>NC_086339.1:20198863-20798863 GCF_032445375.1 Bacillus rossius redtenbacheri
TAAATAAATCAGAATTAGAATTTTATGTATATATTAAATCCATGATCTGTGATTGTTTACAATTACTACAATATGACAACTGACGATATGAATGTAATATCTTGTTCGTCACACGTGGACTTCAATCACAGACTTTTTTTTTTTGTAATGAAGGGTGTCACAAAGGCCAAATGTTTTAAATTTACTTCCTTGATAATTTCGTGACGTTGTGGGGGGGGGGGGGGGTGGTTTGTAAGCTCAGCATTGAGCACCAGGGCTCGTCATACTGAATAAAACTTAAACCAATACGTCATTTGAGTACCTTCGAGTCTAAAACCAGCGTCTTTCATGTAACGCAAAGCAAACGCTGAAATTTTGCGTGTTTGAAAAGTTGTGCGCCAGTTAACTACATTTTTCAGACATGACCTTCCAACAACGTATCACCGTGAAGTGAGTCACGGTGATTTTCATTTTTAAAACTAAGTAATAATCTCCTAATGTTCTTGACAAAAAAAACCCTAAAGTTCAGTGTTATGGAAAAAGACGTTCGAAAAAATTCTTGCAATATTAAAAAAAAATACTGAGTATTTGAAATCGTGTGAATATATCTGAAGGTAAAATTAAACTATATTGGTTTTCGAAGTTCAGCCGCGTTTCGCTCTTCAGTGCAGCAAGCATCTTCAGGGTTGAGAATCATTTCGAAAGCCAATATACATATGTTATCTGTCAATGGCCACCAAAGCCTGCAATATGCTTTAAAGTGAAATTGTTCGGCTTTGTGTCATTAAAATAAAAAAAAGAATGAAAAATAACAGTAACAAGCCTATATGTAATCACCCTATAGTTGAAAAAATAAATAAATAAAAAGAGCCAAGAGAACTGCTAGCCCATGTGTTTTTTTTTTCTGCCGAGTACAGCACATTCTGCTTTTCTGTTCTTTTTTTTTTTCCACTCTTCCTCTCTTTCTTGCCAATATTTTCCAACAACGAGGGCTCGCAACCGGCAAACGACCGAGAACGCGCGGGAGGGAAAAGTCACAGAAGGAAAATCACCGCGCGAAATGCCGAGGAAAGCCTGCGGCTGGAATACGTAAACCCGCTGGCCACTGGACCTCAGCCAACGGAAATTTTCATCAGGAGATTTAAATTATGATCTAGAAAATAGTCAGAAAAGTAACTACATCTATAAAGGGAACTTTTTTTTTTTCAAAAAAATTTTTAACGTTGAATATCATGTGTATAATAACTTCAGATGGTTTTTATTTTTTTAATGAAGAATCGGCAAATAATCTTATGTGTAGACGACGTAGACTCTGAGGCACAATTTGTGGTTAAAACTCACAATATTGTAGCCGATTAAAAAAAAAGTCATGTCAGGTTGTAGTATGAGATTACAACAGTAATCTATGTTACGGTCTTTGGAAATCTGTAAATGGGTGATCTCTTCCTTATCGAAGGCAAATGTTCAATATTAAAGAGTCAAAACAATGTTGAAACTAATGTAGCGTCTTTCTGTTCCCATATATTCTCCTTATTTCAATAACTTTAGTAGTTGTTTACCAAAATCATGTTCTATACGTCTTTTTTTTTTTTTTTTTTTTTTTCACAAACGGGCTTTGCAGTAACAGTTGCATTAACTTGTGGTTACGCGCAAGAAAGGCGGATAGGAGGGAATAATTATTGTGAAGCAGAGGTCTCCAAGGTAAGACTCGTAAAGTAGTGTACACCGACCCTTGGGAGAGATGAATCTAGTTAAGAAGCCCTATTATGAAAAACTGAGCTCTGTTTGTCACTGCTGGCTCAAGGTGGATTCAGGGAGTGCAACGTAACATGGCTACTAAAAAATTATGAGAAATGCCAACATAAAATATTAAGTTTTAAAAATAAAGAACAAGTACACATTTCTTAAACTTAATAAACTAAAAAAAAAGTATTTTTCAAATATTATTTCAGAATTATCTACTGGTGTACTAACGGAGAGCGTATTAAGTATAATTGCAAACTATTTTGCTTTGGAATAATTATGACAATGTTGAATTATTTTGGCAGCAATTAAATAAGCATGGCTGCCATGTGCACATGTGCAGACGTGTGCCTGAGTGTTTTTTTTTTTTTTTTTTTTTTGTAATTTAAACTGAGGTTATGGTTTTCAAGACTAATACTTTTCGGCAATGCAGTTTTCAATTTTATAAAACTAAAGATAAAGCAATTTTAATATAGTGTTTTGGTTGTTCGTATTAAAAAAAAAAACATAATTTATGGCGAATATTCCCAGCAACGAACTACCACAAAAAAAATTCAGGTTTGCCAATATTTTCTTTCGAAACGTTAACGACTTTTAGGTTGTTAGGTAGCCTATAAATACCGCACAGTTCGCTGATTTCCAAAGAAAATAAACGCGTTATTTATAGCATTGATTTGCCATTCTTTATCTTCCCTGATTTGTGGATGGATCCCAATGGTACCTGAAAGCTTCTGGGTACGTAACGAGCAAAGCGCAGATGTACGTCCGTCCCCGATGTACGTCGTTTTCAGAGTCGAAGTTCTTCTGAAAATAAGAATTCCACAAAACCTCTGCGGCTTCGCGCTGCCACTACAAAATTTAATTTTACAAAAAAAAATATTAATTAATCAACTATACACGTTTACCTTAGTTCGAGTGTGAGCTATTTTTCCATCGTTTAGTCATTTTTTTCTTAAGTGGTCACTTCATCGTTTTTCTATATAATGATTTTTTTTTTTAATTTTTAAAGTAATACTTTTTTTTTACATCTGTGGTTAAGTGTAAGACAAGGCCGTGTCCACGCCTTAACTTCGCCACATGTAAAATAAGACGAATAAATAAATATAAATAAATAAAGAGTTTGTGTGTAAACATAACGCATATTTTTACAGAAATAAAACTCTTGTGAGGATAAAATGAATATTATACTCCACTATTTTTCGGAAATAAAATTTAAATATAAAAAAAACACAAAACACGTAATTGGCGGTAAAACATTTGAAGAACCACGGGTAAATATCGCAGCACGAGCGTCAGTCTAGATTTATAATAATAAATATGCAAATAAATAAATTGATAGCCACTATAATTATTGATTTGGAGAATTAGTAAAGGGTATTTTGCCCACAAAGTTTTCGTAACTAGGTTCTTAAGTTACATTTTAACGTTTTTGTGCAGACTAATTACGTAATTAGTAATTTTCTAGACCTCTGCTTTTGTCTCATGTAACAAAAAAAAACACCTCAAGTCGTCTTCGCCTACATGAGAGTTAACCAACTCTTTGTGACCTAGGTTCATTTTTGCTCCTAACTCTTACAACTCCTATGGAGCAAAAGAGGCGGCGAACGAAACAAAAACCTTTTTTATTTGACCTGGCGAGGATGGTCACTGTCAGACGGGCCACGCGAGAGACAGGCCCGCTGAAAGCCTGCGTGCCACAATCACGCGATGAAAAGGAGAGGCGCGGAGCTTGGTAGATTGCGTCCCGGTGTTTAATTATTTTTTAATGGCCTCCGCATTCACGAACGCGCGACCCCCGGAGGCGGAGTCGTCGTTGAAAGAAGCGCTGGACACGACCAGGATTCCACGGCACGAGCTGATAGCGGGGTCACGGCTCCAGACGGAGTCGTGACCGCTGCCATGGAGGTTGTTGTGTCGAACATAAGAAGCGCCATGGAGATAAGAATTTGGGGAGTGGGACGTGCAATCTTTTGCCACGTTAATAAATCAAAATGAGAACGACTCAGGGGGGGATTACAGAGTAACTCGGTGAAGAAGTTTTTTTTTTTTACGTAAAATCTTCTATTCGCTCGTTAAAGTGATAGCAGTCAGCCTAACGTTTTTGTGTGACAAAATACCGCCAGGTTTAAATTGAATGAAAGTAATTTATACAAAACAAATGCACAATTATTACTGTCACCAACTATTAATTTTTAAATTTATGTATGAATGTAATTATTTGTAATGACCTAAAATATACAGATTCAATAAAAAAATATTAATCATATTTACAATTTGATATGCATAGGTAAATGCAATTCAACGAATAACTTGCCTTGAATCAACAAACAACTCATTTTTAATATTTTTAGTTTTACTTCTTTATGGTTCCTTACCCAATGAATTACACTACGCGGAAATTTCCCCCCACACCCCCCAACAACCAAAAAAAAAAAAGTTAATTTTTAATTGAGAACCAGGTTAACCGAATGACCGGTTAATCGGGTCACAGATAATCGAGGTCCTATAGTAATGCTAAACACTTAATGATTTTATCCCGACACGTCACGAACTTGACGACTGAAGGCTTTGTGTCTGAAGCAACATTTCGCTAGGGAGGAATACACGTAAGAATGCGGTTTGTTGCAGAAGAGGTCGGCGGGGAGAACACAGAGGAGGGGGCGGGGGGGGGGGTGTTGCTGGCGGAATGGTTGGTTGTTCTTGGCCGCTGCACTAGGTTGTTCGGCGCGCCACCAACCGGAGACTCCAGCGCGCACTTTTCCGCAAAGTTATTCATACCCCAGCAAACGGAGTTGGGGAGGGAGGGAAGTGGAGTATTTTTTTTTGGGGGGGGGGGGGGAAAGGGGGTGGTTGGGGGACCCCGAAGGGTGGCGTCTGGTGAATAAAACATGGCGCATTATCGAAAATCGTTACGGCGTAGTTATTTCACTTTGTGTACTTTCATTGACGTTCTTTCGCTGACTAAGCGAACACGATGTGTCGTTATCACCGTATACCTTGTGTTGTGTGCAGTCAGCAGGCCGCAGTGTTAGCAATACGCGCGTACCATCATCACCACTTGCTTCTCCTACACACACTGTACATCGGAACCAGTTCAGTGACAGTAACAGACGGTTTCCGTTAGCTTATTGTTGCACTGCGGATATTTTTTTTTTGCTAATGGAACCTAAACATTATTGTAAAATGACATATATTTGTACATTTGTAAATATACACGAAATCAACTCTATCGCTACAAACAATGTTCGCATTAATACTGGGTTGAGTAATAAATATAATAATGTGTTTTAAACCACTTTAAAAGGAGGAAATAAATTTAGCATGAAAACCACACTGCTTTTCTATAACACCACATTTATTTCATTTACAATCTTAATGACTTAAAAATGTGTTTGATTTGTTTTATTTAAGCATATATCGGAATTCACTTAATCAGGAAGTAACTAATAGACTGGTACTGTTTATATAAAATGAAAATTAAGGTAAATATAAAATAAAGAATTTAAAAATTTTTACCACTGAAGTTGTAAAAAACAGAGATACGTCTGGTCGTATAACCCTATAACAACACCGGAGCAGTAGGTGTGACTTTTCTCATAAACATTTTACACTGAAAATAAAGCTATAAAATGTTTATTCTCTCCCAGGAATGAAATGTTTAAGAATTTTTTTTATGTCCAACTATGTCGCTGAATTCACACTCAGACGATAAGCGGTTTGATAACTCTTGTTAACACCTAAAATAAAGAAGCTAGTGTTTCCAAATGTTTCACAGTTGTATTTTTTTTTCAGGTGAAAATTGAAATGCTATAGTGTATTAATTCTCCATTAAGAGTCAAATCAAACAAACAGGAAATGTTAAGGTTCACACTGCTTCGTTACATGTAAGCCTAAACTTTAAAAAAAATCTGTAAAATACATATACAAAGATTTAGTAATTTCACACTTTTAAGTGTGATGTTTTAAAAAACTAGAAAGTTTTGAGAGTTTTACATAAGTGTTTCTAGAAATAAAAACTCTGCTCACACACTCGGTTCAAATACACGAAAGATAATCCCAAATTATAATAATTAACGCGTTAAACTACATGTTTGGATGCAGATGTGAAATTACACATACCTACATGTGTTAAATTAATAGCTGTTTTTATCAGTCAATTGTAACTGTCTATACACATTTATATCACTGTAAAAATTTTATAGTATAAGACAGAGTAAATTTACAGCAAAAGTAACTGAAAAAAAAACATAGGGCCTATGCATACTGACAAAATTATAATTTAATTTATTTTAGATTATTGATTATATTGCACTAATTAAAACAACATTTACGCGGTAGTTGTTCGAAACTCCACTAATTCACTCAAATTGTTAGAAGTGCTTAATTCTTATTAAATTGTAATAAAATTTAAACTTGCTGTAAGGTATTTAAATTTAAATGTCCATTGATTGTGTAAATTTACTATATGGTGCAGTAAAATTAACTGACAGTTGAGGTAAATTTACGCAAACATTCTTACGTCAAATTATATAACACGAATAAAAATACACTAACAACTGCAGCATATTCACCAAATAATAGCAATCTTTTTTTTTTTTTTACAATTTTCATATTTATATAGTAATTTTTTACTTGAGAACAGGCACAAAAATATACCTACAGATGTGGGTGTAAGATTACACTTCAAGACTTAGCTACCTCATACATTTAGGGTAAAATAACATTTTTTTACAGTGTATGCTTTCGAACCAAAGTTGTCTGGAAAGTGAAACTACGTTTCCATGCATGAAATCCGCGGCAAATTCTAATTGCTCTGGTGCTGTGACGTTTTTGCCTACCAGAATCACATTTGCAGGTGCTATTCAATATTCAAATCTCGTTTGCTTCATTTTGATTGTGGACATAAATCATGCAGCGTGTTATTGCGAATCAATTTGTTTTGTTGCACACGCAACTCCTGATCCGTACTCTGGGAATTCGCCCCGGTATATTCTGCTACACGGTTTTGGTCCGTTGTAATATTTACGAATCTGTTGGTGGGTCACTTTGTGTACAAACAAAGTCAATTCAAACCATACACCATGCAAATCTAAAACAAATTCCTGTTATTTATAAATTAATATTTTTAAAACAACAAAATGGTTCAAAAAATTAATCGCTCATGGTATTCCTAGCGTATGCTGAAAATAGAACTGCAGGTGCCAAGCAAGGAATACTGGACATTTAATGTGGTTACAGTTATAACGATCATTCTTTTTATATAATAAAGTAATTGCTAATTCAACATTTTAAATTACTCTTTGCGATTCCGAGTGTAATATCTATACTATTTCAATACTATTTAACTAACTTCTTACTTGGATAGTTTATATTTGATTTTCAAGTTTTGTTTATAGCCAATCAAAAGGCTTCTTTGTAATTTGTGCTATTTATAATTGAAAATTTTAATTTATTTACCAGAACTGATCCGGGTATAATTTTGATACTGTGTAAAAGGAAACTTTGATCTGTAATTTTGGAATGAAATAGTTTACTATTATATGGTAAATTTGTAAGAGCTGTGTTGATTGACCAGGAAGAAGTTCAAAAATCCGAGAGCGTTAGTTCGGAAACTTTTAGTCTTGTTTGAACATCCACGAAGACCAGTGGTGTATCGAAGAATTTCACAATATGGAAACATTATTTCAGAACAACATGGCTGAGTCCCATGTTTAAAGTCAATTTTACTTATGAGTGATTGAAATTGGTGAAATTCCACAAGAAGAAGTTAAAACTTATTTCAGTCGTCACGTTTTCACTGTTTTTTTTATTGCCCAGAGGTATCTCTTGAGAATGGATGACTCATGTTTTTCTCAACCTCTGTTGATTGAGTTAGTAATATTGTTTTGGTTTTAACTTTGCTTTCTGAGAGTTTGTTTGATTGAACAGTTACAATTTGCTTTAAGACATTGAATTGAAGCTCCAGTGATTTCCATTGTCATAGTTCGGTGTTACAAATAAACTAATAACTGAGAAAACCAATTAGAAAACTAAAATGTTATGTGTTGACATGTGGTAATTTTTCAACTATTGTGTCAATTCATGTTCGATAGGAATCTTTAATTTGTCCTTTTTTTTACTGTGAACATCGTTATTTTCCCAGTAGTTCATTGTGGAATAAACAACAGTTTTCATAATAATCAAAATAATTTATTTTTGTTTTCAATCATTTGTTTTCCATTATTTATTCTCAAATACTAGATTATCTTCAATTTACAAACTAAGTCCAATTTCATGTCTTGTGTCCACTGCAAACGGTAACCTGGCATTCAAATACTAAGTAATTCAGAATCACTGGTTATAGGCAAATTCAGACACACCGTTAATATTTATAATCCCATAAATATAATTTTACAATTTATTTTTCAGCTTTTGGTTGTATTAGAGATACACTCATACGTGAAACCATACATGTTATCTGAGAAGGGTATCCCGTTGAGTATGATAAAACAAGATTAAGATCTAAACATTTCATATACCTACCAATGTTTAGAATGGCGTCCAAATAATTATAATTAGACTGTCGTCTCAAGCATGACAATTACTAAATAGAATCCCACTTTAATTACATAAAGAAAGACGCAGCACAAACGTTGTTTTAACAGTCAATTAGGCATTTTTTGTATAGTATCCCTGAATTGGAAAATAATTCTGTTTGGTTAAGTAACGGCAAAAACGTAGGACAGGATTCAGGTTAAATATAATATTTAATATTTCTAATTATTCACCCTCGCACTTTAAATCCCTTAAGAGTTGGTCGTTTCGTGTTATTTTTAATAAATAAGTTCTCAATATTAATATTTCAAACAATTCTGATGTGTTAACATCTTAACTCTCGGTGTACGGCATTTGGAACGGAAGTCGAATGAACATAAATGGGTAACCACGCTACCAAAGTTGTAAAGTTTGCGGACTCAAGTGTTAGCAAGATAAACCCGTATATAGTCACTCTAGTAAACACTAGGGGACATACCAAAAGTATTGGTGTGCCAAATGAAACTTTATGATAGTGAAACTACCCCGGAATATATTTTTTGAACTAAAATAGTCATAGTAAAAACTAATTACAAGTTTTAAAATACATACACAAATATTCAACATATAGGCCTACTTATTGTTATATGTGATTTAAAATATTTTAGGTTAATATTTTAATAATTCCATACAATTATAACTTCTTATGTGTGCGGAAACTGTATAGTATTAAAATTCTAGTGAAGTTTAACAAAATAATATCTATTTTAATAAAATTCCTTGTCTAAAAATCGGATCTAAAGCCGGGGGTTTAGAAATTTCTTTTAGTCTTTTTAGCTTTTAGCGAAGCTGTTTCTAATAGTTTAAAAATTCAATCTGTTTCATGTTGCTACCTGTGTGTGATTGTTGCAAGGAAAGTTTACGATTCTGGCAGAGAATTTTAGCGGTGGGCGCGGAAAGTATGTATCCAGAAATGTTGGTATTTGAAAAGTGAATATTTTATTTATCAATATTTTTATAAGGTTCGGCATAATTTTGAAGAAATCTGCTTTAAATTTTCTGTCCAAGTTATTCATTATAAGTTTATTTGCAACATTAAAATGTTGTTCGTTATCGAGGTTAGATGTTAAACACATCATTGGCGAGTACTGAAAGACTCGGTCACATTTTTTAAATTTTCTTTGTGCCAGTCACCTTGAATGATATATATATATATATATATATATATATATATATATATATATATATATATATATAGCAACATTATGAGTTTTTAATTAATCTCAAAATTCTTTTAAAATAGCAAATTATATTTTAAGACAACGTGTTTAATGCATCTGGTTTATGTTAACATTGCAATACATAGTTCAATCTCATAAACATAGATTTGAAAAGAGGTTAAAAGTGAGGCAAAATCGAATTTAAGATTTGGTTAGGAGGACATTGGGGGAAAGTTCGCCAACAGAAAGAAACCGAAATTTAGAAATCAGTCTTAGACTGATAATATGACTTATCTAACAGAAATACACGAAGAGAAAAAACAAAAAAAAAATTCTGAATGTACCATTGCCATTTTGTTAACATAAACGAGAAAACGAGATAAGGTTACCACTCGGTTGCAACTATACTTATGTATACAGGATAGTTCAAAATATTTTTCGATTGTGTATAAAATTGAGCTTTAAATATTTCAATAAATTTAACTACAAAAAAAAAACAAGTGACTTATTTGCGTTACATGTATGTATATAAAATATAAGCTATACAAAATCCTAAAAACTTTAATTATTTATTTGAGATAATAGTTAGACTCAAATGCGTTTTACAGCATACATAGAATGTGGTAAGTATACATGTTGCTAATTAAAGGAGTTACGTATACAAACATGATCTACATATCAGCAGTTTCATCTCGTATAAAATATTTAAGCGTGTTCAAATGTACATTATTTTTACAAACCAAACAAACTTCCCAAACTAATAACTGACACATACCCTTTACAAAACTTTATTTGAAACTTCCAAAGTTTGAATTATTTATTACACTTTATGACAACTTAATTAATTGACATTACTTTTATTCTAAAATTAAGTATTGCAACCACTTTAAACTGATGAATTTATGTGAACCATTTACTATATGTATGTATATATGTATATAAATATGCTTTAATTATTTTTAATTGCAATAAATTTATTTTATTTGTAATATCTAAAACTACTGGAATTCATGTAAATGAATTAGTAACAGTTATAAACTTTAAAAATGGACCCGCATATCATTTTTAAGTTATTTATCATCTACTATGTGGGTAAAGTATTTTTATATTTCCATAGTGCTGCTTTTACTTCATTCTTTTACCCAGCGAAATCATTGTTCTCGACAGAGCAAAAGCGTGTAACATTTTCAGAATTTATTTATCAACTTGGCCGCCACAAAACGATTGGAATATGTAATCCTCTTAAGGGGATGTAGCTCCGACGCAGCATTAGTAGGAGCTTGAACAGAATTAAAAGCTGCAAATCACACAAAGCTTTTTTTTGAGTTCTCAGTTAACCGACTCACAAACGTGTTATCGATTAAAATCATTAAATCCACGAAACCTTTTTTTTTTAATTTTAATATAATACCCAGGAAAAATTAAATACTACCAAAAAAATTGGTCGTCTATAAAGTCGGTTTACGGACGATAGTTTAACGTGACAACGTCATAACAAAACATTGATGAAATTATTGCATACTTTTATGAATAAAATTGAATCATATTTATTGAATTATCACTATTTTGTATGGATACAAAGAAGGAGTAAAATTAAATCTACAATTGAATTGATAAATTTACTTTTATTTGCACTCATTAATTCAAATATGTTTATTACTTTAACGAAGAGATTATTTTAACTATAACTTTTATACATGTTTGCTATTTAACTTCTTCCAATCTGTGTTATTCTGTTAAGGATAGGATGATGATAGGAAAAGTAGGAAACGAATGGGAGTGTTTCAAGTTTAATGTGCCTCGAAAAAGTCAAATCGATGGTTGTTCCAATCGAGTGGAAGAGAGATAGTTGCGTCGCAAGCGTACAATGAGCGAAACGGGACACAGCGCAACAGGACAATGTGCGTTACGGGTCACTTTTTCGTGCGTGCAGTTGGCGTTCATCGATTTATTAGACGTTGTCACGTCAAAAAAAAACACTTTGAGTTGGCTCTATCAATTTCACGCAGTCAAATATTTTACGAGATGTTTATATTATATTATAAATAGTTAGTGTATAAAGATTGTTCCGGGAAAGTAGAGTCAAGTTAGCGTGAGTGATGCACCATGTTTACAAGACATTTAAGGTGAGGCCACACAGGATATTTTCTATGTATGCTATGTTCTCTGCGCCACGTGTCAGACAGATCAGTCTAGTTAGCGATGTCGGAGAGACGCATGCCGTGGAATTCCAGTGATTATCCCGACGATTATGAAATTCTGCTGGCTCTCGCAGTATGTGAAAGAAAAAAGAAATGTGTTCGTGAAGTTAATTAAAAATAAAAGAATGTGAAGAATTTTATCATTTGATTAAGCAATTGCTTCTGAAGACGAAGACAAAATTATGGATTATTTCAGAATAAATTAAACTCAGTTTGGTAGCATTCCCTTGAAATCAAGTCCCAGGCATACCTGCCTTCTATATTATCCCACTGATTTTTTACATTGCATGGATATTTTCGTACTTCTATGAACTTTTCCGTCGACACAACTTATTTAAAACGCAATACTGAGAGAACTAAAATTCATTAAAAAAATAATAACCGCAGAAGTACAGCCCGATTCCGCGCGAAAACAGATGTTGATTTTATTATCTGTTGTACACAGAATTTTTGAGTTTAGTCTAGGGCGAGGAGAGCTCACGGAATAAAAGTGGCTTTATTGATGGGGGCTCAACCCAAACGGTTGTTCGAAATGACAACCAACCATGTTCGGAGTGTAAAGTTTAGAGGAACACACATACTAAATAATTGTTATATTTCTCGTTTTCTATTGATGACATTATAGAACGCAAATGTTTATGTGCTTTAACGCCAATTGTCTCGCGGTTTTTTTAAAGCGCCAATAAAAAACAGCCAGGAAAACATCTGACCGAATCATGTGTGACCTGGATGAAACCCATTGACACACGTGACATCGACTCGATTGCGTAGACGTTTGTGTATTCTAGCCTGGAACTGGAAAACAACGCGAACTCAGCAGGTCTCTAAAGAAAAAATAATCGTTTAGGCAACCAGACCAGCTGTGTATATTAACTTTGTACTTCGTGCTTGCTTGGGTTTATTTAAGCCGCATGTCTACAGTCAGCACAACGATCATATCCATCCAGTGCGGAAGCAAACGCGTCCTGAATGCCCCGGCCATGTTTGAGCAATGGCTTCTCTTGCAGACGGCCGCCAATTACAAGGGAACAATCGCTAGCGCAATTATAACTTACTGCAGTCTAATGATTACAGACCTGTAAAATTCGCGGATTCATTTCGCGATAGGATAGAGTCCGAATACTTTTGACATTATTTTGCTTCAGTGATTGGGTCACAGTTTATCTGAAGGACTCTGGGCCAATGAAAAATCTTTAACAGAAGAATTAGCGAATCACAATTATTCCAGTCAACAGGTGTTACGAGTCGGTAACCAATCAGCAGATGTAATTTGCACAAGTGCGTGGAGGATCATGGAGTCTATGCTTTAGGGATTTGAAATCGTGAATTTTACAGGTATCTACTAATGATGATCGATCAGTTGGGCCATGCATATTTCGCGAAAAGATTCCGAGACTAGCTGAAAGTTAAAAAAAACTGTAGCGTCGTCTGTGTTTCGTAATTTGGGTGAGTTTCTTTCAGATACACGTCGGTTGTTATAACACCAATCACAGTAATCCAGTGCGGAAGCTAACACGTCCTGATGAGTGGCTCGTTCAAACAAGGCAACGACTTCTCTCGCAGACGGCCGCCAGTCACAAGGAACAAACCGCTGGTGCGGGTATACCTTGTTGCAGTCTAATAGGCGTTCGGATATTTTTTTCTCGCGAAAAATGCCTGCCCCTAAGGATCAGATATATATATTTTTTTTTGCGAAAAAAAAATGCATTCTCCTCTGCGATGCGTCAACGCTGCCTGGTGTTCTGGTGGAGCGACGCGGGGTCCCCGATGTCTAGTTGCGTGGAAGCGAGCTACAGACATATATAGCTCTAAAAAAAAATACCGTCACGTGTCACGTGTCACGTGCGACACGACAACCAGGTCACCTCCGCACGTCAGCCGCCTTTCAGCAAGCTACACGTAAAATAAATTATTCCGGTCGCCAAGGGATGGTGGAAGGGGGGGGGGGGGAGTGACGCCCCGACGTAGCGGATGGTAAATTTCCGTCAGGCCTCCTCCCCGCCCGAACGCGCGCGCACCGCGCGTGTGTTTTTCGCGCGTCACACGACCTCTCTGTATTCCGAGGGATTACATTCGTCTTGCCTGTCGTGATTTCCCACGCGTGTTTCGGAGCGCAGCTCCTATCCCCTTTCCCTTGCCGTGGCGATGCGTCATCCGCAGGGCATCCTCGAAATGCCAGTCCGGGTGCGTGCCGAACCCGAGGACGCGCCGCGCATGCGAAATTCTCCCGGCGTTGGAGAGAGGGGGAGGTAGAAGAGGAAGGTGGGGGGATTCCGGAGAGAAGCGAAAGTGGTGGAGGGAGAGATAGACATGGATGTTTGTGGAAGGTGAAGTAACCGGGTAGGGAGGGGAGGACGGGCGTTCGCAGTGGAGGGAGGGTCCCGCGCGGCGATTTTCGACAAACGCGGCGGACACGGGGCACGAAAATGAAGGGAGCGCGGCCTGAATTCCCGATGAGACGGAGGGACGAAGGAGCAATCTTGGATCCTCCCCTTTTAACGCGGCCCGAGGTTTTCGACCGCGGACCATACCGCCCGGGCCTGGACGTGCGGCCACCCACTCCCATTCCGCGAGTTCCATCCACAGCCGGGATCGTCTCCGTTCCCACTGTGAGGAGCCAGTCCGGGATTCTGGACTCCCTTTCGCTGTGATTAAAGAATGTATAGGTAGGGACGGGAAAAATTCGCGGGTTCAATGACCTGTAGGATGAACTCCATAGTTAATACGTACTCTCGGTCAAATGTCACCCACCCATTGGCTGCTGTCTTGTCGGACGCCCCAAACGTAGCAGCCTGTGATTCGATAAAGCGTTGGTTGGGTTGTTTCTCATTGGCCCAGAGTCATCCAGGTGAGTTTTGAGCCAATAGCAGAGGCAGCACTGAGGTATAACTATTTGTATTTTAGCCTATCGCGAAATGAATTTGCGAATTTTTCCGGTCTCTATGTATAGGGAGAGGCATTTTTCACGAAAAAATCTGAACGCCTATTAGATTACAACAAGGTACACCCGCACGAGCGGTTTGTTCCTTGTGATTGGCGGCCGTCTGCGAGAGAAGTCGTTGCCTTATTGGACCTAGTCACTCAGGACGAATTTGCTTCCGCACTGAATTACTGTGATTGGTGTTGTAACAACCGACGTGAATCTGAAAGAAACTCACCCAATTACGAAACACAGACGATGCTACAGTTTTTTTTTTTTTAACTTTCATCTAGTCTCTAAATCTTTTCGCGAAATATGCATGGCACTAGGTATGTAATTTGTTTTTGGCGAAAAAATTTCGAAATCAGATTTGTCTTAGTTCTCAACATTACTACATATATTACCAAACGGTTCAGTATATATGTGTGTGTGTGTGTGTATATATATATATATATATATATATATATATATATGTGTGTGTGTGTGTGATATTACGACATTTATTTCTTAACAAAATAGTTCAATTAAAACGTCACCCATGATACTTGCGAAGAATTCTCCCTCTAAGAAACGAAAACATCGTGATTCAACACTTCTTTGGTCGAGCTTTTCTCATTGGCCCGGAGCTCTCCAGGATAACGGTGAGCCAATAGCAGAATCAGCATGAAGGTAATCAAAGCCTTATTATTACTCTAACCAAAGTTTGCTTTTTCCATTGGATGATATCTAGGTGAGGACCCTTTCTTGTTCTCATTAATCGGCATTTCTTGATTTAGCTTACTTCTCTACTAGCTGGGCATCGTTGGCTCACCGTCGTAAAGAGGCGTGCCCAAATAACTGCGCGCCAATCGTGAAAACGGTGCAAAAGTATGAAGATTTTCATTCTAGCTTGCGACCAAATGAGCCCGCAAAATTTTCCTTGCCTCCGGTTCTTGGGCTTTTACAACGGATAACTAGGGGCAGGTATTTTTCGCGAAAAGATCTGAACACTTATTAGACTGCAACAAGTTATACCCGCACCTGTGGTTTCTTCCTTGTGATTGGCGACCGCCTGCGAGAGAAGTCATTCATTGCCTTATTTGACCGAGCCACTCAGGACGCGTTTACTTCCACACTGAATCACTGTGATTGGTGTTGTTACAGTCGATATGTACCTGGGAAAAACCCACCCGATCACGAAACACAGACATGCTTTAGTGTTTTAACTTTCATCTAGTCTCGAAATCTTTTCGCGAAATCTGCATGCCCCTACGGATAACTCAGCGTCTCAAATAACGTGTTTTAGTTTTTTTTTATTGCTACTTTCGCGACATCAGGTTACTTTCAACGAAATGAGAGCCTGTAAGCTGTAGTCACAAAATAAAAAAAAAAACATTCCTTGTTTCGTGTTGAAGCACGGAGGGATGAAATGTGCCGTGCCCAAAGCGAACTGAGACGTACCGGCTTAGGCACCGCAAAGGCGTAGCGCTGCGGATGGCCGAGCGCACTTCGCGTCTAGAGAGAAGCTGCGTGCTTTGGACCGTGAACCCCCCCCCCCCCCCCTCCCAATTCACCGCCTCCTTTGCGCCTTCCCTCCAGCCCCTTTCTTCCTCTCTCCTTTCTCCTAGTCACCTCACAGAGGCGGTTTAATTTAACTGGTTCCATTGCCGCGCGCGCTCGCCCTTCTTCCCCCCTCCCTTTTCCTTAAACCAACGCCATCGGACGGTTAATTCGAAAGGATTTTTAAGGGAGAGGGAGGCCCGAAAAGTATCACCAAATAAAAATATAAAAAAACTCGTGTTTCTCGAAGGAACGGGACGGATTTCGTCGAGAATGGTAAATGTCGAGTTTCATAATTATTGTGAACAACCATTCCCTCGTATTTGGCGCCTGAAATACATTTTAATTTATTTCGGTGCTGGCAACTTTTTTGGTTTTGTTTGTGACTAACTTAATATACATCTCGGTCGTTTCAAAATCTTTTTTTTTTTATCAGTTCGTTACAAAAAATATATGTTTCAATGTTTGTAAGAATAGTTTAACTAATTAAAACAAATTAAGTCACAATTATGATTGCAATAAATAAAATTTAATATTGATTAATATTTATAGGTGTTAAATTTATCTTTACCAAATCTAAAAATAAACTAAAAATAAGGGAATTTTTGTTGTTGTAAGAATTTATTTTTATTAAAATATAATTAATTAAATTTTTACTATATTAAAATATTTCCCATTAAAAACGGATAATAATTACTGATTTTTTAAATGGTGGAATAATTTCCAAATAAGGGAATTTTTTTATTAAAATTTTATTAGATAAATATTTTTATGAGAGTTAAAATTCTCCCCGATTTTCTAGCTTAAAAATTACGGATTTTCAAGATGGCGTTCACAACCAAAAGTGCAACATTTGTGGTTGAGGTCAAGGTTAGGGTCAAAGATCCCCACAGATGCTTTTGGAGGCTTCTAAATGGGGAATTTAAGCCTCAATGGAGACATTTCAAGCCTTTGGCAATATTTTGGGGAATAAAATGAGGAATTTTCCCTCAAAACGGGAAATTTCCCCTCAAAATAGGGAAATTTCTACGAATTTTGAGTTATTTTGAGGAATTTTGAGGAAAATTGACACTAAAAATGGCCGCCCTGACGTCGCAATCCAAGATGGCGGTCGGCAATCAACAACCCGGACCCTGGACCCTATACCCGTAAATACATTCAAATATTACTCATGTTAGTGAAAACCAGCCCGTAACAATGGTATATCATTATCGGAATAAATAATTTATGCGTTACCAGCCCCAAATTTGGATAAATAACTCAAAATTCCAAATCACGCGAAGTTAGTTCAAAAATATATACCTTTGGCGTTCAATGACAGAAAATGTGAAAACTACAGCTCTCCTACCCCCCCCCCCCCCCCCCTCACCCATCGAGATAATCACCAGACGCATTGAGCACTTGTCATAACTTTTCAAAGGTTTTCAGATAAGTCCTTTCAAAAAATCGATTCCTGGGAATGAAAACAATCTGTGACAGCATCGGGAAGTGCTCTGTCATCGTGAAAGCTGTGCGACGCAAGTAACTGTTTTGTGTGCCCGAAGTGTTGGTAAGTTGGTTATCACTTGATGCCAAACATGTGATATAGATGGGGGTGATCAGAAAAATTCCAACGGAACTGCTGAAAGAGTTCCTAAGTACGTCTAGTGCTGCGAGAGAAAGTTTTACAAGTTTTTGAAGTGACAACGTCTAATAAATCGATGAACGCCGGCTGCACGCACGAAAGTGTCCCGTTGCGCACATTGTCCCGTTACGCTCATTATACGCTTGCGCCGCATTTATCTATATTCCACTCGATTGGAACAACCATCGATTTGACTTTTTCGAGGCACATTAAACTTGAAACACTCCCATTCGTTTCCTACTTTTCCTATCATCGTCCTATACTTAACATAATAACACAGATTGGAAGAAGTTAAATAGCGAGCATGTATAAAAGTTATAGATAAAATAATCTCTTCGTTAAAGTAATAAACATAATTGAATTAATGAGTGCAAACAAAAGTAAATTTATCAATTGAACTGTAGATTTCATTTCACTCCTTCTTTGTATTCATACAAAAAAGTGATAATTCAATAAAAATGATTCAATTTTATTCATAAAAGTATGCAATCATTTCATTTATGTTTTTTATGACGTTGTTACGTTAAACTATCGTCCACGAACCGACTTTACAGACAACCAATTTTTTTCTTGTAAATGGAACTTAAATATTGAGGTAATTTACTTTAAAATAAGCTGCATCACTACAAAAACAGTGTTTGCAGAAATACTGGGTTCATGTTGTCCCAGTACTTCCAATAGTTAAAATTATTTGTAAAACGTTACCTGAAAAGATTTCCAGTGTTATCTATAAGCAAAATAAAACAACATTTATTCCAACTAATTAATATTCGATTATCTTTTCCGTGGTTAAAAATATAAATATGATTGAATGAAACATATCAAATTATGCGCCAATTTTCGTAAGAAATCCTCAGTATTATCTCGAGAAACATATTTCATATACCTAGGCTATGCAAAAACAACCATAGTAATGTGTTGTACAAAGTTACAGTGTCTTTCTTGTAGTATTACAAACTGTTTCTAGGCAGCTGGTTTCCAAATGAATCTATTGTAAAAGTACAGATATATTTGTTTCTGTAAATCAGTCAGCAAACACGACAACGGACGTCAGGACGCGGAGACGCTTTTTCTGTGTGGCTCTTTGATTTCTCGCAACTTTTCACATTTAGGTGGGATTTTCAATGACAGCGTTCATTTTTTTCCGACGTAGCTAACGAGTCAACAAAGGCACAATCCTCTAATTCCACTCCTCGAGGCTTGCTTAAACACCTTCACACATGCGCAAACTGAGATAGTAAAAGGTGATGACTAAAAAAAACTAAAATAATACTTTGTTTTTTTCTTCGAAATAATCTGTATTATAGCGCACTGAAGTACTGAAGCGACTCAACATTCAGACGTCACCGGCTCCGAATCGTTTTGTAACAGTCATCCGTCAGATTTGTAGTTCTGGGAAATGTTATTTTGGCCACTAGTTCCCAGAGAAATTTAAAATCTTAAAAAAAAGAGTTTAGAGTTTAGGGCGGCTAGCAGGAATGTTCTGCAGGTGAGGTTGTTCGGCCTTCGAGCTCACTTTTGGCACATTCTCGCGGTTTTCTGGAGACAAGCCATCGGTCCCAGCTGCTCCTTCTACGATTAAGAGGACGAAGTGGGGGAAGAGAAGGAATGGCGAGCATCAACTTTTCTTCCATCCTCCACGATGAATTGCGGGGAGGGGAAGGGGACAGCAGACGAGAGGAAAAGTAGGAGAAGTCCACAGGCTCCTCCTGTCCATGCCAAAACGACTTTACGAAACCAATAGTCAATTTCTTGCCCAAAGTTCTAACCCTTCTTCATTCCCCTCTTCCCGTAAAACACCATAGCTCGGTAACTTGTCCACTTCTCTTATCGCCCTTTCGCCTCCTCCTTCTCTATCCTCCTTCCGCCGTCATCCGGCAGGGGCTATCGACTTCAGGCAGATTTCATTAGCTGGCTCATTAGCATTTAAGTCTCACGCGTGGCGGGGCAGCGACTGGAGAGAGGAGGGGGAGGGTGGGGGGTGTTTGCGGTGTGGGAAAGTGAGAAGGGGGGAAGGTGCGGTATTTGAGGAGACCCCCAATTCTCCCCCTCCCCCTTTTTCCCCAGGAAAAACAAAACTTGCGAGCTCGCGATTTAATTAACCCCCCCTCGTGTCCTCGGAGAAGTAAAAGTTTGTGTATCGGGGAGGGTGGCATCGCAGGAGTGAGTGCATCCAAGCGGTTTCACTTGGACTGCCGGCACACACTGCATTCGAAATGGTCGGGGAAAAAAACACTGTTACGAATCAGCGGATTTGACTGATGATAATTTCTCCCTATTTGAATCAGTGGATTCCTGCAGTTGGTTTTTCTGTAACTGAATGTTCCGGCAGAGTATTTATATTTCGCACTAGTTTATGCACCCGCGCTTCTCTACGGCAGTCTACAAACACGACACTCTCGCATAGCTCATTGTACATTCCCCTCCTCGTGGGTACGCCACTGCCACGCCTTAAAACAAAAGAAGAATTTAAATGGAAATTTTCAAAATCAACTCGAGAAAAAAAAAAGTCGTTAGATCTAAAATAACCTGGGATATAGGGGTATAACAACCCAAAGACGCCATCTTGGATTCAAAAACTTTTAAGGGTCTTCAAGTTTATTCAACCAATACTGTATCAATATGACGCAGTGATAATAAAGGAAATACTGGTATTTATATCCGTAAGTGCCAGGTATCGAAGAAATTTTCAAAAATGTTAAGGCTGTTGCCATGGAGATTACCGGGGGGGAAAATTCTGTCGAAAAAATGCTTTTAAAAATAATTAAAACATCGTTTTCGAGATGAAAACGGACCTCTTCTGGAGGATCAACGTAACAAGTTTCACGGCTCTATGCCTCATCTCTTTATTAATCCGAGCTAATGCTGCTCATATGCGTGCCCCGAACCGTGGGTACGCCACTGCCATGCATCAAACGGGGAAAAAATAACTGAATCTAATTTTGAAAATAAACTTGAATGGAAAAAAAATCATTCGAAACAAGATAAACGAGAAGAAATATAAACCAAAGAAGTTATCTTTTTTTAAAAAAAAGAAAGAACCAATATCGTGTCAGTTGATGGTATAAATAATTAAAATAAAAGACGTGATTAAAATCCTAACGTGAATGCAACATCAAAACTGCAGTAGATGTTTCCATGGAGGCGGAGAAAGCATCATCAATAATGTTACGGCCGATGCCGTAGAGACCATCCAAAAAAACGTAGTCAAAAATTGCTAAAATAAATAAATAAATAAATAAAAATAAAAATTAAAAAAAGTAGTACAAATGTAACCCCCACTCCCACCCTCCGGAGAATCTTCCCACCAAATTAAACTGTCCTAGGCCTTGCTGCCTTTGCGCTACGCGAACTACAGACAGACAAACTCTCTCCTTTATAAATATATAAAATATTTTAAATAGATAGATAGAAGATAGGTTATCATTCAGTTTTGTTAGTCGGTTTTCGTAATGGCTGCAACAAGGCACGCTGAAGCATCGAACACATCATCATTTCCACGGAAGTGACTTCAAACCCAAAAGCCAAGAAAAAGGTTGATACCAGAGTATTAATTGCTCATTTTTCTAAATTGAAAAGAAATAATTATTGCTAAATCCATCGTCCTTCGTAATTAAGTTATTATTTTTAAATTTTAGAATACCTACTTAAAAATTATGTTTACATATTAAAGATAGGCCTATTGTTCAGTCAATATATACACAAAATCAAGATAAAATTATAGTAGATACTGTTACGAACGCGAGAGACCAGACCGCAATGCCAGGTTCGGAGCTGGCTGGCGGACCTGTACGGCCACTGACGTCACACGCCGTCCATTGACGTAAGGCATGACACGCGTGCCTGGCCGGATTACAAGGGTCGTCGCTACTCCCCATCTCCCCCTGCGCTCCCAGCGCAACGTTCTTCCTCTGCGCTGTTATCTATCTCTGAACGGCTTTGGAAATCCCGCGGGCCCGCCGCGCGGAGCAGCGCGAATTGACGCCGCCCTTCTGGACTGTTCGGGCGTCGCGTCGGCCCGGGATGACGCGACTCGTCGTAAGTCTCGTATCGTCGGTTCGAGAAGGGCACCACAGGTACTTAAGCAGCGACGCCGGCCTCCGCGTGAGTTCGGCGAAGAGTGCCGCGAGAGTTCCGCGAGTTCCGCGAGCGAAGGGAAGTGCGACATCGGCGAAGAGGGCGAGAGACCCTCCTGAGAGTGGCATGACGCGGAGTTCGACTGGATCGTGAGAGTGCGGCTACTGAGTGGCGCAAGACCGTGTGTGTGGACAGGCGCGAGGCAAGGGGCGAACCACTGTCGAGCCTAGCTCCAGTGAGGAGTGCGAACTGTGGAACTTGACATACATTCAGTGACTTAAGAATAAATATTTTTATGTGCTAGTGAATTGTGATCGGATATTTTTGAAGTAAAATCATTTATTTTAAATGTAAATTCTAATAAATTAATAACACTGTAATACAACTGAATTGGGCTATCCCTTACGCACCCAGTCTCCCCATACAAGTCGTAACAGTGCGTATTTTTGGTTTTTTTATTTATTAATATTTATTTAAAATTCATTTGCTAACCTAAAGCTCGGCCCCACTCAAACATCATATTCGCTTCCTTTGTTCATTGATTTTTTTTATGCTTCAAAGAGAAACGACTTATCATAATCCCGCCTCACCAACACAAATAGACTTCTGACTAGGCGGGCCCCTTAAAATTTTCTGTTGGTTCAAGCTGCTTGCGTCATAACGTACTGAGACACTGAAGACGGCCGTTTCCATTGGCTGGCCCCGCAGGAATCCTAAACAAGTAAATTACATAAAAACTCTATGCGCTACATATTAAGAAATACTTGTTTACTTATTTGTGTTCAGCACTACTGAAAACTAATTCTGGGAGGTCCAGAGAAGTGGAGTAGATTTTATGATTAAATTTGATTTAGACAATTGGGAAAGAGCATTGGTAAACGCATTTCACAGAGAGAGAGAGAAAGAGAGAGAGAGAGAGGGTCAGAAAATCTTGACTGATACTATTGTGCGGCAGTATTCGTGTCCTATTTTCATCAGTGAAATACGTCAAACGAACACACTAACACCCACTCAATGAAATAAAGTGAGAGAAAATCAATACAAATTAAAAAAAAGAGAGAGATGAAAACGTTCTTTTAATTAAGTGACGGGATTTTACGGATTGATTAATCTCGTCTCAATTGTTTTATTTTGTTATTTTCATCGCAAATTTTAATTAAAATATCAGAACATGACACGTGCCTTTCTAAATATTCTTATTTTGATAAATAACTGCAAAATATTAAATTTTATTTGTGAATAAATGCTTCTAATGCCGTTAATAGACCTATGAATTTTTTTATATCTTATGAACATTTACAGCTCTTTCATAGTCATATTAACTATTAACATTCAGTATCTTAAGTTTAGGTACTGGTACGTTATAACGACAGTCTTAACATCTTTGGATACTTTTATCGTAATATAAAATAAATTACAATGTTATTATTTCTAGTTTTCCAATAATATCATGATACTATACAACGCAAGTTCAGTGGTTAGAAATAGTTTGTGACCAAAACTGGCATTTTTAGGTTTGTAGATTAATGTTTATTTATCCATGAATATATGCATTCCAATCCGGTAACTTTATATGTAAACCTGCACTCACAAGGGTAATCAAAAAATTCGCTCAGAGACCATATTCATATTTTCCACGGTAATTTATACAGTTTAGTAAAACCAATTTTACTCTGGATGAGAAAGATATCCTTAACTCGTTCAGCATTTACTTATCAATCAAACTTGAAGTAAGGTATATGATTACCACGAATATAAATTAAAAGTTAAAAGAAATGAAGTATTTGTGGCCTTTTATTTATATATTCAGTAGATAATTCTATGCATTAACCTCTAATACAGCGTGTTGAAAACATTGAATGCATTAATATCCAGAATTTTTTGTAAGTAAACATCACTTGGAACCCAAGTGCATTCACGCACAGTAGGTAAATTATAAAACGGTCATATTGGTCAAATAAAGAGTTTCTCCGCAAGCTACTTTTGGGGAGCAATATGTCACCACCCAGTCATGTTATACGTTTTTATGTATTCAACTTCTTTCTGCATATATAGTTTTAATGTAGATGTTTGTTTTCATTTGGCCTTGAAACATCACAAAATTACTTAAGAAAATACTAACGTATGTTTATCAACTATTGTGTAACACTAATTCATGCTTTTTATCACATCGAAATAAGCATTTTTAGTGCCATAAAACTGCTGATTTTATTGCAGTTTGATGCAATTTTTAGAAACTATCCTTGAAATAGCCTTCATTGATTTACAGTTTCTTAAATGTTCTTTTGAGGTTAAGTAATAAAAAACAAACTACCAACAGCAGCTGGGAATGAGAAATATTTTCCGTCATTATGTGTTAGTTATGCTTGGTTGAATGCATTACGGTAGTCCTGATATAGGTAACATAGCCTAACGTCCTAAAAATCAGTGAATTAAATTTAAGTAGTTTTTAACTATGTATTGAAAATAACAGGAGTTAGTATCTGACGATGTGAAAATCGTAGACATACCCAGCCGATAGTTACGTTTAAAAAAATCTTTAAATTTTTTAAAACAAAATTATAAATATATTTCACTCTTAAATTTATAGCTTTGCAGACACATTTATTTTTTGCCTTTTTTTCGGTGTGAATATTTTTTTTACTATCGTTCTAGAGTTTTGGTGTTTATACTGCCCTATGATTTTCCTTCTAGAGGTCTTCAAAAAACAAAAGGAAACTATGGTTTACTCATCACACAAAGAGCAGAAAATCTGTTACGAAATACATTATAGACACTTGCACAGAACCGCACTTATTTCTGACTTAGTTATTTCAAAACCAATCTTCCAAAAATGTCGTTTGGCGTCCATCTAAAATTTTCCCACTACTGGAGTTCTGAACTCAAACCAGCTGCCACCCCCCCCCCCCTCCCCAACCTATTTTTTGTCTATCTACTCGCAATCATCAGTTGCTGCGTCGTAGAAAAATCTTCGTAAAGCTTCTGAGACACAAGTTCGTAAACATTTCAGATTCATTTTCAGAGAGCAATGTTCGGTGCGAGAAAAATCTGTACTTTAACAAATTTCCTTTGGAAGACAGTTACCAAGAAATAGATTGTAATACTACACGAAATATATTGTAACTTTGTCGAATCCCTGGCTATGGTTATTTTTTTGCATATATGAAATACGTTTTACGAGAAAATACTGAGAATTTCTTACGAAATTTGGGGCATGATTTTATATTTTGATTGATGTTCGATTAGAGCATACTTGTTTCAAACCAAGGAAAAGATAATAGAATATTTACATAAATTGATTTGATTTTGTTTTATTGTGCTTATTAATGTGCGCAGTTAATACTGAAAGATACCTGGGGAACTGTTTACAAATAACTTTTAACTATTGAAGTTACTGGGACCACACAATGTATAAATTCCCGGGCAAGTATCACTGCGAACACTATTTTGAAGTGATACATGGGTTTACATGTGACTGTTAAAATTTACAAAATATCGACAATTTTACATGAATATTTCTGTTTCATTTACAAAAAAAAATGTCCTGTGTACCGGAGCAGCCATAACAGCTCACTAGCATCATTGAATATATATAACTTATAGAAGTCGCGAGGGGATAGGATTTATTATTCCAATTTTCGGATCCAAAACTGTGGTAGTTGTTAGCTCCGCCGCTAGACAGCTCTTCTTTCCACAAGAGGGTGCTCGTAGTTACCAGCTTCCACGCCAGAGCGCTGTAGCGTCGCTTTTTTCAAGGTCATTCGCGTAATTCTCTGTCTCACTCTATCGAGAGGCGGTGCCTTTTGTTGAAATCCGAGCGCTTAGATACGGACGGGCGCAACTGAATTGGAGGAGTACGGCCACCGAAAAAAAAGTGCGGTTAAAAGATGCCAACATCAAAATTTAAGTTTTAATTATAAGAAAACTACAGAAATTCCTTAAACGTAATAACGTAAAAAAAAAAAATACTGACATTCGTAGTTCAGAATTTATAAAATGTTGTGTTAACGGAGTGGTGCATTGAGTAAAATGGCAAAACATAATTTGGAATAATTCTAGACAACGTTGAATGATTTTGGTAGCTATGAAACAACTATGGCTGCGATGACTGTTTAAACGCGTGCACGTAATGTTATTAGTAACTGAAACTAATGGTATTATGTCATACTTTGTGGCTATGCAGTTTATATTTTTTTTAACATAAGATGAAGCATTTTTACATAATGTTTTGGTTGTTTCGTAATTCAAAATAAATAATCTTAAACGTTATATGGTGAATATTCCCAGTAACGAATGACCACTAAAAAAATCAATTTTGCCAACATAGATCTGAAAAGTTAACGATTTACTATGTTAAGTTGCTTATAAATAACGCACATTTCCCGGATCTCCAAAGAAAATAAGAGTTTTTGTTATAGCATTGAGTTGCCACTCTTTATATTCCTTGCTTTGAGGTTAGATACACAAGTTATGCTCGTAAAAACGATGAGCAAGTATTTTGAATACAAATATATTTTCTTTTAATAACCGAAAGGTAAATATTATTTCCATGAAATATAATACAATTATTTAAACACAGACAACATATAAGAGCTATTTTTTGTTTATTATTCCATCTGGCGTGATAAATATTATATTTTAAAAACAGTTTGTGGATTTTTATTATAAAATAAATATTTATTTATGACATCAATTTAAGTTGTTCAAAAAATTCACTTTGGTATGAATTCAACAAAATTCATGTTATTCAGGGCAGAAAATTAGAAACTACCAAAAAAGATTATCTACATTGCTGTTTTGTGTAAATCTGTGAACGGACTTAGTAAGTGATATATTTATAATTCCTCATTTTAGCAACCCATTTTAACACAAGAGAAAAAGCATTTTATACTAAAAATTATTATGTTAAACCATTAATTAGCAGGAAACATGTATGAATAATCTATTTAAATTTGCATTTGAACAGTGAAAATTATTTTGCAATAATAAATATATTTTATCATCGTATATCACGGATATAAAGTTTGTATTTCCATCTAATCAGAAGAATTATGACACAGTTAATTAAATTGCTTTACAAGTATTTATTCACATGAAAATCATTAAAAATTGGTTGGGTAGTTATATAAATATACAAAAACAAATCATTATACATACAATTTTATTATCTTAGTGGATTTAAATTAATGGTGTCCCAGTGACTACTGCGAAGAAAAAAATCTTGCGAAAGGTTTCCTCGTAATTGAAATTCGTCAAAAAAAATCTATCTCTCATTTCTGGTGACATTTCTGACAAGTGGTACGATGAAATTTGAGACTGGCAAATGAATGTTGTGAAGCAATAAACAAAATATCACATTCGTGAACTACAAATGTATAGTTGTTTTTATTTTATAGTAAAAGTATATCTAATAACCCGTGGCTTTGCTCACGTAATTTCCGGGTAGTGCTGATATTCTACCATTTTAAGAAAAGTATGTATTAAATTCCAAAGATTTTTGAAGAATTATACACAAAGAACTGTCAAGTATAGAACATATTAAATAAATAAAAATATTTTTACGACTTATTTTTAATTGGTTTAGCGTAAGCCTATTTTAACTTTTATTTAAAATTAAGTACCTACCTTATTTTCTATCTCCCGGTTTAGTGACTTTGAGAATATATTTTCCCTTGATGAAATCTTAACTCTTTTCTATCTGACGAAGAAGCCAATTAAAATATAAACTAAGACTCGCGCACTTATTGTATGTTAAGACTGCCATCGTTTTAAATTACTGTAATTTTTTTAGTTATAGTCATGCTTAGGATAATAACATAATATGCCTTATTACGCATACATTTCAGTATTCATGAAACAAATGCATTTTTATTTGAAATGTAGAGCAGTTACCAAATTTCTTATCTCGCATATTGATTTTTTAGTATGGCTAGTATTACTTAAACTAAATTTTTGATTTTTCACTGATGTACTCTTTTCCCTTTTCTATGTGATTGAGAAAATATAGCAATATACGTAAACCAATTAAACCAAAATCATCCTGAATTTTTATTACCGAAAAAAGTTAAATACAAAAAAATTTAATATGCGTATTTTATTATTGAATTTATATATATCTTGCCAATACTTATTTAGTGGGTTCCATTTTTTTTTATTTTTTAAAATAATATCTACCCCTTTTATACTTAACAGATAACGTTGAATAAGAGAAGGTTGTTTTTCCTTGTCAATATCTAAAAGTAAATTTGTACAAACGCGATATATAGTTTAAATAAGTATTTTACTTTTAAAATAAAACCATATTTTGAACGGAACACTGACTATTGGCCCAATACAAAGTTTTAATAGCTAATTTTCACTTCACTCGGGTACAGAATCCCATCATTCAGTGATTTCCGTGGCTAGCTTTTTTGGGATTTCATCATTCTCAAACGACGGTAAAGGAAGCTCCTCTTCAAGGTCGCCTAAGATGCTGATAAGACCTGCCGGGTAATAGGAATCTTGGTCTTGGATTTTCGAAGGGTTGTCTGTGGGTGGGGGGGGGGGGGGGGAGGGGGGGGGGTTGAAGGATAATGTTACGACTGGGCTGGTTAACCAAGTTCTGCCAAACACCACCAGGGGCGTATACGGCCGACACCCAGCGATGAAAGCGATCGCAGCGGCGGAGCTTGGAACTACAACAATTCTTCTGAGAAACCAGACAGAAAATTTTACCTGGGCTCGCGACTTCTATACATTATATATATTCAATGCTAGCATAGAGCCGTTCGTTTATTCCAGGGAGAGTGGTGAACGGGAGAGGGGGTGTCCACCCTGTTTTAATTTATGGACTTCATATAGGCCCCCCGGAGTGGCGAGCGACGAGAGGGGTGTCCCGGCCAGACAAAGAGCAGGCTCATTTCCACTCCCTCGCGAGGCCTCTCCAGTCGCGGCGGCGTCACTTTTGTCCGGCGCCGGTAATTAAACACAGCAGGAGTCCTCCTCTCTGTCGGCCTCTGTTCCCCCGGCGGCCGCTTCGCAGCCAGCGCCTGTCCGCGTCGGCGAGGCGGGAGACGAGTGACGAGTGCTCAGGACAGCTGGGGACGCGGCAGTGAGGCGACAATCACTACACCCAAAGGCACTAGACCGAAACTCGTTCAGCCGAATGGCACTAGGCCGAACAGGCACTAGACCGAAAGGCACTAGAGCGAAAGGAACTTTAACGAAACTCGTTTAGCCGAAAGTCACTAGGCCGAAAGGCACTAAACCGAAAGGCACTTTAACGAAACTCGTTCAGCCGAAAGGCACTAGACCGAAAGGCACTAAACCGAAAGGCACTAGAGTGAAAGGCACTTTAACGAAATTGGTTCAGCCGAAAGGCACTAGACCGAAAGGCACTAAAACGAAAGGCACTAGAGCGAAAGGAACTTTAACGAAATTCGTTTAGCCGAAAGACACTAGGCCGAAAGGCACTAAACCGAAAGGCACTAGAGCGAAAGGCACTTTAACGAAACTCGTTTAGCCGAAAGGCACTAGACCGAAAGGCACTTTAACGAAACTCGTTTAGCCGAAAGGCACTAGACCGAAAGGCACTAAACCGAAAGGCACTAGAGTGAAAGGCACTTTAACGAAACTCGTTTAGCCGAAAGGCACTAGACCGAAAGGCACTATAACGAATGGCACTTAATCTGAAAGGCACTATAACGAAAGGCACTAAACCGAAAGGCACAAGACCGAAACTCGTTCAGCCGAAAGGCACTAGACCGAACAGGCAGTAGACTGAACAGGCACTAGACCGAACAGTCATTATACCGAAAGGCATTAGATCGAGACTCGTTTAGTCGAAAGTCACTATACCGAAAGGCACTAAAAGGAAAGGTACTAGACCGACAGTCATTTAGCCGAAAGGCACTAGACCTAAAGGCACTAGACTGAAAGACACTAGACCGAATAGACCCTGGGCAATAAAGGCAATATACCGAAAGGCTCTAGTCCGAAAGTCTATTCTCCGAAATATCTGTCAAATGACTTTATGTGTGTGATATTTGAGCGGTGACCATAAAATTACATGGCGGATAAATAAAGATAAAGTTTTAATGCAAGTACCTTAAGTGTTTTCAAGAATCTCTGGCGAAAGCTTCATACATATTTTTTTTCTTCTTTTGAAAACACGCGTTTTAGCCATTTTCACTATTCTAAAAATACATTTCTAAAACTAAATACGGGAACAAACTACTCAAACGACCCCCACGTGTACCGCCCTCGGCGTATGTATTATTAAATGATTTTAATAAAAATACGCGATTCTGATATCTTGAGAAGTTTTTTAATAGCGTGATTTTTTTAAAACATGAAGCTCTGCACATCGCAAGCATGCCGAGGCATGGCGGGGCTTGTTATGGTATCCTGGACAGAACCTGCTTTCGTTACACGTCGGATTACAGGCGGAAGTGGGGTTCTCTTGACGAGGGCGGCTGGTGGGGAGGGGGGTGGTGGCGAGAAGGGAAGCAGTGCAATAGGGAGGCAAGTTCGCGAGCTAAGTGTGACGGTTCGTTTGAGGGGGGAAAAGGAAGGGTGTTACACGTCTTTAGGGACGGGTGTGCAGATGGCAGGTGCCAATATCAGGGGTTTTCCAACTCTGCAGAAGCTCCCCCCCCCCCCACCCCCTCCCTTTCGTTCCCTTCCCCCTTCCTAACCATTCCACCTTTTCGAGCCCGAGCCGACGCGAACTAACTACTCGCCGCTCGTTTAGTTCTCGGGCCGAAATTACGCCTGGCTACTCTGCCACTACCCGGAACATTTCCATTATTGTCAGTAGTTTGAAATCGCCTTTTGTCATCTTCGTAACTAGGGGCAGGCTCGTACATATATATTTTTTTACTTTAATGATTGGGCAAAAGTTCTCTTGACACTTCCTTCATTACTCTTGACGCAGTTATGAACAAGGAGAATCAGTTTTAACCTAACTGTGAGTAACTAAATAAAAAATAAAAGCCCCCTGACTGTATTTGGGTCAATGAGCACAAGAAAGTGGCTTATGTTTAGTCTGAAGCGAATAATTATTCTTTTAAATAAAAGTCTCTACAGTAATAAATTATAGTGAATATAAAAACAACTTAACGTTATTTTCTTAAAAACCCTTCCTGTAAGAGGTGGACAAAGTGAGAACAAAGTGAGAACGCAGCACATAATCGAGCCCATTCAGAATTTTGGTAAAATTATAAATATTACCAACATAATTTGACTGAAACCTTTTTTCTTTGCGCAAGGAGCGAATGAATTGGTAAGTAATTTTCATGTATTTTTCACTAGCAACACAGCAAAGAACCAACATACCAGCGTTGCGTTCAGGTTCATTGACTGCCATTATTATAGATAACATTATAGAAATAATGCGGAAATGCGCAACTCATTCGAAAGAGAACATTTAGGACATTTTGGCTGCATGGGATATGTGAAAATTTTCTGTCGAGCCTTTTACAGATGGCTTTGTACATAAAGTTCCCAGAGTGACCAGAATTTTCTAAAATGTTCCAAAAGGTTCCAGAGGCTTCTAGAATATGAATTTTTGATTTTGTATACTTCTTTTGTGCTCATCCTGTATATAAAGCTGCACTGAGCATCCTTTCTTCAGTACAGAACCGACTCAAAAAGTATTTTTATATTAATTAAGTTGCTATTATTAACTGCAAACAAGTTAATGCAGTTTCTGTCACGCTTGAGTGTAACACGTAGGCACTCACTATTGATACGTTGGTAAAATATCAAATTTATACATGATAAGTTTGCTGTTTCGACGCTAGCTAATTATGTTTCAGGCCCGAGTTTTTTTGCCTTTAATTTAAAGCATTTTTTTTGTACTAATTATTTGCCATGATTATATCTGTTGAAGAGTGTCAGCACCACTGAACAGAAACTAATTAGCTATGGTATGCTAAATAAAAACAAATACTTTGAAATTACGTGCATGGTTTATGGAAACACGAGGGAGATGAAACAGCATATATGCTGTACTTCGATGGCTGCGAACTAAACTGAGATGTTGGTGGTTTTTTTTCTTTCTTTCAACCTTGGACGTGTTAAAAAAAAAAGCCATGCCTAAAAAAAATTTTTTGTAGGTGACTTAATTACGCTCGTGAACGCCAACCGACGCGGCACCTACCCAGCACGGATAGGCAAGTGCGTCGTGACGTCACACTCGCGTGAGCTCGTCGGTGCGCGCGCATGCGCGAAGGCAGCCTCTCTCAGCTGTATTCATACCGTCGCAGGCGATGTCGAGGGGGAGGTTTTGTGTCGAGAGGAGGGACAGCGGGCTATCGATTTATCGACGCAGCGCAGCGCGCCACCGCGGGGGACACGTGAACTGACACAAAATCTGGGCCGGAGATTTCGTCCATCTCCGATCAACACGTTCCGCGTAGGTAGATGCATTTCCTCCACTCCTCTTCAACTTCCTCATAATGTCATCCCTAGTCTCTCTCTCTCTCTCTCTCTCTCTCTCTGTCTGTCTCTCCCCATCCTTCATACATAAAAAAAAAAAAAACTTGTTACAGATGTTTTCATGTTAACGCGCGCAGGCAGTTTCAAGGTTAAACTAATCATTTCTTGTTGGTTCTCTTGTACATAATAAACTAAGAAATAATAATGAACACAATAAATACTTCCCTACCCTAACGAAGTAAACAAAAATATATATCTAGTTAAAAATTTGCGTTTTTTTTTTTTTTTTTTTTTGGCTGTACATTTCGCATTAACTACGTTGAGAAGTATCGATCAGCCCTGTGAGTCTGAAGTAACGTTCTAATGAAATAGTTTGAAGAAAACGCGAAAAAGATAAAAAAAAAAAAACTAGAAAATGAAATTCCCATCGTGTCTATTTTTTTTCTTTCTCGGGATGAAAGGGAGGAATTAAAATGTGATTATGATAAACGACTCATAACACTCTGGCTGTATGAAATAGAAAATCTAAAATATGTACGTTTGTAACACTTTAGCCAATGAATTTCAAATAGAGCGTAAACAGAACCAGTCAAGTCATGAAGTTCATAACATTCAAAACCTGTGCACTGGTTCACAAACTTGATACTTTATAAAAATGACATTCGCCACTTCCCATTTTTCTTGGGGATAAATGCGGAGAAATAAAATTATCGGTCATGGCTTCCGAATGGCCACAAGCTTCATCAAATTAAAGGACAAATACGAGATTATTAGTACATGTGCAGGCGGCATCAAACTAAAATGGAGCGAAATGGCGCCAAAACTCCGCAGCTCAAGAGTCTGACACACGCCAGCGAGGGGTTCCGGGTTTGAGTCCTGGATATTGGGTTCAGACGAAAAGTAAACTGACATGTACGTCAGAATTTTTGTCTTCCAATTTGGTCATTGGTAATACAATCAATTATTCAAGTTTTTTAAAAGTTTTTTTTTCAAAGTAATTTGTTTTTATTTTTGTAAATAGTTTGCGAAATATTTCAATACGTTTAGATAAAATGATTTTTTTTACGAATGAATATATATATATATAACATTTGCATCTAGTTAGTTGTTAGTTTCTTTTTTTTCACGCGGTAAAAAGAGCTATCGCGCTATTGTGGTTCCAGCATCAGGGTATACAGGCTACGCGACGTAGACGGAAAAAGAAGCAGAGGGGGGGGGGGGGGAGGGGCGTGGAATCAGTTCACTGCCTCGCACAGCCTGTGGTTCCAACAACAGCCGACCTTCTTACCGGCCAGACAGCCGGACCGCGCGTGAATAATTTCTGGTCCGCTCGGCGCCCGCGACATGAATTGCTCAAGGAACCCCCAGCGACCCCCGGTTAGCCCCCAGGGGGTGTTCCCCGTGCGGGTAGCTCCTCCTCTCTCACTCTCTCACTATTTTCCTCACTCACTCCTCTCCACTCTCACTCTTACTCTTTCACACACTCTCTCCCCCTCTCACACTCTCCTTCCCTCCACTCGCACTATCAGTCTCTATTTCCTCTCCACTCTCACTGTCTTACTCTCTCACTATCTCTCTCACTCTCTTCCACTATCACTCTATCAATCTCTCCTTATCTCCACTCACTCTCTTACTCTCTCTCACACTATCTCTCTCACTCTCTCATTCTCTCCACTCTCGCTATCTTTCTCACTATCAATCTCTATTTCATCTCCACTCTCACACTCACTATCTTACTCTCTTCCACTAACACTCTCTCACTCTCTCTTTTTATCACCACTCTATCTCTCTCTCTCTTTCAAATTGCGTGATTGAAATAGTTCTAGCCTAAGTACATCTGAGAGTAGAAGCGTTTTCGTACAGTAAGGCAATGAAAATATAGAAAAACAAAATGTAAAATATCTTCTGAACGAAGGATTTTTTTCCATAAGTTACGTAAAACGCAATATTTGTAGCTTTTGAACTGTACAAATGATTCCCTTTAGTTTGGTCATTAAGTAACTTAAAAAAATCCTGCACATGTTATGATTTCTTTTCTTTTTTTATGGAGGAGATCTTTATTCTCATGGACGACTGTCTGTGATAATCCAGATCTGAGGATAAATTTGATCTTTGCAACGAATTTGTTGAATTTCTAACAAACTTAAGAGGACAGCTAAAATCATGGGGGGAAAAAATCTGTACGATTGCCCGGGAGGGGGGAGGAGATGGTGGAGCCACGCGGGGTAAAGTTTATCATTCTTTCTTCACCTCCGCCCCCCCCCCCCCCTTTTGCCAGCCACCTTCCCCCGGGATCTACGCCCATGGCTGAAAGCCTTAATTTTGGCAAGTGTTCGTTTGCAACTTTGATACAAACTTCTCTTCAGCTTGTTAATAACAAAACAGGGCACGCATGATATAAATGCAGGCAAAGACGTCCGAACGTTTTCATGAGTGGGAAGGGGGGTGGGGCGAAAAGATGTATCACATTTACCTCAGTCCTAGAGCGGGGGGTCCGGGGGTCCTCCCGCGGAAAAATTTGGAATTTTAGATGCAAAATTGTGCTATTTAATGAGTTTCCGAACTAAAATATTAAATATACCATTCCAAGAATTTGATGAAGTAGTATGTATTAAATACTACTCTGACAGTAGATGTAGTACAATTTAAATAAAATACCATCTAGGAATTTGCAATCATTTTACAGTATATTGACAATCATAAATTTGATTTTCTAATCAATGTGATCACAAATGCAACGTTTGTAACTACTGGTTGAGAAAAATACTACTAGGACCAAACATTTATTCTGGGAAAAGGAGGGGGGCGAAATGCTACTCTCGCCCCGCCCCGCCCCCCTCCCCCCATGCACGGGGGCGACTCGCCCCTGCTGCCCCCCCCCCCCCCCCTGTTCCGACGTCCCTGGATGCAGGTAGGTGTCCAGGGAGGCGCACTCACCGGTAGCGGATGGCGGTGTGGTGGGCCGTTCTCCAGAAGACAGCGCCACCGCGGCTCCAGCCCACTTCCTCTGACGTCACGCGGGTCACGCGACACCCAGAGCGCGCGACGTCGCTCGCCACTACGCCATCTCACGGCCGGGCCGCCATCCCGCCCCTCGCGCCGCCTGCGGGGAACAAGAGACGGCGCGCGCTTGTGGGTCTGGCACACACACACACACACACAGGGTGTCCACTTTCGTACCAACTTAGGCGAGAAAAAAGTAACTAGATTTGAAAAAAAAAAAAATTACTAAATTATAAATTGTTATGGTTTTTAACAATTTAGGAAGTTATTTATGACATTGCAATGCTCGAACTTAAATATCACACACCACACACACACATGCATTCCATAGTTTTTTTTTAAATAATTACGCTTAATGATAAAACATATTGGAGTTACTATAATATTATTATATTAAAGAAAAAATGTACTAGATCTGTACTAGACCACTAAAAAAAAGTTATAAAAGTACTAGATCTAGTACGAAATTACTAACTGTGGACAACCTGCACACACACACACACACACACACACACACACACACACACACACACAACAGCAGCAGCAGCAGCAGCTCGGACTCCGAAATCCCCCGTGGGGGGGCTAGACAGCGAGAGAACCAGCGGGTGCATTTCAAAATAAACCACTCCTTTGATCTGCTTCTGCCATTGCATGGCTTTCACTCCGGAGGAGGACTCTGGGCCGATTAGAAAGACCTTCAATCGTACAAGAATCTAATCACAGGTCAGCAGCCAATGAACAGGGTGATGGAGGGGGGGGGGGGGCATTTACCCGAGTGAGCAGAGGATTGTGGAGGCTAATCCCACAGGTCAACGAACCCAGAATTTTCTCTCCGGTCTCTACTCGTGGAGGAAGACGGACGCATGGTCCATGCACACAGGTGCTAACAGCGCTGATGCCACTGTCCGGAGCTTGGAGTTAAGAAGACAGGGAGTAATTGTCTGGCGTGGATGCTGAAGACATTTTGCATTTCGGGACAGCCCCCCCCCCCCCCCCCCCACCGCAGACGATGTAAACAAACGGTGGTTACTACCTTCGTGTATTGATTTTTAAGAAATAAATGGATGAGAATCGTAAAAAAAAAAAAATTCCATGTTAGGCGTATGATTCCAAAAAACCACAACCCCCCCCCCCCCCCCATCCCAAAAAAAAAGTTTATGTGGCACATAAGTTGAATGAAATTTCGTGTATTTTTGCGGTACACTACAAAATACTTAATTGATTTTCGAACTCATTATTTACGGAAATCTACACAAGTTGTTAGTTTTTTTTTTTTGTAAATTAATCATTTCTGTTTCCTCTGTACTTCCTATTTTCCAGTAATATGTGTAATCAATAATAAATATTTTTTTTAAATGGAAAATTTTTTGCAGAATAAAAATAGATTTACATGAAAAATTCTAATAGTACGTGTTGAAAAAATATTGTCACTTATCATAACATCCCAAACGCGAAAATGTATCCAAGTAAGATAGAAGAATTAGTTTTTTATGTGTCTATATTCCCTCTCGTGTTATAGCTATACAAATCAATCTCTTTCATTTACAGACCTTTTCCTAGTAACTTGTGTATAATGATTCTTATATCAGTTAATAAAGACACTCCTGAAAGTATGTGGAAAAAATATTTTTCCCACTATAGAATTAATATCTAATAGCATACAAAGTCAAGTATATCCACACCCCCTTATCTTCATCCATAATGTATCGTTCTAAGACGCATTGCAAGCAATAATTATAATTTCTGTACGTTTATTGACGTTCAACCGTTTTTATCTAGAAATGATTTTTTTTCCTCGCCAGATAAGAGGTGCATTCAACAGGGTTCCTAAATTGTGAGAAACGATACCTAATGGCCCCCCTTAATGTGAATTCCAGTATCAAGATGATAATTTGTGTATTTTTTTTAGCATCTCTTGTGATGTAACCTGTACTTCCCTGGACGTTCGTTTGGTGTCGCCCGCGTCGCATTTTGCATTTCCGTGGAAAGTTACGACCAAGGCGAGGAATGGGGGTTACTTGGACCTCCAGGGGAGGAGGAAGGGGTGGGGGTGTGTTTTGGGGCCGTAACTCATTCCCATTCCCGAGAGAACATTCAAACCTTTTGTGTGTTTGGGGGGGGGAAGGGGGGGGGGGGGCTACGTACACCCAGCGCATCACAGTGAGTAGTTACCCCTCCTCCTCCACCAAATAATTCATCATTTTTGGAGTGAGAGGGGGGGGGGGGGGCGCGCCTCGCAAGGATAACGATTTACAATCGTCCCTTCCTGCGGTGAGTAGTAGAGGGGGGGGGGGGGGTGGGGGGGCGTGGCCACATCTTGGTAAGCGCTCTGTCTATATTCTCTCTCTCGCTCGCGCGCGCTCTCTCTCTCTCTCTCTCTCTCTCTGCTGGAACCGACCGTTAACAATGAGGAATGGCAACATTATAGGTTTTCAATAAAAACCAGTTTCGCTGTACAATGCCCTCTTTCCCCTCCCCCCTCTCTCCCCCCTCCCCCAACAAGGAAAAAAACACCCACCTCTCTCGCACACATTACGTGAACTCCCTCGCATACTCTGATCTGGAGCCTTCTCGACTTAGTTATCGAAGTTTTTCCCCCCCGCTGGAAATTTTTTATGTACTTTACTTCTTTTATGCCATTTTGTTTGAATACAAACTTTGAAATATATATATATATATATATATATATATATATATATATATATATATATATATGTGTGTGTGTGTGTGTGTGTGTGTGTGTGTGTATATATAAATAACGGTGCAATGCATTACATTCCGAGAAGAAAAATCAATACGCTCTTCTCGTCGCATGAGAGATGTGTCTCCCGGGGGAACGCGACGCGGACAAAAGAAGTCTCGCTGCGGGTCGCATGACGCGCGTATCGATCTAGCAAACACGCGTCCGTTGACGAGGAGGAGGAGGAGGAGGAAGGGGGATACGCGTTTAAAGAACCTTTCGCTGAACTTGGGAAAAATTCAATAAATAAAATGGTCCGAGTCTACACCTTTCATTTGCCGACGACGTAATTTCCTGAGGATAAAAAAAAAAGGTTTAGTCCTTTGTTGCACCAAGTACACCACGATTTGCCATAAAACTCACGCCGGGCAAAAAAAAAAATAAAAGGCAGTGAACAGAAAAAATCACCTTAAACTGTATCTTAATCAGTGTATAATAAATACTGACATACATACTTCCATGCGCACCATAGTCAAGAGAGGTTTTTTTTTGGCACCAGTCAAGTTATCTCGCAAGCATGATGTGTACGTCTGCTACAGATTCCTGCCTCTTTTTTGGTGTAGGTTTGCACAGTAAAGTTTGTGTTGTGGTGTCATCGGATGCGTACTATCATTCACTGTCCGCAGTGAACTGTTGATCACGTGACGTCGGCTTCAGCATGCGAGCTCACTCTCTTCGCTCTTGCCCGACAATGAAACGAAAGTACTTTCCTCTCTCTCTCTCTCTCTCTCTCTCTCTCTCTCTCTCTCTCTCTCTCTCTCTCTCGTCTTCCCTCCCTCACAGCACTTCTAAAACGCTTTATTATATCTAAAAATAACACAAAAATTATTATTTTTTAAAAATTATTCTTGCAATGGAGAAGGTCGAGTTTCCTCTACGGAACACCGCACCATTCACTGCCTGCGCCGAAAGAGGATCATATTTCACTTTGACATCCTGTCCCAGCAGTGGGCGCCATTGTGTTCCTCTTAGGAATCTTGGCTTCCGTCTTCCGTCTTCCAAGGATCTTCCACTGCTGCATTCAAACCAAGGAGCGTAAAAGTAAACAGACGTTTCTCTCCCAGGTTACACATAATACACATACACTCTCTTTTTCTCTGAAATCTGCCACAGTTCTGACGCTATCAACCACAAAGCTTAAAAACAAAAGGAATTTAGTTTTTTCCAACAATTGAAAACGTAGTACACAAAAATATTTTTTTTGTAAATGGAACAAAAATATTCATGTAAAATTCAAGATATTTGTAAAGCTGTAAAATTGCATGAAAACAACTTTATCGCTACAAAATAGTGTTCGCAGTAAAACTGAGAACGGATTCTTACCCGGTCATTTATGCTTTGTGTTTTCCCAGTTCCTCCACTAGTTAAAGTTATTTGTTAAACCGTTTCGCGAATAGCTTTCCAACATTAAATGCACAGATTAATAAGCATAATTAAACAAAACAAAGTCAAATTATTGAATATTCAATTATATTACCCAAGGTTTAAAAATCTACGCTTGAATGAAAAATCAAATAAAATATGAAATAATACTCAGTATAATCAGGGAAAAGGTATTTCTAATATGCAAAAATAAACCATAGCTATGTGCTGCACCAAGTTACAATATCTTTCTGGTATTATTACAGGTTACGTTTTGGCAACTGGTTTCCAAAGGAAACTTTTGTAAAAGTACAGAGTATTTGTTTCTGTGTACGGTCCTTGGTGCATCTATTTATTTGGTGATTATGTCTCGTCAACAATGAAGTCATCGGAGACCCGACAAACGACGCACCAATCAGGGAAATCGGGAAAAGGCGTCTACCGAGGCCTATAGTAACGAACTGACCCAGCGTGATCTCGTAAAGAAACCATGGGTGAAAACAGACATCTAGGCCTAAATGACCTGGCTTGGTTTCGAATCTGGGTGTGATTTTGAACGTTAAAAATAATTCGGTGTTGGGGTGAGGCCGAGAAAAAAAAAAGCCGTGCGCGAGCACCGAACGGCGTCGAAGTACGTAACGGCGTGCGTTCGATTACGCGTCCGTCAACGGGCAATCCGAGCTGATTCCTTTGATATCGCAAGGGGTTGGGGGGGCTATTTACCAATCACTCCCTCCCTCCCAAATTTCCCCCACCCATTCCCCCATCCGGATGGTGGAATGATTCGCAATCGCCACGAAATGACTCGCTTTCCAGTCTCACGGACGTGATTAGCACTATACACGTGAAAATTAATCCTCGCTGGCATTTCAGGTTGATTGAAATGAATCCACCGTGAAGTGGTGAGTGCTGTGATGTACACGTTAAAAGTGTCCTTTTTTTAGGGGGGTAGGATATTTTCACACCGCCGACTAGTTTAAAGCCACGGATAACTAGAACTTACCGAGTTATTCAGTTTTACTTTTTGGATAGCCTGATTTTTTATTTATTTATTTATTTATTTATTTATTTATTTACTGCAAGGGTGTTTCCCACGCGCCATGTCGGCAGTTTCATTTTTCTTCTCATTACCCTTATTTGAGGGATTTTCCGGTAAAGTTATTAGGATAGCTCTCATGGGTTTCATGTTTGTTCTCAGATTTTCTCAACAGATGTTCACCAAGTGTTATCTAATAGCTGTAATAATTTTTAAGGGTGTTCATGACCTTTAAGAGTTCGGAAAACAACGTTCAGAAAATTTCTGTAAAGATAATTTGTAATCCGGCAACAAAATCAAAAGAGGTTATAGGAATTAATTTACAGGAAAATCACTTCATTAATACTAATGACAAGAAAATGAATAATCACCCAACTCGGCATGTGAGACCGAGAGAGAATGGGTTGATATAGTTGCATTTTTTTTAACGTATGCATTTTTCACCATACGTTCTGTTACCGTCATTATTTTCATAGGATTTTTTTTTTGTTTTAAACTATACACTTCTGTTGTTAGTTTTTGAATAAACTATTCACAAAGGAGCAATTTTCTTTGACAGTATTATGACGACCTACTGTCCCCAAATATGAACACTATAATCGCTTTGTGTTCGCCCACGCTTGGCTTTATCGACCCCTATTAGGACAAAAGAATTGCATATTTGACAGAGAAGAATAAAAAAAAGCACAATGATCATAGTTACGAGGTGAATATAACGCTGATAGTTGGTAAAAACGTTGCCGCGAAATTATCAGAAATTTATACACGCTGACGCATTCTCGTGATTAACTAAAACCATCCTCATAAACTCCAAACAAGAGATTTTTACGGTGCAGTTGATATCGCCTTTACGAGCCGCTGCTCAATTGGGGCATATACTTGAGCAGAAATATCTGTAAAATGAATTCACATTGTGACTCGAATTAGCAGAAAAAGTGTAAAAGCTGTAGTTGCATTCAAATTAAATAATTCGTATTCGGTCAACCAAGAATACTTATTTAGAAGTTTAGAATTCTAGTGGTGATAGTATAGTTTATCTCTTAACAAACCAGGTTACTGCAGTTTCCATTTAGTAATTGACTTTATTAAATATTTATTATGTTCTTATAATCAGAAATTATAATTGGTTACGTTTTCTATCATGTGAAAAACAGTTATTTATGCTTTTGAGAAATATTTGTGCATTTGCGACATGTTCGATGACCATAGTTTATATTTGAAGGGCTGAGGATTAGAAGGGTGATATCAACCAATTCATAATGTTTGAGAACAGTGAAAAGAAGATTTTGTTTGGAAATATAAGTATTGTATTAAACTACTACAAAACGCTGAGTTTTCATTTTGTACATTCAAATATTTCTCTTTTCACCAAACAACTTTTTTTCATTGTTTTGTTCTTTGGCATGTGGTTCATAGCCCCGTTATAATATTATTGGTTGATAGCTCCATTATAATGTTGCCAGAAAATGCAGCTCGAGAAGTTTAGAACTATATTTTGAGTGTTTAAAGTGGGCTACGGACAAAACCAATGATACCAACGAATTCTACACGAAATTTCCTATAATAATATGCTGGAAAGTCATTTTCGCAATTTTGGCTGATAGCCCCCTTCTAATCCTTAGCCCTTCATTTATTTAATATTTCTGATTTGTTTACTTTATTATAAAAAAGTCGTTTGAAGGTACTTTTACTTAATTTTGCCTGATAACTGATGTTTTTCTGTGATGTAACTGATACACAGAAAAAAAAATTTTGCTCTCTTTTGTGAGCGACATCTTGTTTGCTGCGCAAAGGTTTTGAGAAATGTGGCATCCTCAACGATTCAAGCTTTAGACCCTGTAATCCTGTTACGGAACTGTTCTGTTATCTTCCCCCTCCTCAATTATTCTCTGTGTCTTTAAATGGGGCGTTACATGTGCTGGATATCCATTGGTTAGCTGAGAATTTATTATATTTGAAAGGCACGATGCCGTGATTGGGAAAACGGAGGGAAGACAATTTTGCTAGGGGACATGCTAACTTTGTCAACCTTCAACAGAAGTAAGCAAACACTATATATATTTTTGGAGGATGATAAAACATTATTTATTAACACTAAGTATCAAAAAATGTTTCACCCACGAGAATAAATGACAAGAATTTTGCGTTTTGATTAAAAATTTAATTTTTGTGTTTAAAAATATAAAATTAAAAAAAAACTCATCAAATGTCAAATTTTTTGTCAATTTTGTACTATTTGGGAGAATGAAAGATGGAAAGTAAAACTATAGGTAAAAGGATAATATTTTTATGATAAACAAATAGATGTATTAAAAACATAAAGTAATCGCTTTAAATTCCGAGCAGGCTATGAAAATTTCCTAAATCTCCAGCGTCAAGGGAATAATCGAACCCTCGTTAACTCTGTGACTGAGAGAAGCTGAAGGGCCTATTAGGGCGCATCAACTCCTTTTTGGATGCATTACGAAAAAGAAAAGACGAGACAATTTGAACATGATCAAACTTTTATGTTGTTTGAGATTTAGGTAGGGGCACGTATTTTTTTATTATTTTTTTTTATTTTTCGCGAAACACTCTGAGCGCTAGTTGGACAGCAAACAGTTTCTGAGTTGTTAATTGGCGGCCGCCTGCAAGAGAAGCCATTGCCAACTTCGACCAGGCCAAACAGGAAAAGTTTGCTTCCGCACAGAATTGCTGACGACAGTACACATGTAGGCGTTTTTTTTTTTTTTTTTGCTAAAAGATTTCGAGACCAACTGAATGTTAAAACGCTGTAGCGTCGTCTGTGCTTCGTGATTGGTTGAGATTATTTCAGGTATACACTTCTACCGTTAGGACACCAATCACAGTAGGTAATTCAGTGAGAAAGCAAACGCGCCCTAAAGTGGCTCAGTCAAATAAGGAAACGGCTTCTCGTACAGACGGTCGCCAAATACTCATTGGCGTAGCTGTGTTCATAATTTTTTTTTTTTGGGGGGGGGGGGGGGACAAATAATGATTTTGATATCATGTAAACCCATTCCCCTCTTACTAAGACGGGGGGTCCGGGGGTCCTCCACAGGAAAATTTTGATTTTAAAAGTGCAAAATAGCGCTTTTAAAGCAGTTTTTGTATCTAACCATTGGATACATAGATGTTAAAATTATTATTGTTTCCTTAAGATAAAATTTTATGAGTGAAGAAATTACAAATAAAGTTGGGCAGAGTAAATTATAAAAATAAAATATCACGTTCTAGAAAGTTGGGGGGACAGTACCCTCCACCCAAAAAGTTCAGGGGGACACATCCCCCCTGTCCGCCCCCCCGGTTCCTACGCCCCTGCAAATACTAGAGATTGAAAAAAAATTCGCGTATCGAATTACCTCTGCGATAGCCTCCACAATACCCGTGCTTACAACGGCGAATGTCATTTTTACAGTGTGGTCGGTAAAATATAAATCCAGCACGGCCGGGGGGTTGAGTTCGAGCCAGACCGGACGGCGCGTCGATGCCACAAACAACCCCTTATTCTTTTTTTTCTTTTTCTTCTTCTACTACTACTTCTCCTCCTCCTCCTGCTGCTCTCTCGCCAACCCCATCACAGTCCCCGAGGGGTCGATCCACGGCCAGACGGCGGCGACGTCATCGTGAAATATGCAGGCCCCCCCGCGTCCAGACGCTCGAGTTGACCGCCCCCCCCCCCTCTTCCCTATACCCACCCGCCACGAGGGACTCACTATGTCCTCGCCCCTACCTCTCCCTCCGCCCTTCCCCCTGCACGACCCTAGAGGTCAGTCGGCCCTTTGAATATATATATATACTGTATAGAAGTCGCGAGTGGATAGGATTTACTCCACGTTTTTTCAGAAGCGTATGATGAGCAGCTTGGGAACTTCACCGCTTCAGTGCGCTGCCGTAACGCCCTGTATCGTCTTAGTTGTTATTTACACGTTAGAGCGCAGCTCTGTCGCCTGCTGTCATTCCCCGCAACCCCCCCCCCCCCACCTATCATTCACTGCAGCTCACGTTCGTTCAACAGGAGGGGGAAGGGGTGTTTGAAGAGTTCGACACTTGTCCGCCAGGGACCACCACAAGTCGATGCCCTAGAGATGGTGGCGATTGCGGCGGTGAATTAACCAACTACCTCAAAACCGTATTAGAAATTTTAACCTGGGCTGGCGACTTCTATACAGTATATATATTCAAAGCTATGTCCTCGCCCCTACCTCTCCCTCCACCCTCCCCCCTTCAAGACCCTAGAGGTCAGTCAGCCTCACGGGTGCCCGCAATGTTAAGAAAAAGGGGGGGAGGGAATCTCGAGTGCGACGTGAGATTAAGCGAAATTTCTGTTTGGAAAGCACGGTTTCACCAACCACGTTTTGATGATTGTTTATATATATATATATATATATATATATATATATATATATATATATATATATATAGAGGTATATTTTTTTTTAAGTTGTCCAGCTGAGTAAAACTTGAAAATTAATTTCCAGTAGGTAACCGCGACGAAATTAAAAGTCAGGCGTAAAATTTTGAATATTATTAATTTTTTTTTTTGGATTTTCACAAATAGCTGACATATTTTTTTTGGCAACCACATTTTTTTCCTGACAAGCACGAAATGCAATGTTTATTATATATTGTAACCCCAGCATGAATTATTCTACATAAAAATATTATGGCTTTATAATGCAATGACTAGATATGGCGACACAGCGAGTTGTATTTATTTTTTTGCTTACTACACTCTTGTAGCAGTATAACAATGAAAATGGCTCTTAGTGGCGCACTTAGTGGCGTATTCAGAGATGGCTTCTAGGGAACAGAACACTTTCCCAAAAATACCCGCGTATTTACTTATTTTTGATGTTTATTTTTACTTTTGTACTTTTTTAAGTATGCAGGCTCAGCTGTTCAAAAGAATAGAAACTGTAATAACAAGCACATTCTTTCAGTAAAGAAAACTCATACGAGTATAAAGCACAGGCCGGAAAAAAAAATAATGCAGACACAAACCAAGCGTCAAAACTGTCGAAATATGATTCGCGCGAAAAAGTTGTTCTGGTGTAGACACTGCTTTATTTGCGCTTCCGAATATATTATCTCAAAATCCACAGGCTCTACCTTTGGGCAGTCGGTGAAGTCAACGCAGCGATCGCACACTCTCACTTCAGCCAATTTACCATAATTTGTCTCTATTTTCCTTGTTCCACATGAAATGATTTCCTCGTTCATCGGTCCATCTGGCCATATAACACACATCAAAGAATTATCAACATTATTGATTAAAGAATTGACAATAAATTTTTGACGTGACGTCTAATAAATCGATGAACGCCGGCTGCACGCACGAAATAGTGTCCCGTTACGCACATTGTCCGTTACGCTGTGTCCCGTTACGGTCATCCTACGATTGCACCGCATCTATCTCTTCAACTCTATTGGAACAACCATCGATTTGACTTTTTCGAAGCACATTAAACTTGAAACACTCTCATTCGTTTCCTACTTTTCCTATCATCGTCCTATCCTTAACAGAATAACACTGATTGGAAGAAGTTAAATAGCAAACATGTATAAAAGTTATAGTTAAAATAATCACTTCGTTAAAGTAATAAACATATTTGAATTACTGAGTGTAAATAAAAGTAAATTCATCAATTAAATTGTAGATTTCATTTCACTCCTTCGATCTAACCCATTGTAACCATAAAAATGATTCAATTTTATTCATAAAAGTATGGAATCATTTCATCAATGTTTTGTTAAGACGTTGTCACGTTAAACTATCGTTCGTAAACCGACTTTACAGACAACCAATTTTTTTCCCACAACAACAAGCAGTTTGCGCTGTTAATTTTTCCCTCTACGCTACTTAGCTAACACTGCAAGTCTGAGAAAAAAAGAGAAAAAAAAAACGAATTTTTTTTATTAAACGTTCAAACTATACATTATTTACTGGTATCAACCAAAATATTATATATCTTTTATCGTGTTTTCAATGAGTAAACAGTCGTTTGCGTCTTTTACGTTTAATTATGTTTGTATAAATCATATTATACTAGTTGTTAAGGGTACATGAATTTATGATTATAATACTTAAAGGTTTTAAAACATTAGTATGCTGCATAGTATGAAAAATTTCTGATATTTAGGGCCATGTATTTTTTCGCGAAAAAATTCTGAAGGCTTACTAGATTGCAATAAGATATATCCGCGTCAACGGTTTGTTCCTTGTAATTGGCGGAGAAGTCTCCAACTGAAGCCATTGCCTTGTTTGCCTAGGCCATTCAGGGCGCGCTTGCTTCCTCAAGAAACAGAAACAATAACGATGCTACAGTACTTCAACACTCAGCTATTCTCGAAACCTTTTCGCGAAAAATACATAGCCCTACGGATACTGTTCCGCAGGTAAGATTTTTTTGGCCATTTCCCTGTAATTTCCAGGTTCAAGGGCGGTATCCAAGACGTTCGGGTAAGGTAGCGAATAAGCACTGCCTTTCTGGGATACAACTCTAACCTACGTATTCCAGAACATGTCCAAACCGAATAAAAGTAAGCAGAGATCTGTAAAATTCGCGATTTCAAATCCCTAAAGGATGTATTCCATGATCCTGTACGTACCTACTCGTGCAAATTACATCTGCTGATTGGTTACCGACTCGTAACACCTGTTGGCTGGAATGATCGTGATTCGCTAATTCTTCTTTTAAAGATTTTTCATTGGCCCAGAGTCCTTCAGATAAACTGTGGCCCAATCACTGAAGCAAATTAATGTCAAAAGTATTTGGACTCTATCCTATCGCGAAATTAATCCGCGAATTTTACAGGTCTCTACCAGTAAGGAAACAAATCGCAACCGTTTTCATAAACGGTGCTCTGAGCGAGGTTAAAAACTGTTTTCAACGCATTCTAGTGGACATGTCGCAACAATAGATACAATTGTCACGGCAAAAATACTAGCGATAGCAGCACCGTCACACAAAAATATAACTGCTGCCTAGTATTCTCACGTACTTTATAAGTTGCGTTCATTTCTTGTTATGGCTATTAAGGTGTACAAAATGTATTCCAAAATAGTTTCACTATCATACGGTTTCATTCGGAACACCATTACGCTTGGTTACGTCCTCCGATGATCACGAAAGTGGCTAAACACGAGTTAACGGCGACAGACGCGGGCCCGTCATCTGGACGAAATCAACGAAAAAGAGAGATCAGCGCATGCGTGGAATTTGGGCGACAGATCGGCAACGGATAGGACACCACAATCCGTTCCCTGAAAATAAGGGACTGGCCGTGTCCTATCGTGCACTAGGAATACGGTTAGGGTACAGGTATTGCATATTCAACACCTTAATCCAAGGGCGTCGCTAGCCGATGGCCAGCCGATGACCTGGGGGGGGGGGGGGGGGGGGGGGGGGAAGCAAGAAGTGGGAAAATTACGTTTTTTTTTTTTTTGCATTTGGCAACATTATTTTATATCTCTAAGGCTCTAGGGCGACGCCCTTGCCTTAATACTTATTTTTATGTCTTGGAATACTGGTCTTAAAGACACTTTGTCAATTCCCTGAACATTCCCTTGTTTTCCAGGTTTCCCCTGTCCTCGGAATACCCCTCGGAACACTCGTGGAGTAGTCTAGTGTTAATAATAGAACATATGTAGTCACCCGCGTGAAATATCAGTCAGTTACTTCCTGTAGTTAGATTATGGAGAGTGCTTATTAACAACAGAATATAAAAACTTAAATGAAATAAAGTGTTTTTTTTTCTTTTGGATGACAATATCTTGAGTCAAATTATTTTAAATGCAAACAACGGCAAAAAAAAAATACAATTACAAGATGTTAGAGTAACCTTTAAAGGCTTTTTTTTAATTTATTTGTAATCCCTATACCACTTTTTTTTAGATAACATTTATTAAATATCTGTTGAGAAAATTTGATACGGAACATAAATTTCCTACAGAGCTGTCGTGATGAATTTAAAGGGAAAGCTCTGAATTAAAAGTATACTGACTATAAATTAAAATAAAACTTGTCGTATGAGAGAGAACTTTAAGGAGGGTAGTTTCCTCAACTATTTTGCTTTTATTTTTTATAATATAACCATATTTCATAGGTTTTTTACTAAATAAGTCCTTAATTAATGGTTTTTAGGCAAATTTTTATGTGACTTTTATTTAAACTGAAAGCTTGAAATCATGTTTTGGGTTATTGCCGTTTTTTGGTATATCATTCAATAATCAATAAAAAAAATAGTTTTTACCGAAACCCTGAAAAAAAACTCAATTTCCTATGGTTTTGTAAAAAAAACAACATTTTTTTATTTATTAAATAAAAAGTTTTAACATGAAGAATACATAACGAACGGTTAATACAAAACCGTAAATCAAATGTTTTCAAGCTTTCAGTAAATGCAAAGACTGAAATTTTCCTTTAAATTAACAGAAGCCCTTGAATAAGGACTTGTTTAGTAGGAGAAAAAAAAATTGGTTGTCTGTAAAGTCTGTTTACGGACGATAGTTTAACGTGACAACGTCATAACAAAACATTGATGAAATGATTGCACACTTTATGAATAAAATTTAATAATTTTTATTTTAATAATAAAAGAATAAATACTTGAAATTATACTAGTAATCAGATTTTTAAAATGCAAGAATAATTAACCTTTACTGCCGAAATTGTTGTTGTAATAAGCAATGAAAACCACATTAACTTTTCACTTCACTTTATAAACAGTCGAGTGGAAGAGAGATAGATGCGGCGCAAGCGTACAATGAGGGTAACGGGACACAGCGTAACGGAACAATGTGCGTAACGGAACACTTTATCGTGCGTGCAGCCGGCGTTCATCGATTTATTAGACGTTGTCACGTCAAAAACTTTTAAAAAAATCCAATTTAATGTGGGTACATTAAATAAATTTATTTAAATTCATGTGCAATACCCGAAACAGACCTCGAAAGAACCTCGCTCTACCGCGGTAGACGAGCTTGCCGCTATACAACATCAGTTGGTGGATGAAGAGGGGTGGGGGGGGGGGGGGGTTGACGGTCGGGGGGTCAAGCTCAGCTATGACGTCACGGCGCTGGAGGTGGAAGACGGGTGGGAGCGACGGACGGGGGCGGAAGGGAAGAGAGCAGTGCGGCGGAATCAATATCCCAGCGCGGCGCGGCGGCCAGGGATGTTACACGCACCGTATTCGTGGTACGTGCACCGAATTTATGGGGTTTGCGTACCGTGTACCACGGTCAAGCCGTCATGGTACGCAAATGCACAACTATACGACAAAAATATAAACAAACAAACAGTAGAACAATTATTTTTCAACATCCCCCCCCCTCCCCCAAACCCATCAAGCCTAACTAAAACTAAAGTATTATTTATATGTTAAGGAGGAGTCAAGAGTTAGGGAAGGACTTAATCGCGCCTCAGGCTGAAGCCTATACGTCTAATCACGCTGGAATTCTACCATGCAGGATGGACCCGTATGCAATCGTGTGATTTGGGGGTATATTGGCCAGTCATGGCAGTAATAATTGGTGTCACGACCAAAGCCCATATCTGAAATCTAGACTTAACTCTAGCCACTTAAGATGGGCCATGGGATTGGTCATGCGAGTTGCAGTGTGTATAGATTGTGTTGCGCATTAGTGCTGTAAATTATAGTATCCGTTCAGCCGAAATGTACGAAATAGTGCTCAAAATGTTTTAATAAATAACAAACGAGGTAATATTGTTACGTTTTATTTTACTGTTTTGTATTTAATATTATTAATATTACCATTTAAAGAAAATAAATGATGTTAATTTTAAACAAAATTCAGTTGTTTTTTTTAGGGTACGTACAATTATATACGGTGTACCATTATTATCCATCGGCGTACCATTATTTTGCGCCCCGGTGCGCTGTACCATATATTTTGATATCCGGTACGATGATAATGCGCAGACGACCTAACTTCCCCGGCGGCGGGGCGTCTCTGGGGCGAGCGCTGGCAACCGGGGGTCTGCGCCCCTCTGCGCTCCGTCCCCATGTGCTCCTTTCACAATATTTTGCTACACAGACAAAACAAACAAACAAATTATGTACTTTTGAAAAATATTCCTTTGCAGGCCAGTCGCCGACTATTGGTTTGTAATACCGTGAGAACGATATTTTAACATTGTACGACCCAAGGCTATGGTTATTTTTTGCATATAATATATTAAATACGTTTTTAGAGCTAATACTGAGGCTTTTTTTTAATCTGGCACATAACTTTAAGTTTTAATTAATGTTTCATTCAAACATAATTTTTTTCAAGACATGGAAAAGATAATATTAAAAATATTTAATTTTTTTTATCATGCTTATTAATATGCGCAGTTAATACCGTAAAGGTGTTAAGAGAGCGGTTAACAAATAACTTTAACTATTGGAGATACTGGGAGAACACACAGCATAAATGCCCGGGCAAGAATCTGAACCCAGTATTACTGCTAACACTATTTTGTAGTGATACGGTTGTTTTCATGTGAATGTACACAAATAAAATATCTGTATGTTTACTTGAATATTTGTGTTCCATTTACAAAAACAATCCAGGGTATCAGCCAGCCGAACATATTATTATTATTATTATTATTATTATTATTATTATTATTATTATTATTATTATTATTATTTCCCCTGTTTTGAAGGTCTGAGTGAATTGAAGAAATCTGAAAATTCCTCTAACTTTTTAGGTCTATTTTGCCGGACAAGAAAAGTGTCGCCAACACAGCTAAGCCAGATTTTAGGTGGGATGTTTGTTATGTTCAATATTTCCTGCTCGAAATAGTGGCTCCAAAATGAAAAAAATGGAAGAACCCATTGCCATTCCATCTGTTTGTTTATAGGATTCGTCCTTAAACTGAAATTAAGTATATGATCGCAAAACAAATGCTGGAGAAGCCTACAATTCACTCACCCTCAATCAGTCCCGTAAATTAACTTCTCGCTCCTGCAACTTCGCAATCGAAATAAAAAATAATTTTACTCAGTTTCGTATAGTTCCATGTTTTTATAATATTTTAAGTGTCTATGACCTAATGCAGGTTGGGGCAGAAGTCACGAAGGGGTTGTAACTCTGAATAACTTTTTTTTTATATTTATCATTAGTTTCCATTGATTATCACGAATAAGTGTAAACAATCTCCCATCCTTGGTCTTTAAGTATGAAAAAAATCAATGGAAACTAGCGATAAATAAAAAAGTTATTCACGGTTATAACCCCTTCGTGATTATTTGCTTATTCTGTACAATTAACATTCCGTTTAAGTTACAATCACCTAGACGTGAAAATACTTTCTCTTTAAAAAAAATTAAAACAAAGAACGAATATTTTGTAGAATTTTATTAATCCAACAGACTAACCTAAGATTCTTGTTACTTTCCTGCGGCAAAAAAAAAAAAATATCTGAAGATGCACGAACGCAAATTTTTCGTGATTTTGACTCGAAGTAATTGATAAGTAGCTTCCCGTAAATACCGCCATGTTTCGGTTTTGCAAGGACAATAACTTTCCCCGCGCCAACGGAACTGTGAACTAACCTTTCATAACCAGTGGCGGCGGCAGGGCCGCTGAATTGAATACCGACTCCCGGACGCCAGAACTTCAGAATTAATAAACCCTGCATTGTTCTGCGTTTTAAGATTCCGTGTGTTTGTTATTTTCATTTGCAGCTTATTTCTGGTTGTGTTTCGCGTCAGGTTTTTTTTTATTATTATTAATATCGTGCAAGCAGCAACACCGCAATGCAGAAGAGAATGTGCACAGTGGATTTAGAGCCACTATTGTCTCGGGTATTGTTTCCTCTCGAGGCTAGAATCTAGACCACACTCGGGCCACTTAGGCGTTACTCACCGGCGGAGACCCGAAAATTTCGCAGATTCATTTGATGTCAGTCTGAAATTCACAGTTCTCTGTGTACTCTACCCACAAATGCTTTCCCGTAGGCTGATTTATTAATGTAGAACCTATCCTTCTTTTGAATGGGTCGAAGTGGTTCGATCACTCTGCTGCTAGCTGGTGCAAATAAAATAATTGTATGTAATTTTACAAAAGACTCCTTCGGAAACCAGTTACCAAGAAATAGATTGCAAAGCTACAAGAAATACACTGTAAATTTGTACAAAATATGGCTATTATTACGTTTTAATTTATAAAAAACCTTTCTTTCGAGATGATACTGAGTATTTATAAGAAAACTGCGCTTTCATTCAAGCAAAAAAATTTAAACCATGAAAAAGAAAAAAAAATCGATTATTCAATAATTTATTTTGTTATGTTATGGTAATTAATGTTCACAGTTGATACTTGAAAGCAATTCAGGGAAATTTTTACAAATAACTTTAACTGTTGGAGGTCCTGGGACAACACAAAGCATAAATTATCGGGTAAGAATCCGAACGCAATATTACTGCGAATACTATTTTGTACTGATTCAGTTGTTTCCATATAAATGTACAAATTTACGAATATCTGTAATTTTACATGCATATTTCTGATCCATTTACAAAACAAAAAAAATATATTGCAGTGTATTTGACTGGTTCTCAGTCGTAGAGGGGAGCGTCCAAACAATTGTGATACAATCGTCATAACAACATACATCTATACATGTTTGTAGTTTACCTTGCGACAAAAAGAATCCGTAAAACTTCCAAGTCTATTTTTCATTTTTATAAGGAATCTGACACGTAAATTTATAACGTGAAGTTGTAAATAAATTTTACTTGAAACAGCCAGGAAAAAAAACGCACCTGTAAATTTTATATTTCCATTTGAATTATTTAGCAAAGACATATTTTTATATTTATTGGTAGAGACCCGGAAAATTCGCGGGTTCATTTCGTGTTATGCTAAAATTCAAATAATTATACCTTAGTGCTGGTTCTGTCATTGGTTCACTGTTAATCTGGAGGACTGAGGGCCAATTAGAGACCCTCACTCATAGAAGTGTCGAATCACAGGCCACCCAGTCGAGACGACTCACAAGTCAGCAGCCAATGAACAGTTGGCATTTGCCCGAGTGTGTAGAGGATATTGGAGTCTATCCTGGAGGTCATTGAACCCGCGAATTTTCCGTCTCTATTTATTGGTATGGTATTTTGCTATTAATTCCCCCCCGTGTAAGAAAGGGGAGGAAACTAAACGAAAGGAACTTATGAATTTAAAAAGAAGGTATGCAGCGTTATATTATTTTCAGATAGCTACACGAAAATGTTTCAAATGAACAAGACGGTAAAAATAAAGCGGAATTAAACGGTGATGCGGAGTAGGCGCAAAGTTTGAATACGGAATGTCCTGCTGGGTTCTCGAGGAAACACTCTGAGGAGGGTGGGAAGGCGGTAAGGGGGGGTTGGTGGGAGCAAGGAGGGAGTGAGGGATAGTTTGTTAAGGGGTCACGGGGCCGCAGGCTCCCCCCGCTCCTCCCTCCCCTCGTTCACAACCACCCCCTACGGCATTCTGGCGGACTCCGACGGGGCCGTTTGCATCGCAATGAGATCGAACATTTATGCCCGCTCCCGTTTCTTTCCAGCACGCGGGGTACTCTTCAACCCCTCTCCCCCACCCCCTAGCTACTTTTCCAACACTTCGCCCTCGAACCATAATCAAACACCTCTGAGGTTCGGCATGGGGACTGCTCCCTTTGGAGAACGGGGTGGGACAGTAGTATATCTAGGACTCTTTCTCCTTCGCTTACGTTCGCTGCCGCTGGCTCTCTCTGTCTATCTCTCTCTCCCCTTACTCCTCGGGCCATCTTTCTAGAATCTTCCTCACCCAAGATATACGTCTGGGATTAATCCCTCTGGTGACCCCGCTCCAACATTTTTTTTTTCCTTCGCGTAACTGCGACTTCTATCTCTCCCCTCGCCATTGTCCTATCTTCACCTCCTCCCCTCCCCCCCGCACACACACACCCGTTCTCTTGGGAGGTCATCACATCACAGGCCATTTCGCGGCACGTGGTGCTAAGTCCTGACACCGTGTCTCGTCCCCCCTCGGCCTCGTGTTACCTTCTTCCCCTATCCCCCCCCTCCTTTTACCAGTCCTGCTTCACTCTAGCTGCCCCCGCTGCGAAGAAAGAGGTCCTTTCTGAATACCTTCTTCTCGAGGAGTAACTCAAAATAATCCCTAATGATCGGCATCGATTTCAATACAGATTCATTGCCTGCGTTTTTTCTTCGGATTCTTACGTACACAGGATGAGTCTGAATTCAAACGACAAACTTCGGCTGAAGGTTTATCCCCGAAAAAAATAAGTTGAAAACATCTATACGACTTGTGGTTAGGGATTGGAAAATATTCGAGGTTTCGATGGCCTTCAGAATGGATCACACATAGTCTTCAGTATACTCGGGCAAATAACGCCCCGTTCGTTTACTGCCGACTTGTGAGTCGTTTCAACTTGGTTCGCCTGTTGATTCGATACTTCTTTGGTCCGAGGTTTCTTAACTGTTAAAAAATTTTCACCTTAATTTTACCAGAACTCTGGTTACAAATTGTCAAGGGATATTCATTAATTTGCGGTTCTCTTCGTAAATTGACGGGGTAATGATTTCACTTGCACCGAGCTCGAATCCACAAGAATATCCTTAGTATACAACAAACACATTCAAAAACTTGTGAAGTCAACGTCAAGAACACCCTTCTTCCTTACACTTGTCTGTTCACCCTGTTTACAGTTGAACACGGGAATAGGAAGTTGGATTACGACGCAGTTTTTTTTACGAAGGTTCAGTTATTTGCAATTACGAAGAACTCTTTGTTTATTTCAGGTAATTTATTCCGTCAGAAAGTCCGTAATAGTCCCCCAACAGTTGGATCGGCTAACTGGTGCGTAATGCCGTGTCATGTTTTCTGAGCTGTTATAGGCTCGCGAGTGTGGTGTAAGCAAGCGTCCTAATGAATATCGGGTTTTGGCGTGTCGTGCAAAGCTGTAGAGCCGCTCCAACGAAACCCTTTAGACACATGCATGGGTATAGCTGACCCTTACGGGAATGTAACAGGTGAATCATGCCTTGAGACTCCCACAGGAGTATCATCGTGTGGTCGTATAATAACATTAATTAGTCGCTCTAGGTACCGAAATTACTGAGATCCCAGGCAGTCTGTAAACGACAGGGAGAGCCGGTGTGTCGTAGAAGGTTTTTCCCCCCTGAGGGAGACAAGCTGGGAATAAGCTCTTAGGCCGGTATTCCAAGACACCAAAATACTGTTTTAAGTGTTGAATTTAAGTACCGAACCTGTTCCCTAACCGTACTCCTGGTGAAAGATAGGACAGGGCCAGTCCCTTGTTTTTAAGGAACGGATGTTGGTGTCCTATCCGTTGCCGATCTGTTACCAAAATTCCACGCATACGCAGAGCTCACTTTTTCGTTGATTTCGTCCAGAATTCGGATCCATTAACTCGTATATGGTCAGCGGGGGACTACCAAGCGTGCTAGTGTGTCAAATGAAACTCTATGAGAGCGAAACTATCCTGGAATACATTCTGTAAAATTTAATAGCCGTAAAAAGAAATAATCGCCACTTAAAAAGTACTTGAGAAAATTAGAAAGGCGGTTCTAATTTTGTGTGATGGTGCTGCTATCGCTAGTATTTTTACCGTAACAATTGTATCGATTGTTGCGAAATGTCCGCTAGAATGCGTTGAAACCAGTTTTTAATCCCGCACCGAGGACCGTTTATTAAAACGGCTGCCTATAAGTTCCCTTACTGGTATTCAGTTTGGACACGGCACGCTGGTTAGGTTACGGTTGTGTACCAATAAGGCAGTGCTCATTCGCTACCTTACCCGAACGTCTTGGAATACCGCCCTTAGTCAAAACAGTCAGAGAGCCTCTATACAATATGCACGCTGTGGTAGATAAAAGAGCCTGGCAGCTAAAATTGGGGGGAACGTAGTTTTGTGAAAAATTCCGTTGCGGATGCTACAGAAAATTTAGGTCCCCCCCCCCCTCACCCCCCGGAAGAAACTAGTTGGGAAAACGGAACAAAATAAAATATTTGTAGTAACAGCTCCATAAATTAACTGCACATGAGCCTGGCTATCCCTACTGAGGCAAAATTCAAGCGAATGATTGAGGGAAGGGGAAGCAACTTGGAGAAGGGAACACGAAGCGCCACAGCCGAACAGGTCCGACGATCGCCGAATCACGAATGGCCCGGGCAACTAGGGCAACGGATTTTTTTCAAGACAGCCGCCAATCACAAGGGAACAATCGCCAGCGCGGGCGTAACTTACTGCAGTCTAATGAGTAGAGACCTTTAAAATTCGCGGATTCATTTCGCGATAGGATAGAGTCCAAATACTTTTGACAATATTTTTGCTTCAGTGATTGGGCCACAGTTTATCTGAAGGACTCTGGGCCAATGAAAAACCTTTAACAGAAGAATTAGCGAATCACGATCATTCCAGTCAACAGGTGTTACGAGTCGGTAACCAATCAGCAGATGTAATTTGCACGAGTGCGTAGAGTATCATGGAGTATACCCTTTAGGGATTTGAAATCGCGAATTTTACAGGTCTCTACTAATGAGGGATAATTTTTTTTTCTAAAAGAAGACATGCTCCTAGCCATTCAGTGACTAGCTCTTTCCCCGATAGCCGCCAGGAAAATACGTCAGACAGGAGCGCGAGTTCGCAGGCCGAACAGCCAAACGGGAGGAAGTGACGTGGACGAGCTATGTAGACCAACCAGAGAGCGTCGAGGCGAGGTTGACGGACGTCAACGCGTCTATCGCGACCTTCAAAAGCAATAAAATGTTCCTCGGGAAAGCAATTCCATCGAGCGAGGCTCTCCGCCCTTTTTTCCCATTGTTATTATTATTTGTTTTTCTTTCCGTTCGGAGACAGCGAGCAGCTTGAGTGGACCCGCGGGCATGAAATATTCGTGAAACCCACCGCCCGTTCATTGATTCGTCTGGCTTTACGTCGACTCTCCCGTCGCGATGAATTAACAATCGCGTCCTCCAGACGGTTTACTTTACGTGCGCCGCGGTGACGGGAGACGAGAAAGACAAGCTTTCAGAAACTTGCCTCTTTCAGTGGGGAAGATACGACTGAAAACATGCGCGTGGCCGTACGCGCCATTGCTAGGGCCATACATATTTCGCGAAAAGATTCCGAGAATAGTTATAAGTTAAAACACTGCAGAATCGTCTGTGTTTCGTGACTGGGTGAATTTATTTCAGGTACATGTCAACTGTTACAACACCAAACACAGTAATCTAGTGCGGAAGCAAACGCGTCCTGGGTGGCTCGGTCAAACAAGGCAACGATTTCTCTCACAGACGGCCGCCAATCACAAGGAAGAAACCGCTGCTGAGGGTATACCTTGTTGCAGTCTAATAGGCGTTCAGATTTATTCGCGAAAAATACCTGCCCCTAGCCATTGCTGTTTCCCGCTGGTCGTCACAGTGAAACCTCACGAACGGACGGTAAAGACGAATGCATAAACGCACGGAAAACAAGGCAATGTCAGTATTTTCAAACGCTCTCGTTCCCTAGCCAGAACACACACACACACACACACACACACACACACATTGAGATATTCGCAAAGTAAGATCCGTTTGGTCATTTAAAAAAAATTAACCTCGTGACAAAAAAGTTTTATATCGACAGTTTTAATTACCTCCATATCATATTTTCACATAATCGGCATTCAGTTCCAAACACTTTTCGTAACGCTGCACCAGTTTCTGTAACCCCTCTGCATGGAAGTTCGTCGCCTGGGAATGGAACGGACGCCTTGGCTTTAGGCATCGTGAACTTCGAATACGCAATGCGTGTAGCCTAAGTACAGACGCTTAGTAAATATCTCCAGAAAACGTTTAAGCAATCTCTGTACTCTAGTCAAAAAAAAATTATGGCTATCGTTATTTGGGACGAATATGGCGTCATTTTGGTTTATTGAATGAAACTTGGGTCGACAATTACAGCAAAACTTACAGCGTTGCGTAAAGTGCTTGGAACAGAATGGCGATCATGTAGTAAACTAAAACTATCAACAGCAAAAACTTTTTCTCGTGAGTTTATTTTTTGATGACCTAGCGGAGCTTACTTTACGAATATCTCTCGTATAATTGAATAAAAATGAATTTAGTCAGAAAAATTACAGCTCAGACGAACCCATTGGGCTGACAACGAAGAGAAAGTGGCAACAAAAAAAGAAAATACAGAATAAAACCTCAACTTTGGACAGCAAAGCGACGCACGGAAGAACCGAACGATGAAACAAAACAGATAGCATGAACAACACAGCGAAGACAGCACCGATATACACAGTTCTACGACAACACCAGTTGCAACGTTATGGGAAATGATATCCGATCCCGTATCAAGTACACCTATATTTTTTTTGTAAATGGAACGTAAATATTTATGTAAAATTAAGGACATTTGAAAATGTGTACGTTTACATTAAAACAGCTGTATTACTACAAAATTGTGTTCGCAGAGTAATGCTGGGTTCGGATTCCTAACTGGGAATTTACGTTTTGCCTTGACCCAGTAACTCTAATAGTTAATGTTATTGTAAACCATTCTATGAATAACTTGCAATAAACTGAATTCAAAAACATCTGAAGCATCCTACGAAAAAAAGATAATCTAATCTTCAGTGGGCCGGTAAATTGATTACCATTAATTTTAAAGCTCAATAAATGGGGAGTGGTGGGGGGGGGGGGGGGATGTCTGCAACATTCCAGGAAATTTTTGAAGCCACGCTAGAACCCATACCAATAATATTTCAAAGACGTTCTCATCAGATCATGTGTGTCTCGACACGCCCTGAGGGGCAAGAAACTATGCACAGCATTGCAACATGCCCAATTATACGCTACTTGCACAGAAGACAACAGTTAAAGAACAGAAGACAACACGGGCGTATTTGTGTACAAGTGAGTGTGGACATCAGACTTAAATTCTAAAAAAAAATTAAACGCTATTTCAAACAATAAAGGTCAATAAGTAAAAGATCAAAAGTAAAAATATTGTGTACTCCTAATACGCCGCTTAATCACTCCACGCCGACAACAACTCTCTTCGGGTTTTCTGATGCTGGCTTTATCTTCAGGCAGGAGGACTCGGCAGGCCATGGCGATTGTCCGCCATTTTGAAGGCGTGGGCGGCGTGTGTTGACATCAACTTCAAATTAAGGGAAGGGAATTGAAGTAGGGTGGTGATTTGGGGGGGGGGGGGTGGAGGGGGGAGCCTTTGCATCTGACGTAGGCCTACTTCACCAGTTTTCTGCGGCTTCGCTCTGGCCGTCTACCGGGTCCCGACATCAGTTACGTGATCCGCCAACGAGCTGGTCAGAACCTGGAACCTAACCAATCCCCCACCCCCCCCCCTCCTCCCCGAGCACAACAAGGACCCCGGAGGCACGAGGACACGGCGACAAATTTGCTCCTCTCCCCCCTCGCCCGAACACTCTTCTCTCGTGACTTTTCCCCGCCCCGGGTGTCCTTCCCGTTCTTCGCCCTTTCGACAATCCTCTCTCCCTTCTTCCGAACTCCCGCGACTCTTTTATCCAATGATTTCCGATAACGCGATATAGGTTGGCGAACACCGCGCCGGCAAAGTTTTGACGCCTCGGCCCCCCCCCCCCCCTCCCCCGAGAGGCGCGATCCCGGGGCCAGTTTTGGGAGTCTTCTCGACGCGCTGTTAAGTTAATGGCGCACATAAAAAGGTGTGCCGCATGTCACAAAGAAGTTTCCGAACCATAAAGCGATGGTGAAAAGTCCCGTTTCAGCCAATTTTTCACTCTAATAACTAGCGATACGAAAATTTCGCGCTTTCATTAAGTCGCACGTTAGAACGCAAACTTTCGCACTCTCGCACAGTGTCCATGATTGGACCGCAGTTGTTTGGACACGCCCCTCTACGACCGTGAGCCAATGACGCCCAGCTAGGAGGGAAGTAAGCGAACAAGGTAGTGCCAATTAACAAGGATAAACATGTTCTCGCTAGTAAATCAGCCAATGGGAAAGAAAAAAATGGGTTGAACACATATATGATTTTGAATTCTACCCTGAGGTCAGACGAATCCGTGAATTTTCCGGGTCTCCATTAATAACTGTACCTAGAGTCAAATCTAAGTCCAAATTTGGCGTATTTTTTTGTCTTGTTTTCTATTGAACATCATAACTCACTCAAACATCTTTTTTTTTAAGCATTTAGCAAGAGTTATACGAACCTAAGTCCAAAGATTTAGATGAGCCAGAGAAACATAAGTCCTGCTACAAAGCTTTATACCTTAAGGCTGTTGGAAAAAGTTGAAAAAAAAAACTGAATAAATTTATCATTAGTTTATGGAAGTTACTGGAAAAAAAAGAATAATTTTAAAAGCCGTTTCTTTAGGCTCCAGTAAAGTTGCCCAATTCTTACTTTCCTACAGGCGTAGCCTTTTAGCTGACGTAAATCTCACACCGACGAACATGTCATCTTCTGCACTTAATTTTTTAAATGTAAATGGAACAAAAATATTCATATAAAATTATATATATATTTGTAGCAAATTTGTACATTTACATGAAAACAACTGTATCACTACACAATAGTGTTAGAAGTAATACTGGATTGTGATTTTTACATGGGCATTAATGCTTTTTGTTGTCCCAGTAGCTCCAAAAGTTAAAATCATTTGTATGCCGTTCCCTGAATAGCGTACCAGTATTAACTGCGCACACTAATAAGCAAGATACAACATATTAAAGTTCAATTAATTGAACATTCAATTATCTTTTCCGTGTTTAAAATATTTATGCTTAAATTAAACATCAATTAAAATATAATTATGCGCAAATTTTTGTATAAAAACGTATTTCATATATGCAAAAATAACCATAGCAATGTGTTGTACCTAGTCACAATATCTTTCTTGTAGAATTACAAGCTATTTCTTGGCAACTGGTTTCGAAAGGAATCTTTTAAAAAAATAGAAATTTTTTTTCTGTGTTTGTGAGTAATATTTAATTTTTTTCTGGAACTTATCATACTAACGTAAAGGCGTTATAAGTAATTAATATTGTTCAAGATATTTGTCATAAATCCACGATATTTCTACTACTCTTGTTTCAAGAAAATTTTAATTCATAAGAAATTCTACACACTTTTAGAAATTTTGCCTAAAATTAACGATGAACACTGGTTACAAATTATCCAGATATATCCATATATTTACGGATAGTTTCATAAATTTACAAGTACAAAGTTGACTAACTTTTAATAGAACTCTCAGTAATTAAATGTAATATTAACATAACCTTTAAAAACTGATTAAGTTCTCAGCAAAAACATTCTTCGTAGCATGCCCTTTAATCTGTTTAAAATAGGGAACACACAGCTCCGAAGCCAAAATACGGTGTAGTTTCTAATTGTGGTAAAAATACACATGTGTGCATATGTAAATTTAAATATCACAGAGTTAAAATACACCAACAGCTATGACATATTTACCGAGCCATAGCAATTGAATTTTTACACTTTTGGTGGTACGAGTTATTTGAAACTATTTTTATTTGAGATATTTTATTTGGTTGTAAATTCCTTAAATTTACTGTTATTTCTTACAGTGCTTATTTGTGAGGTAAAATTTGTCCTCCAATAACCTACGTTATTTTTATGAATCCCATTACAAGAAAATGTTATAGAAAGAATCTTATTGCATTGTTTTTTTTAAGAAGTTGGCAACACAGACGCTGACATCTAAGTACGTTGATAAAGGTCTGAGCGTCCTCGCCTACGCCACAGAGGGGGAAAGCAGTGGCATAGAGCTCACGTCCTTGGCACAGGGTAGCTTGAGACCAAGAAAGTACAGCTCATACAGCTCCAAAGGGAGTTACAGACCGGGAATTGGGAAGAGATGGAGCGGTGGGGGGAAGAGAGACGATGGAGGACACTAGAACCCGAACAAACCCCGAAGTGGAAGTAACGCCGCACCAGCGATATTAGGCTCCCGGCTTATTAAGTTTCATTTCCGCCAGTGAAGAGAGTTAAGTGCATACTCTTCCAGAGCTAGCGCCCGTGTGCGGCGATATCCGGAACCAAGTTCCTGCACTCGGAGGAAGCAACGAAATTCCTCCGCCCCTCCAACGAGTCCAACCCCCAGTGATTTTCTTCCTTCCGCCAGCTTCTCTGACCTAGTTCGGCCCTTGCAGTCGAGACTTGATTCGATTCCCGTAAGCTGTGAGCTGACGCGCTTCAGAACAACCGCTTGCCCGATAAGAAAACCCAAGAGTTGTATTTCGCAGAACAATTTGATTTCTAACGGACTTCAAACAACTGAGTTCATGTTCGCAACGTTTCTTTGCTGTTGTTGTCCACAGTTGATGTTCGTCTGTATTTACTGTTTTTGTTGTTGTTGTATTTGTTGTGTTTTTGTCGGCCCGCTGTGTTCGTCTGTGCTGTGATATTGTTCTGACTCATTCCTTGCAAGGAGTTCTCTGTGCTGTCTTTAAATTTAACATTTGATATCGGCTGATTTTGGCTTTTGTTTTGTGTGTGTTTGTGTATTCATCTTTCCTTGTCCGTTCTTCGGGTTTCCTCTATGACATACAGTGAGAACTACTAATGACGTATGTAAAAAAATAATCATTCAAATATGTTGAAGTAGCTAAATAGCTGGTAGGTAGGTTTACAGATGTGTAGGTAGGTGTGCAGGTGTGTGGGTAGGTGTGTAGGTAGTGTGCAGGTGTGTAGATCTTTAGGTAGATGTGTAGATAGGTGTACAGGTGTGTATGTAGGTAGGTGTGCAGGTGTGTGGGTAGGAGTGTAGGTAAGTGTGGAGGTTTGTGTGTAAACTAAGAACTTCATTCATTTGTAGAAACAAAGTAAATTAACTGACAAAAATGCCTCAAAACACTAATGCACGAAAACAGTAATCGTAGTATCATTAAATTAAACTATTTCAACATTCAACACGTCCAACAAGCAAAACCAGCACACACTTAGGAAGTAGTAGACAGTATTGGCGTTCTCTTTCAACACCAAAATTTGAGGCTCAAGGAATTAAAAAATATATTAATACAAAATAAAATTATTATATTCAAATCACCGGAGCCAAAAGATTATGGATTATTAACGGAGTAGTGTTATTTCTCTTTGATGTAAATATACCTTATTTTTTAAAATTATTTATTTACATAACACCCTCCCAGACATTTCATATATTTTTTTAAGGTATGGTATTCTCTTGCAGTTCATAAGCCTGAATTAATTTGGGAAAATATTTTGACTACCAGAATTGCATACCGACGGCACACGAAATTGTTTAATACAGCCCTCTTAAAGAATATCTGAACCAAAGATATATTATCAAGTATACCATCCCGTATTAGCTGCCTTATTTTCCTTCAATGTGTGTGGGATGACATCCCACTTGGTATAGTGGCTAGCATGTCTCGCTGGTGGGCTAAGGGGCCGGATTCAAATCCCGACCGGGAAGGAGATTTTTCAAACTTTTCCCCTGGGTCACCTTCACGTTTATTCCCCGCGGAAGGCAATCGTAAACCATTTCGAAATCATCCTGCAACGTCACGTCTTTCGTCACTGTGGCGTTGCCTATGCTCATGACACCCAGAATTGGCTAAATTGACATCGTATTTAGAGTAAGTTCAGAAGCAAACAGTATTCTCACAGAGGTATTGAAAAAAAATTATGTAAATTTTTGTGATCTTTTTATAGCTTGATGTTAATGTTTTTTTTTTAGATTTGAAAGATTTTTTTTTTGTTTTTTTAATATTATTTTTAAGAGATTTGTTCTTTATTACGTCATCACTCAATACATACTGTATATTAGATTTGTTTTCTCAAACAGATAATAAGACATTGAAAAATCATTATAAGGAATTTAATGTTAATTCATTTGTGTCTGGCCCACGTATTAGTTGCAAAAATGATGTCTGACCCTCGAAATTAGCGTATTTGACCATTAATCAACTAATATCTAAACTTTCAACACAATTCAAATAGCGGCCGGGAAAGGTAACGGAAGCGTCGATCAAGACGAGCTTTGCTTTGAAGATAATCTACAGATAACTCTCGGCGCGCGACGAACACGTCAAATCAATCTTTGATCAGGGAAACCGTATGCTGGATAGAAGAGTGAGGAAAACTTGGGATTCTCCTACGGAAGGTTTTTTTTAAAGATGAAAGAAAAGAGCGATAAAGGTCAGGATGTAGCGAAAAGGGGAAAAAAAATATTCTCGCCCTTTTCCTGATGGTGCTGCTAATATCGCGATTAGCATTTTAAGAGCTGTTTGAGAGATGACAAGAAAAAAAATTGCTGGGAGGAATCGTGATCTAGAAATTCTTTCTCGGAGCTAAGGACTTTTCCTTATATACTTTTACAATAAATGAAACATCAGGAGAAGTATACCATCCATTCTACTAAAAAAAATACTAATTACTTCTTTGTAGTTTGGCGCTCGCTAGGAACAAACAGCAGACACGAATATGTCGGTATCCAAGATAGCGGCCTCCAGCAGACGACAACAATTTGGCGGACATTACATTAGAATCGAAAAAAGTGAATTTGACTTCATATCCAAGATGGCGGCCCTAGGATTGACTATTCATCCAGACGGTCCGTCAGTTACAAGGAAGAAACCGTTACCTTACTGCTGTTAGGTGAACGTTGATGTATATAATTAGGAACATGTAGTTTTCGCGAAAAGATTTCCAGAACAGCTGTGTGTTAAAACTTTTTAGCATTGTGTATCGTGGTTGTCTGGGTTTATTTTAGGTACACGTACACCACAAAGAAAAAAAAAGTTATGTAATTTTATGAAAGATTACATTGGAAACCAGTTGCCAAGAAATAATTTGTAATACTACAAGAGCGATGTTGTAAATTTATACAAAACATGGCAATGGTTATTTTTGCATACATGAAGTACGTTATTCGAGGTATTACAGAGTATTTATTACGAAAATAGACGCATAACTTCATACTTTAATTCATGTTTCATTCAAGCATAAACGTTTAAAAAAAAAAAAGGAAAAGATAATCGAATATCAAATCATTGGACTTAGTTTTGTTTTATTACGCTCTTTTTATGTGCTCAGTTAATACGGGTAAGCTATTCAGGGGACGGTTTACAGATAAATTTAATTTTTGGCTGGAACTGGGACAACACAAAGCATAAAAAATACCTGGATAAGAGGTATGACTGCGAACACAATTTTGTAGTGATACAATTGTTTTAATGCAAACGTACAAATTTACATACATCTGTAAATTTACATGAATATTTCTCTGTTCCTTTACAAAAATTTTTTTCTTATAATAATATAAATTGAATGTCTGGAAAAACAACGTGTGCTGCTAGAGGTACGTGTGAAGGAATATTTGATCACGTGTGAGACGCCACCCACTCGCAGAAGAGAAGTGATAAAGAACACGTGCTAGTGCAGATCACACATTTCGCCTTTCAATTTTCCGAGCCGGGGCGCGCAGGTGTTATCAACGCGAGTTGTGAACAAGGATGGATATATACACACACACACACCCTGCGTGGATACAATTCAAAAGAGGTATCGAGTTTTCTGTGCGTCGTTTTTTCGATTCTTAAGAGTGTTTGGCAAAGTCCTCTCTCAGCCTCCTTCAACTAGAGTGTTCCATCAAGACGCAATCTTTTCTTTCTCCGGAACTGGGTCATCTTACTTCGTACACAAACCTAAACAGCGGTAGAAAAAAACTGTTAATTTTATTTGAATAATGATACACTTTTTTAATTTTTTAACGGTAAAATGACTAGTTACTCTTGACAGTCGAGTTTTTTAGATTTTCATTAAGAAAAAAGGATAGCAAGTCGGCTCCTTTAAATCAGATTTATGGATGGACATTGTAAGTTATTTGTTTTTAAATTAAACCGAAATATTTATCAAAATAAAAAATACAGTGTACAACTGAGCACAGTTAATACAAAGATATAGTTGTTACCTAAGAAGAATTTTTCGTTTACATTTAATTATTTTTCTTTCATAATTCCCAGGATATACTGTAATTCCAAACAAGTTTACTAACATTCCGGTGACATTAGGTCTTATGTCAATGCTAATCGCAAACAGCAGACGCCTTAGGAACAATTTTTTTTTTTTCAAGTTGGGTCCGAAGCTCTGCAGCTAATGCAAAAGGGGGTTATAAACGGGAGTACCTACCCCCCGAGAATAAACCACCACCGCCCTACCCGATCATTGCAACGTCCACCATGTTTACAAAGTCGAGGGAAAGGAAAGCGAAGACTTTGGTACTCGACTGGGTTTCGAACCCTGATTAATTTTGTTGGGGCGTTTCTTCCGAGGTGGAAAGATAAAATAAAACAAAATTTGTAAATAATCCTTACAAGTTATTGTAAAAAAAAAAAAAAAAAAAAACATTTTTTAGTAAATGATGTTATAGTACGGCAACATAAAACTTACTTTACAATGAAAGTGGTTAAATTCTGCCGAATTCCCAACATTTCTCAAACCCCTACCCCCTTCTTTTTATGTTTTAAGCTGGATAATACGTACTGGCAGTTTGTCGCAAGCAAATGAGACGGGCTCGGTCCATAATTGCAGAGGTTATAAATCTCCCGGACCTTATAAAGTCTTCTCGCAGTAAAGGTTTTAGGAGTGTGTGGAGGTGGGGGGGGGAGGTTGTGGAAAGAGGGATGAGGAATCGCCTCTATGAGGCACCCCCCCGTCCAGAACTGTTCCGACCCCCGGACGTAACGAGGCCTGATAAATTCCTCGGGAGGTAAAACTTTTACGGCACGCCACGGCGACGGCGACGGGGCGTCCGCGAACAAAGTGTCGCGGCCCGTGATGAATTCTGGAGCTTATATAGGGGGAGGAATTTTAGCGGTAGGAGGGGCGGGGGGTTTAACGTAATCCGCACGACGGCGGCGTAGCCGGCGAGTTGGGTCATTGCGCGCCGACCCCATTTCATATCTCCAACACGCGAGAACACACTGGGCTTCATTCTTCCTTCTTCGTTGTTTCCGACGTGTGTAAGATCTCAGCTCTTCGGAATACGGCATTTCATAAGCGTAAATTTCCGTGAACGGAACAATGGAAACGTGTTCAACTGCGGTGCTGCCGTCTGGGGTGGTGTATGGCGCGAACCAAAGTTCACAAAGACAGTTAGTTACAACAACTTAAGTAACAACTTAATGTCGGCCACCTGGTGACCAGGTCGCCAGACGGCGAGCAGAGCTCCGGGTGTTAACGCGCCATTTCACAAACCGCTCAGCATTTACTATAAGTAGGGGCATGCAGATTACGCGAAAAGATTTCGGAACTAGATGAAAGTTAAAACAGTGTTGCATCGTCTGTGTTTCGTGATTGGGTGAGTTTCTCCCAGGTACATATCGATTGTAACAACACCAATCACACTGATTCAGTGTGGAAGTAAACGCATCTTGAGTGGCTCGATAAAATAAGCAACGACTTTTCTCGCAGACAGCCGGCAATCACAAGGAGGAAACCACAGGTGCGGGTATACCTTGATGCAGTCTAATAAGTGTTAAGTTCTTTTCGCGAAAAATGCCTGCCCGTAACTATAAGTGTCTCATTACGAATATCATTCAAGAGCCATTACATTTGTCTATACAAGTTTCGTTCCATTGTTGCCTCTATGACGTGTACCTCTTTGACAGCGAAAAAGGCTAAAATGTGTGCTCTCGCGGACCTTTTTTTAGGTATGAAAAAATTCTACATGTAGGGCGGCATTCCAAGACGTTCGGGTAAGGTAGCGAATACGCACTGCCTTGCTGGGATAGGACCGTAAACTAACTCGTGGGCCGTAGGGCTAATCCAGAACACGTCCAAAACGAATCCCAGTTTTGTAACAGATCGCCAAACCGTTTTAATAAACGGTGCCCTGCGCGAGGGTATAAACTGGTTCTAACGCATTATAGCAGGCGTTTCGCATCCATCGATACAATTGTAACGGAAAAAAAATCCTAGCTAACCACTTGTCTAATTTTCTCAAGTACATTTTTTTTCAATTGCGAAAAATTTATGTAACGACCATTAAGGTGTACAAAATGTATTGCAGGATAGTTTATATACCATAAAGTTTCATTTGGCACACCAATACCTTTGGTTACGTCCCCCGATGTTCGTTAAAGAGACTACATACCAGTTAATGGCGCCAGACGCGCGGGTCCGCCAATCTGGAAGAAATCACCTAAAGGTGAGCTGTGCGCATGCGCGTAAGTTTGGGCAACATGTATGTCACGAACATGACAACAAAATTCGTTCCCTAATAATTGGGTACCGGCCGTGTCCCTAGCTAAGGGTTTGGGGGCGGATTTCGTGCGCTAGGAATGCGGTTGGGGTACAACAGGTGTAACATACTCAGCACCTGAACTCTTGACCCTCCTCAGACACTGTCCAGCCTCCCTCGGTCCGACGAACCAGACCGTAGCAGGTTTGCTAGAAGAGTCGGGGCGCACGAATGTTCGGACAGAGGTTTCTCCACGCACCATCATGCCTGGTCGGCGGCGCCAGATTCCCCAGCCGAAACACGCGAGATGTTGTTTGGACGACAAGGGTCAGGTGCGTCGCGACCCTTGCACACTATCGATCCAGCGTCTCACCAACCTTTTTTTCCAGAGTCACATCCAGTTCATCGTTATGTCTGTTTTGATTTTTGTGTGCGGTAAACTGTTTCACTGTCACAGAGCAACGAGTGAGACAGTCGGTTTTCTGTCCCGCGCACACCCCCGGGTCCGGCTAAAAAAAAAAGAAAAACCGGTTTGGAGCGCCAACACACTGTCCCAACTTGGCGCGGTCGGCGCGTGTTTACGGCCTAGAACCAAGTTCGATAGTGTATGAGGGGAGGGCGCTTAATTTTTGTGTCTCGGAATACCGTTCATAGTATTGTAAATGGTATACATAAGAAGCCTCTATCTTTAATATCCCGCCATAAAATGATAGGGTCGCCGCTTAAAGTGCCGTGGACGCGTGTTTGCCGACGAGAAGACTGCACGCCCTGGAGCGTAGAGGCGAAGGGGGCGTGTGATGTGCGAGTCAGTGTCGCCCTTAAGCGACCCCCGCGGTTTTAGAGCCCCGTGCGCCCGACAAGGCGGGTGTCTACTGCTGCGTAAAAAGCTGATGATATCTTCCCCCACCCCACCTCAATTGCGTTTTCTACTATCCCCTCTGCGATCCAACGACCCTTCCCACTTTCCCCCCTCTCTTTCCTAACCCTTCCAAGCCAACAGCCCGACGCCAGCGCACGCAGTTGCGGAAACCCGCAATTAACAAACGACCACGCGACACGATATGACCCAGTTTTTTTTTTATGCCGTAATAGCCTGCCTGTGTGTTTCACGCTTAGTTTGCAGTACTGAGTAAATGGCGGACCCACGTTTCGCAATGTAAACCCGTATGTAGTCGCTTTCGTGTACATTGCCGTACATACCAAACGTATTGGTGTGCCGAATGAAACTTTTTGATAGTGAAACCACCCTGGAATAAATTCCGTATACCATCGTTGATTATACGTTACCTATTAGATATTATTTGAAAATTTTACCATTCTTTAATTTTTTTGTGACCGTAAGTTAGTGTCTATTTACAGTATTATTACAATGGTAGTAATTCTGTAAGAAGAAAATAATTGAATGCTAAACACACATATTTTTACAGGAGAAACTATTTTTAGCAGTCAAACATTCTTAATAACAAGGAATTCGATTACATTATGGGCTATGCACAGAGATAAATATATTACATAAAATATTTGTTGACTAAAATGTTTGAAACCAAAATGGCGTCTTTCAGTTACGTCTCCTTAGAAGTAAAAATTTAATATTATCAGATGATGCTTTTGATGAAATACAAAAAAAAAATGTATTTTAAAAATTATCATTACATTATAAAGTTGTGATACTCTAAAGAGGCAGATAGGATGAACGTGACGTAATAATGACGATAAAATGAAAAAAAAAAATCAAATTGGCGTGTGCGACCCCACCTTAAGGTGAGCCACGACGATTAGAATCGCCGCGCCTCCCCCTCCCCCCTTTTCTTGGAGCAGCCGAGGGAGATGGTATGCAAACGAGATATCGGGTCCTTAATTTCGCATTACACTGGTCCTTCTTCGCTCTCACAGCAAGGTTCCGCGCAAATGACTTTCTGGAAGGCAGGGAGGATTGCTGGCCGACGCAGCGAAAGGGTTGTTGGGTGTTGGAAGAGGGGGGGGGGGAGCTGGTGTTACACCCCCCCCCCTCCCCCCGCGGCCCTTCACAGCAAGTTCCTAGTAGCCCGACCAGTCAGGAGTGTATTTGTGTGAGGTGCGGGATACTCACTTACACAATCTTTTACAGCTCGCAAATTACGTAAGTAAATATCTGGTGAGAAAATTTACTACCCAGAATCAAATCCAAGATAGCTATCGGACCATATTTACAAATTTAAAAAAAAAACTTAGATGATGATAATGGAAGAATAAAAAAGAGACCGAGCCATAAACGCTCCTTAGCCACTTTGTTTTTTTTCGGTAATTTTTCGAAAGACACTGTCAGAGTTTATTTATTTAATAATGGTAAAGCCTCGCTCAATCAATTGTGAACACTTCTTTCATATGTTGAATTTTTTTTTTCCTTCTAAAAGTAATGCAGTTAAAAAAATTATAAAGACGAAAATTTTTCGCATTTAAGTTTAAAGCTTTCTACAGAATAATTTTTTGTACAGGTATACGGCATACATCATAAACGAGTGAAGTTAAAGGGAGCCACCATATAAAATTATGGCATTTTTATGAGGTAACAAAGCAGACCCCATTGCTGATGATTTGTGATACTAACTTTCCTTAGACAGATTTCCAGGATGGTATCTAATATCACTATTATTTAAAAGCTGTTCTTGTAAATTTATCTCTTATTACTTTTTTTTTCGTTACAAATTTTATCATCAGACATTAAGCGAGTGTTATATCACATCTGTAAACAGCCACGTATATGTTCCTAATTATAATTTCTTGCGTGTCTTTTGACAGCTTTAAACAACTTTTATTAAATATTTTGTGCAAAACTTTTGTCCAAAAAACAAACCCAGAAGAGTTATCATGGAAATATTTACACAATGAAAAGAAACTTAAATAATTAATATGCCGTGTGAGACCCGAGCCTTAAGCAAAGATATTAGACTAACACAGGACAGATCCAAGATTTTGTTTGAGAACCTAGCGTTGTTTACGCTTCAGTCCGATAGATGGCAGACGATGTGGTGTCTGTTTACTACAGATGGTACCAACATTATGACAACGAAAACAACTTTATTTTACTTTAGAAACAATTTTTTTAATGATTATAGATATTTATGGAAGAAGATAAACATTTAGGGCTTCAAATTACTTAAAAAGTAGTTAATCATGTAGAAAACACCAGATGTTGAGTTATAAAATTTAAAACAAATTATGCATAAATTACTTTGGTAGGCTCACAATTTGCCGCTAGGTTATTTTTCACACTCTCGCCTGTGTTGGTGGAATAGAACTGTCTGGTTATTAGTATTTAAGTGTATTTGTCTTAAGTGACTTCAACCTTCGGGTAAATAAATCCTGACCTGGCCCTTGAAATATAGCACCCTGAGTACAAGACTATCGTAACTCAATAAATTGAGTTTATGAGATATTTTTACCATAAGCAGGAAAATATCATTATCTAGGCACTGCAAGACTATCGCAATATTATATTTACTTTTACGGGACTTATGGCAAATAATGTAGTGTTGCACTCTGGAAAACATTATATAAGAATATGTGCAAGACTATGGCATCTGAGTTGTGATAGTATTGCACTGAGTTTTGAGTTACGATAGTCCTGTACTCAGGGTGCGATATGTGAATCTGCATTCTCACGTGAGCGAGGTTCGTGGTATCAATTCCATTACCATCGACATGTCTTGAATCTACGAGTAGGTAGCCCAGTTTTTTTCGAGACCCACTACATTCTTCAAAGGGGATAGTATGTTTAATTATTTTTCTTTAATATTTTGAGTTCTTGCACATGATTTATAATTAACTCATAATAAAACCATTTTTAATTGTTTATAAAATATGTCTTGTAATAAACAAGTCCTTATTTAATGTATTTGATGATTTTTGTGAACTTTAAGGCATTATTTTATGTCAATCCTAGCATATATTAAAAGCATGAAATCATGTGGCATGCAGTTTTGGCACGGAGTCATTAAAAATTAGGTTTTCCACAGCCATAGAAAGCTGAATTTTACAATTTTTTGGGAGACCCTCATTTTTACTTATTTATGAATAATATACTAAAAATAAAGAGTTTCAAGACGAATTCTACATACTAACGGTTAATTCAAAACTGTATACCACACAATTTCATGTTTTTAGTACATGCTACGATAGACATAATAATTTGCCTTTTTGTTCATAAAAACCATTAAATAAGGACTTGTTTAGAAGTAAACACCAGTTATAAATAATTAAATATTGTTATGTTACGAATTCATTTAAAATCATGGTTAAAAACATGAAATATTTAAGAAGCAAAATAATTTAAGTTGCTATCCCCTTTAAAAAAAAAATCCTATCAAATCAATCAACCCTCGCAGACGTAGCCTCTCTAATGACTCCTCGCGTCCAATTTTCTTGCACTATCGACAATGGCGCACACTATTATCTCAAATGCCGTTGCTCCCTTTTCTTCTTTAATTTCCCCCCCCCCCCCCCACACTTACGGTGACTGCGAAAGTTCCACCCCTTTCCATTCGTCCCGAACACTCCCCCCCCCCCCCTCCTTTGGCCTTTGTGAAACTCGTCTTCACAGACAAAAAAAAAACACGCGGTGACCTTTCTCGGGAGAAGTTACATAAATTTCGGCGCTGTGCCAAATTAATTTGGTAGGCTGCCAAAGACGCACAAGGGAAGAAAGGGGTGAAAGGAAGGGGGAGGGGAAATGGGGTGAAAAAAGGATTTTGGGAAGGGGGGGGGGGGGGGTAGGTGACACGGCAGTGCTCACGTCGATTACCGTAGAGATACCCCTCCGCCGGATAAAAATTTAATTTCCAGGAACCCACCGCTGATGGCAAAATGGGGGGGAGATAATATAAACGACAACGTTGCCTTTTATTTTTTTTAAAAGAATTTCATAAAGATCGTTTTAGGCCCTGTCGTCCTCCACGCAGCGATGTCCCCCCCACCACCCATTCCTATATATCATCTGCACTTTTCCCAGGAAAACCGCCAAGTAGGCTATACAAGACATCCATCAGAATTTACGAACATGTCACTGAGGAAAACTGCTGCCCGTTACGGCACGCGTGATTTATGCCTGCTTCAGGCAGAAATATGAACTCCAAGTTTTTCTGACATGGATATAAAGAAGAAGAATTTTTTTTTTTACTTTTACAAAAGTTTTCTCAAGGGAAACCAGTTGCCAAGAAATTGTTTGTAATACTACAAGAAATAAATTGTAACTTTGTACAATACATAGCCATGGTTATTTTTGCATTTATGAAATACGGTTTTCGAGATAATACTGAGGATTTCTTACAAAAAATGGCGCATGATTTTAATTTTTAACTAATGTTTCATTCCATCACAATTTTTCTAAACCATGGAAAAGGTAATGGAATATTCAACAATTATACTTTATTTTGCGTAGTTATGCTTATTAATGTGCTTAGTTAATACTGGAAAGCTATTTAGGGAACGGTTTACAAATATCTAACTATTAGAGGCACTGGGACAACACAAACTGTGTAAGAATCCGAACTGCGAACGGTATTTTGTAGTGCTACAGTTTTTTTTTTCATTTAAATGAACAAATTTACAGATAGGATCCATCTGTAATTTCACACGAATATTTCTGTTTCTGTATATTACAAAAATATTATAGTGTATCTTTTTGGCTATGATCATATTGTTTGCAAGAAAGGTGCAGCAGAATCGCTTTAAGATGTTTGGCATACCAGTGCGCGCGAATAATTTTATTTTAGGTAACCTTTTAAAAATTTAGAAGAGAAGTATTTATAAACATTTGCTGCCAAACGAATGACGGCTACTTTCCCAATACAGAATATGACTGAATTTAACCGGTAATACGTTTTCCAATTATTTGCGTCTAACGTAGCTTTGCTGTGTATTATATAGCTTTATAAAGCACAAATTATAACTAATTACTGCATACCTACATAGAATACTAACATTTAGAGATGTTATTTATTTATAACAAGTCCGTATTTATTGTCTTACAATGCTTTGTTTTGTATTACAAAGCATGACCGATTCTCTGCTTGTCAAGTTTCCGATTTTGCATAAGAACTACGAAGGAAACAAATTGCGAAGAATCAGTAGTTTTGAAAAATCCACTCTGTACGAGTACTTTATTTTCTATGTGATGAACTGTTGTGTGTTCATCACTGACTAGACTGCAGAAAATTGGTTAGTGATGTATGACTGCGGCGTTTATTTCTTGATTTTAATTTCATAATTTATTAATGTATTTGTTTATAAATAAGTACCGATCCGTAATTGAAATTGTATCAATGTGTTTACTTCAGTTATCGAGTTACAACGAAATGGTTACTCTTGAAAATAACTTCAAGTGAAAAAAAACTACATAACTCTACGTGTACACTGCAATTTTTTTTAATGGAACAGAAGTATTCATTTATAATGACAAATATGTGTCAATTTGTACATTTACATTAAAACAACTGTATCACTACAAAACAGTGTCCGCAGAAATACTGGGTTCGGATTCTTACCTGGACATTCAAGCTGTGTGTTGTCCCAGAACCTACAATAGTTTAACAGTTACCTACCTGAATAGCTTTCTGGCATTAACTGTGGAAATTAATAAGCGTGGTGAGACAAAATGAAATAAAGTTGAATCTCCAATCATCTTTCCCTTGGTATAAAAAACTGTTTCAATGAAACGTCAATTAAAAATGAAATTATGCGACAATTTCCGTTAAAAAAATATTCAGTATTAACTCGAAAAAACGTATTTTATGTATGCAAAAATAATCACAGCCATGTGTTGTACTAAGTAACAATATATTTCTTGTAGTGTTTACAAACTATTTCTTTGGAACTTGTTTCCAAAGGAATATTTCGTTTAAAAGTACAGAAAATCTTTATTTCTGTGTACAGGAGCAGCACTTAGATGTTCTGGCGTTAACGGTTTTTCATTCCCTTGCCAGTGACTGTACCGCTATAAATCCGCCCCGAATCGCTCTATTTCGTTACCGAAAACTGCTTAGCCACGAAGACCACGAACGCAAGTCTGTTGGCGCTGGGCAAAAGTCCCTAACGCAGGAGGGGGAGGGGGTGAGGAGGGAAGGGAAGAAGATTACATTGATGGCAGGGAGAGAAAAAAAAACATGCTCAAATTAGAGCAATTGCCGATAATAAATAGCCACGGACGATAACAATGTTTCAGGCCACCGCTCAGCAGCGCTATTTTTACTCCCTCCTCCCCCCCCCTCCCCCACACCCTACACGAGGGGCCAATGATTTAAAACAGCCATTGAGCTGCCAGCATTAATTGCAATTACCCTGAATCAAGGTGATAAAAATGTACGACCTCCGAGTTCGCGGCATATCGTTTGGATGGTTGGAATGCAAAAAAAAAAAATCACAAAAAAAAACTACAGGCAAAAGAAGATTATTTTCAATCAATTCGAACTACGTATAGTGTAGTTGTGATTGTGGTAATATCTACTCAACTTTCACAAGTTTATTTAACTGACTTATTAGTTAAGATGGACTTAATTTTCTCAATAGCTTGAAGGGTTAATAATTTACAAGCGTGCTATTTATTATTCACTGAGTTTCAACAGGAAAAATCTCAAAAGTAGAAAGTTATTTCTATTCTACAATTGCTTTGGCATCACACACACAAAAAAATAAACAGTAAATATTAATTATTTTTGATACAGCATTCTCAGGCAAAGAAGTAGCAGTACAGAATTATAAGTTCGAATCGTATTTCTGTTTAAATTTGTTGGTAACTTAATTGGCAGAAAAATTATTTTACGTTTTTCATATTTCACAGTTCCGCAGAGTAGGACTAACATGTGCGCTTAGCCAATGCTAGAATGGTAATGATCTCGAACAATCACCGTATTCTCATGCTTGCATATTTTAAATCAAGAATTTTTTTTATGAACTTGCGTATTGTACATATGTGTGGCCTCTATTAATATCAGTTTTTCCTACTTCATTCGAGGCGCCATCTTGGAAAAATAGCGTGGGAAAAGGGAACAATTGTTACATATCTCATTATGGGTGCGTCTTATCCTGGGGCGTATATGGAGGGATAGAGAGATAGAAGTTGTGATATACACACACCGAAATCCAACGATTAAATTAAACACGCATTCTGACAACACAACGACGACAACACAAATGAGCACAGTAGGCTTCCCAAGACAAAAAAAAAACAAAAAAACAACAGGAGTGACGTTTCGATAACTGAGATCTGTTCCCGTCATCACTCATCAGGCACAAGCAGCCTGTTAAGCAAGACCTAATTATATTTTAGACAATAATGATTTTAATAGCTTTTAAATATACTGTAGGCCTAATTATTTGTAAATTGAACTGAAATATTCATGTAAAAAAATTGGTTGTCTGTAAAGTCGGTTTACGGACGATAGTTTAACGTGACAACGTCATAAAAAAACATTGATGAAATGATTGCATATTTTTATGAATAAAATTGAATCATTTTTATTTTAATAATAAAAGAATAAATACTTGAAATTATAATAGTAATCAAAATTTTAAAATGTAAGAATAATTAACCTTTATTGCCGAAATTGTTGTTGTAATAAGCAATGAAAACCACATTAACTTTTCACTTCACTTCATAAACAGTCGAGTGGAAGAGAGATAGATGCAGCGCAAGCGTACAATGAGCGTAACGGGACACAGCGTAACGGAACAATATGCGTAACGGGACACAGCGTAACGGAACAATGTGCGTAACGGGACACTTTTTCGTGCGTGCGGCCGGCGTTCATCGATTTATTAGACGTTGTCACGTCAAAAACAGGAGTGACGTTTCGATAACTGAGATCTGATCCCGTCATCACTCATCAGGCACAAGCAGCCTGTTAAGCAAGACCTAATTATATTTTAGACAATAATGATTTTAATAGCTTTTAAATATACTGTAATTTTTTTTTTGTAAATTGAACAGAAATAGTCATGTAAAATAACAGATATTTGTAAATTTGTAAATTTACATGAAAACAACTGTATCACAACAAAACAGTGTTAGAAGTAATACTGGGTTCGGATACTTACCCGGGCAATAGTGCTTTGTGTTGTCCCAGTACCTATATATAATAGTTCAATTTATTAGTAAACCGTTAACTGAATAACTTTCCAGTATAAACACTGAACATAATAAGCATAATAAATCAATAAACCCCCATTATTGAATATTCGATTACCTTTTCTAAGTTTTAAAACATTATGCTTTGAATAAAACATCAATTAAAATATAAAATTCCCGTAAGAAATCCTCAGTGTTAACTTGAAAAAAAACGTATTTAATATATGCATAAATAACCATGCTGTACAAAGCAGGGCCGGAACTAGGAGATTCGTTAAGGGGAGGGGGGGGCAAAGCTTCATTTGCTGCCCCCTCCTTACCAACATTATAAAATACCCTTTTTCGTTAGAAGCGGTGGTTGAAATGATACCATTCACTTATACATAATTGAGAACCTTTATTTATCAAGTACTCTAATTGGAAAACTAATACAAATACATTTTTTATTATAATGAAATAGACTGTTATCAAACTATTGTTTATTATTTGCACAACAGTGAAAATTAATGTCTTATCAATAAGTTTATTAAGTACTAAAATTACATAAGATACATGTGATTATGAATTAAGTATAATATTTTATTGATAACCATACAAAGAAATTCAATTCAAAATTTAATTTTTCGAGCATGATTAGCTGCAAATGTGTTAATAATATCATCAAAATTGATCAAAGCAGCTCGTTTGTGTTCAATAGATATAATATTTAGATTTGTTAATCTCTGCTGGTCCATCGTGCTTCTAAAATAGCTTTTAATAATTTTAAGTTTACTAAAACTTCTTTCACCTGACGCAATTGTAACTGGAAGGGTGAGAAACATTCTCAGAGCAGCAGTAATGTTAGAATGTGCCTCCTCCAGTTTATTTTTGTATATAAGGCTCAACATTGTTGATGCTGTAGCATCTTTTAATTCATAGTCTACTGTTAATGCATGGTGCTTAAAACTTTCAATTTCAAATACGAATTCTTCTTTGTTAAGATCGGCACTGTGTTTCCTAATTCTGCTGTTTTGAATTTAAATCTTCTACTTCCATTTTATGAATTTGAACACCACTTAAAAATCCAAACTTTTTGTTAATGTTCTCCAAAGCCTTAAACCTGTTACTCAGTTCCATAATTAATCTGTCAATGACTTCCAACATTACTTGATGTAAGTTTTTTTGACATACGCCATTGCTAAGCACTTTTTCTGTAGAAGAAAACTAAAAAATAAAATAAATAAATAAGTAAAAATAACCAAAAGACAAAAAGCACAAATTAAGCAAAAAATTGCTGTTGTCAACAGGATATAAACACCACAAAATATTCCGTAACAGGAATATGGTCAACAAACAAATAAAAACAAAGAAAAATGTACTAAGAGAACGAAAAAACCCCACAAATGATGACGACACAAAAATATTGAACCCAAAAAAATTCAGCACAATGGTTGAAACGAGACAAAAACACGACAAAACGAAAAGACGAAACAAACACAATAGTTTTTCCAAAACAGAAACAAGCGACGTTTCGGGAACTGCTATCTGCTCCCGTCCTCAGGCAGAGACGCACATGGTACGAAAACACAGTAGCGACTGAGTAGGGGCTGGTAAAATGAGGGTATTTATCAGAGAAAGGGCTACATCTTGCTCAGCCAAGTGATCACCCGCGCAACGGGTCCTTGAGATGCCAGCTCTCATCGCAGTGGTTTTACTCCAGACCACGAATTATGGTAATACTTGTTTCTTAGAGTGAAGTAACGCATTTGAAGTACGAATAAGTATATTTACAAATTATGGATAATCAAGTTAAATATAATTTCTTAATTTCTTGGCTAACTTATTGGTTGCGATATGTACACTTTCAAAACTTTTTTTAATGACTTGTTTCATTTTGTTTTAGTGAACCACTTTTCATATTTTGCCGCCCCCTGATATTTGCCGCCCGGGGCACATGCCCCCCATGCCCCCCCTTAGTTCCGGCCCTGGTACAAAGATACAATATCTTCCTTGTAGAATTCCCAACTATTTCTTGGCAAATTTGTTTCCGAGGGATATCTTTTGTAAAAGTACGGCACGTGTTTTCCAATCTTTATTAAAAAAAATTAACTGAGACCAGGCAGAGAGACCTGCTTGAACCTGCTATCGACTTCAAATCGTTCCACCCCCACCAACGTACAAGGAACCTGACAATTTCTTATACGCTGCCGCCTGTTGCCACAGAGTGAAAAGAGTTTGTTGAACTTCGGTTTCGCGCGAGCGAACACCCCGTGCAGTCCCAAACGTACACATGGTGGCGCCAAAATTCAGAAGGGTTTTGAATTATTTTGATCGTTCTTTCTTTGGGCTAAGATGATTGGACCGCGCGCCTAAGTCAGTGGCGGATACAGAAAAATCTCAAGGGGGGGGGGGGGGGCCGCAGGTCTACCTCTTCCACACACTCCCTTGTTACGTCACCTTGGTTGCTTGGATGCAGCCAGAGATCTTTTTCCAAGCTCTATCCGTTTCATTTACGTCTCGCCCGAATATTTGCTGTTGTTGGTGCATAATTGTGTGCTATATGTAGTTAAAATGGCCAATTGTGCAGTATACAAATGTCAAAATCACTACAGAAAAACTAAAGATTCTAGTCACATGCAAAGCTTAATAAAACTTTATTCAAACTGTTTCTGAATGTCGAATGTGTATTGTATAACATCGGCGGCCGGGTGCGCGCCCTCCCCTTGCCAAGAACCATGCTTGGTGCTGGGCTACCCTGGTCAAGGGGGGGGGGGGGGTGCGCCCCCTGCGCCCCCCTCCCCCTTATGAATCCGCCACTGGCCTAAGTGCAGAACGGCGGCGCAACTGGGAGTTCCGGTCATCCGGTGGCACTGTGTCGGATCTGAGTACACGAGCACCAAGAGAGTCCGCCACGGAGACCCACTTGGACGATGCGAGGGTAGCGACCTTTCACTCGCCACGTCAGGGAAGACGGATGGAACACCTCCCCCTTCCCTTCCGGACACGCCGCGAGGTACACAGGAAGAGGGCGCTTGCAGAGGCTGAGTAATGACTTCCTTGCCCCCCCACCCCCACCCTTATCATCTCATGGCCCGTCTCCTCCACCTCCCGAGGGCCATGTTCAGAAGACGTTCGGGTCACTTGGCGAATAAGCACCGTTAATAAAGAAATTCTTTCATTTTAACATGCTGTCGAATATATGTAGGCTAACAATTTCTGGTGTGTCCATAGCAGGGATTCCCTACGTTTTAGCAACTGCGTACCACTTGACAAATTTTTTTTTTAAAATGTTTGTGTACCACTATGCACCAGGCCTACTTAATATTTTAGTTTTAGAAACTAGTATATTAGCTATGGCTATTTTTTGAAATTTAGGAAAAAATTAAAATATATATTACAAAAAAATGGCAGTTTTATTTATAACAAATAACTCTGAAAACAAACAATTATATACATTAATTCAAATTGAACTACATAACAAAAAACATTTTTAGACAATTATTTCAAATTCATTCCAAAAATCAAAGCTATTTTTTTTATTGGAAAACTTGTTACTTTCAATATCCGGGTCACTGGATCTTAACTCGACAGCATTTGATCGCGTACCACCGGTTGGGAAACCCTGGTCTATAGCAAGACAAACGCAGCGATATTTCTACATTTTAATGTTAACTGAGGATTGTCAAAATAGTAATGCGTGCTTTTCAAGTTGTTATTGTTAATTTTGACGACTGTAAATTATAACAAGAAGTTGTACTATTTAAAAATAATTTTTTAATACATATGCCTCGTTGTGAGTTAACAATGTTCACGAAAGCACTTTATACGATGAATCAAGCGGGTACGCTGTCTTTTCTAGTTTTATGATATTTCCACAGATGGCAGCACCATGGTTACACATATCCGTTCCATTCGACTTCTGTTCCAATCACAAAATTACTCTTACCAAATGTCGTACACCGAGAGATAAGATGATTACACATAAAAAACACGTGATTTGAAACCAATATATCCGAGTGGGGTCTGTCTATGAAAAAAAAATTGAGAATACGTTTTGTGCTTTGAGGATGAGTAGTCCCGTTCCTTCATTTCGTGTGTATGTGTATCATTGTGTGTGTGTATGTATGTATATAAATAATTGAATTTAGGTATGTATGACGTCAATAAACTCCGACACCGTTTGACCGATCGCCATGAAAGTTAGCACATCGAAGTGTTTTTTTTATTTTATTTTTTAATGGAGAAGATTTTTATGCTAACCTTTTTTTTTAAAATTGCCGCTAGATGGCGCTGCAGTGCATCAACTTCTAAACCGCCCAACCGATCACCACGGGTAAACAAAAAATCATAGGTCATAGACATACAAACAGTAATTTTGTGCCATTTCTCTATGTCCACCACTTCTGCTTTAACTCGCGGACAATATATCACACTGTGTTCAGCCCAGTTCAGCTAGTAAACGGAATTTTTTTATAAGAGTGAAAACTGCTAAAACGCTTGTTTCTGGAAGTGAAAACTTCTATAGGAAGGTTTGGATAGGAAGTAAATTCATGTAAGTCGTCATCGACATGGTCACGTGACGTACCCTATTCATTTTTTTTTATACTTCAAGGATAAAACTTAATTTTTTTATATTTTTAAAGATATAAGTTTTTAATTTTATCTTTATTTCCCAAGGAAATAGTAACGTTATTGTGTGGTATATATTGCGAGTATTGGATTTTTGAGGTTATGTTTTTTCTTTTGTTTATTTATTTACGATGTGATTTTCTTCAAATATCAGATTATTGATTTATTAGAGATAATGTTGATTATTTGAAGATTTAAGTTAGTAATTTTTTATTCTTTCAATGAAAAAACTTCATTTCTTCTAGTTTTAAAGTTATTATTGGTAGGGGCAAAACTTATGGGTTCGCGTCACCTTTGAATATATATATATACTGTATAGAAGTCGCGAGTGGATAGGATTTACTCTACGTTTTTCAGGAGCGTATGATGAGCAGCTTGGGAACTTCACCGCTGCAGTGCGCTGCCGTAACGCCCTGTATCGTCTTAGTTGTTATTTACACGTTAGAGCGAAGCACTGTCGCCCGCTGTCATTCCCCGCACCCCCCACCCATCATTCACTGCAGCTCAAGGTCGTTCAACGGGAGGGGGAAGGGGTGTTTGAAGAGTTCGACACTTGTCCGCTAGGGACCACCACAAGTCGATGCCCTAGAGATGGTGGCGATTGCAGCGGTGAATTAACCAACTACCTCAAAACCGTATTCGAAATTTTAACCTGGGCTGGCAACTTCTATACAGTATATACATATATTCACCGACATGCTAGGGATATAATACCATAATCATTTTCTTGCGTACATTTGACGTAGAAATTATTTCATATTACACATTTACAAACAAAATTTGTGTCGACAGTCTTCATGGCCGACTTTTAGTTTGTTTTTTTTAAATAATATTATGGCTACCACTCGGATCTCACAGTCGCTCTACGCACGACGAGAAGACTGCGCGCCAGCCCAGAGGCGACACCACACTAGAAGCACCAGCGGGCGTCGCACTTATCATCCCGCCTCACACCGACACAGACACGCCCCTGACAGAGGCGGAGTGATGGAGGGGGGGAGGGGGTGGAGACGCAGGGAGGGGTTGCGGCTGTCGGGCGCGGGGATCGATAGCCCCGAGGAAGGGAAGCTTCTGGCGAGGCCCGGAGGAGAACGCCATTAGGCGTGGGAAACCGGCGACCCGGCCGCAGTTGACAAAAACACGGCCCGGAACCTCGGCGCGTCCCCGACGTGTTTGCTGCGGCCGGGAGTTCATTTGCGGTTGCACTTCTTCAGGCGCGTTATGCTTTACTATGCGCAAGACGCGACGAAAATTGACAGGATGAAAAAAAAAATAGGCTACGTACAAATAAAAATTATATACGTGCTAAGTGAATGATATTGCATACAAGTCCATGTAACCATTGGATATATTATATAAATGTACTATTAGTGATATAAATTGTGTTTAAAAATTTTTCAAGTGTATTTATATAAATGAGGTTATGTTCCCGAATGCATAATTTATTCGCATTATAAATTATTACATTATTTAATAAATAATTAAAATTAATAGATCAAAAAAATCATTCAGCAATTTTTTTATTTGTGTTGTTAATTAAAAAATTATCTCCATGATTTTACTATATTCAATAATTAATTTTATACCAGAGTGTATATCAATATCGAATACCGGGTATTTATTTTAAAAATTTAATTTTATTCTTTACCAAACATATTTATATCACCTCAATTTGTTAATTTTTTATTTCTATTAATTATTTGCATGAAAAAGTGAGTTTTTTACTACACTAAGTAAGTATAACTTATAACGCGTGTACATAAATTCAAGAAAATATTTTTAAAAATATAATTTTGATTCTTATTTGGTCACTGAAACATCGCTAGAAACTACAGTAAATTAACGATCTTCTCAACGAAAGGATTTAAATAAATGTATGGTGTGGTGTTAAGTTATTTGACTCAAATATGAGAGTTCTCCGAAGAAGTGCTGTCGACAGTGTTTGTAAACAACTTCATGTGACTGCAAGTGTCCCTGTTGCTTTGCAAGGGACATGGGTACTTTTGTGAACTGGGGAAATATGAGACAAGTTACATGAAGGAGACTACGTGCAGTTCCAGAAAACTGAATCTACGTCGCAGAAACTACGTCGCATACAGACTTACGAGTTCTGTGTTCCGTTGCAAACGGGGTAATCGTGAACGTGAGCAAAAATACAGCGTATTTTAGGGGGGACGCGGAAGACTACCATAATGGGAGTATTCCGCCTGGCCTCTTCGAAAAAGGCGGAAAAGTACCGTAACGGAAATCTGCCATACGTTCAAAGGACGACTCGGAATTCTGCCATATTTTCGTATACACTCTATGGAAAGAGTACAGCGGCATTGCCCTCGAAGTAGTGTACAGAAAACTCGGTAGGTAGCGCAGTCAACCCTCTAGCTGTTTCTCAGATAGCGCTTCTGACGGTGATAGTTGCAATTACAAAAAACGACGGACGAGAAGAAAGAAATGTTTCCAAAAAATAGTTTATAGGGAGCATCACTGTATTCTTATTACGACGATTAAAAAGTAAATACATATGGTAGTTGTTCCTGCACGAATGAGAATTCTGCCAAAATTTATTATACATGGAATGAGGAAAACGGCCTTACTCGTAAAATCGTAATGTAACTAGCTTCATAGAATTTACATTTTTGCACACTGGAATACTTGAAGTAATTGTAGATCATTATTTAATAGCTGTATCCGAATACTGGCCTAATGGATCCCTTAGCTAAGGGATCCACTAAAAGTGCATCGTAATGGACGCGGCCATCTTTGTGTTGAATCCGAATTTTCACAAGGGATGCCGATGCATCCCTTCACGCATCCACTAATTCGAGATTTCTGGGGATGCGAGTGTCGCATCCACTAACGCGTCCCTACATCCATTAGCTTCGGAATTGGGTTTTATTTTGTTTGTGTATAATATTACTTCAGATTTTCAGCAAAACATTTGTTTAAAACATTATAAGCGAAAGTGATAACTTAAACAGAGACAAATGAAGACGTTAATAAATATAATAAAAATACGAATTTAAACTTAAATGATAATTTAAAACTCATAAGTATTTTTAAAGTTTACAATTTATAAAATGTATTTTATTTGGATCGCTAACATATATAACATACACGTTACATTATTTTTTAATTGGTAGGTATTTATTATTTACGTTTTGCTGAATATTCGTAGATATCCCTACACAAAATGGCTGCGTGAACATTAGTACGACTGACAGTAACAGGTGGTGCTAGTAGTAAAAGTATTCGGATACTATCCATCCATTAGAAATGCGTCCTCTACATTGTGGCTGCATTTGCTAAGGGATGTAGGGATGTGTGTGCTAAGGACGCATCCCTATGTATTCGGATACAGCCATAATGTGTGCAAATCCAACGCAAACATTCAAGGGATTTCCTATGTAATGTTTTCTTTTATGTGTGACAGAACACGAAAAAAAACTCAGATATTAAGATTTTTAATGTCCATATTAAATTATTTAAAGTCTACCAAATGTCTTTTTAAGATGCTGAAATGCGAGGGAAATATTTTTGTGTAGTGTAGTTTGTTGACACAGGCGCTCTAGGGGAGACATAGGCTCGTACATCGAATGTTGATGGGCTTTGCACATGCTTGCAGTCTTTCAAAAATTAACTCTGCTGAAATTTAAGTATTTATTCTATTAGGAAATAAAAAATGTTACTATGCGTAGCATATTATTCTGCTTCTAACTTTCAATCAAATTGAAATTCAGTTTTTCGTGCCTTACAACACTTATAAACGAATTATGACACATACATAAAAAAAATAGGTACATAATATATAAGCACATAGAATAACAACCAAAAACACATTAACACGACAAAACACAGCACACAGATAAATAATATTAACTAATTGGTAACTTTGGTTGTCAAAAAATCTTAAACAGAAACTAAAATAGATTTTATAAAATAAATATGTACTTCATAAAAGCTTTAAATAACTTTTGCTTAAGTTTTTTACCAACAAATGTTTCTAAAAAATATATTTTTTTTTTACAAACTTTATAATTACTAATGGTTTTAAAAGTGTCACTAATTCTATAATTGCAAGTTGAAATTTTCAATCCAAACCGAGATATTATGTCTGAAGCATCAAAAATGGTAATAAAACGTAGATATAATAAAATGTGTACATCTGATTGAACGTCTAGTAAATATAACATGCAAATTAAATTTATATAGGAATTTAAAGGGATTTTAAAAGCCTGAAATTTTAAAACAATAAATTTAAGATTTTTTTTTCATCATATTTTCAATTCTATTACAATCTAAATTAGTTATTTAATTTGAAGAACAAAGTATACCATTAGGTATTATTGCAGAGAAAGTTATAAAATTAATAAGACCTCAGATCTTCAATAGGCAACTAATATGTACATGTTGGTGAAACATCAAAATATGGCATCCAATATAACTCGAAGGTATTAAAAGTGGACACACGTTTAATTTCATTTCTTACTACGTAATAATTCTAATTATTAAATTAGTTTTTTTTTACTAAATGTTATACAATAAATTTTATCGTAATTCAGATACTTTTTTTAACTTAAAAACCAGATCTGGACAGCTGAAATATCTTGCTGAATAGTTTCACAAACATATTTGCTTCAGAATCTTTTCTTTATCAATTTATATTACAGTTGGAATATCATTTATTAAATATTAAAGAGTAGTTGAGATATACTACTTAGCGGAACATCTAATACCATGAAATTGCATTTGCAAATTTGACTGCAAAGCGTAGGTATATTTGTATGATAATTAAAACAAATATATACCACGCATTGTTTGACGAGGCTTAAAATATAATCCTGTGTGTGTTAAAGACGAACGTCATGATTGATAATGCTACAGTTACTAAACATTAAAACGCTACAAAACTAAAAAAAAAAAAATTATTTTTGCAAAACTCCGTTCCCCCGGAGAAACCCCCGGAATGGCCACCGCATGGGGAGCCCAAGAAAAGAAACGGGCTCCCCATTTGGAAGCCACCTGGAAGGTTTTTTTCTGTTCCACCCACCGTTTCTTTGGCAGCCTGACTTGTTACAAGGGATTGTATTCTTACCAGAGAAAATGCCACCATTTTGTCTGGGCAATCCGCCTTGGAGGAGCCGGGGCGCGAACCCGGTCCTACAAGTCACAAGGCAGGCGCTCTACCCCAGAACCAGAGTGGTAGAGCGGATACTTGCAGTCTTCTTAACACTGACATGATGTTATGCCACGAGTTTACTGTAGTTTCGTGTGTCGTTAATACGTGCAGTAACATCTAAGCTCGGTAACGAATTTAAAATTTACTACTGTTTCGTGCTGATACCTCCGCGTTATGGCGGGAAGCAACTTTTACGATTCAGGCAGCGAATTCTAGCGGCGCGTGCAGAAAGCATGTTAGTGATTCGCGTCTAGAAATTTTGGTATTTGAAAAGCGAATATATAATTTATCACTCGGAATTTTTTTTTATAAATTCTACGGTAAATTTCGTGTCCGAGTTCCTTACCATAAGTTTATTTACAACGTGAACAACATGAGAACACATGAGTTTTCTCATTACCGAGGTTAGATGTTTACACATCACTGGCGTGTACAGAAACACTAACATTTATTTTTATTTTTATTTTTTATTTTTTTATCAGTGCAACCGCCTAATTCCAACATTAATTTTCCCATCATTTTTCGCTGGCCTTAAGGCTGGTTTGCACTTGGTCAGTAGTTTAGTCGAGTGGCGAAATAATTTAGTGAACTCGCCGTGTGTGAGCAGAACTGATTATTCGAGTACAGGTTTTAGTTAAAAAAGAGGCATGCCATTTATTAAATTTGGTTATCACAGTACATGTGAGCCTCCCATGATCGGATTAACTGCTGCGCGAATTTCCCGGGAAAAAAAACGTTCGGCTTTGTAGGTTCAGAGCGTTGCCAAAAGGTTGTTTCTCGGCTGCGCAAATTCGAAATGCTGCTGCGTTTGATTCCCCGGAACCAATCGGCCACGCAGCGCTGAATGCGACCTCACGCAAAGCGGGCATCCGCCGCCGGCGACACGCAGGTGAACTGATACCGACGTGCGCACCAAGCGCCGGTTCTGCCGCCTGGCTCCGTGCATTCCCGTCCGCGAATTGGCTTCGTTCGAAACGCTTCACAACCGTGACCGTTTCCAGAAAAAATAACATAATCTGCACATCTCCATTCGCGCTACTGCATCCCAAACTGAATCTAATATAAAACGAACATCGTGCATTGCTCGTGCAAATTGCAGCTATCATTAAGTTTACTGCACTGGAAACATGAATTTTGAAAAATTAGCTGTTGGTGAAAATCTGATTCGTTTATAACGAAATATTTCAAACAAAGTAAAAATACGTTGCAGAAGACACTAGACTATTAGAAACTACAGTAAATTTACTAACTTCTCAACGAATATTCACCTTCAACGAAGTAACTAGGCCATACCTGTATTTAGACTTCCAAATTCTGTTTATAGAGTAAACACACTTGTAGAAGAAAAGAAAAGTATATTTGCAGAAGTCCTAACAAGTTTTTTTTTAACGTTTTGCTAGTATATCAATATTATTTTCGTGGCTTCATTTTCAAAGTCAATTAACTTGATACCCGTAAATTTAAGAAGATAAGGGTAAATCTACAAAGATCCTGGATAAATTTTAACCAGGGTTCTTAGTAAATTTAAGGTAAAAAAGTGTTTACGGTAAAGCTACCAGTTCCAGTCTAGATTTCTAATGATGGTGATTACAATTTACCTAGTGCAATTGAGTAGGGAAAAAATAAATTCAAATGACCTGGCCATAGTGTTATTTTTAAAGGCAATACGTCACGAATCGATCGAAATATGGTAACGCATTCCACTTGTGACAAAATAACATTTTTTCCTTCACACATAGGATTCTTAAGAAGATACCGTATATTTTGTTTTATTTATTAATTTTTTTAACGTAATTATGCTTTGGCCTCTGTATCAATTATTGTTGTCAAATATACTTATTGTTTAAAAATGTGTGTCATGTACAGACAGGACTCCGTTAACAGTTGTGTAACGCTGTAAACCCCCTAGTTGTTTTTTAGGTTAACTTAAAAAGGTTACAGATAACGCAGGACCATGGGACCTCGTAACCACAGTAGCGTGTAGGAGTCCCACGTCATCTCTCACACCACACGTCCTTTGCGTGTGGACTGGAGGCGAAATGGAGTAGGGCAGCGTGAGATATTTCCTTCTCCGCGGACAAAGGAACTTTTTTTTTTCCCCAACTCAAAAATCCCCCTCCCCAGCCACTTTTTTCCCCGCTCTCTTATCGGTCTCTTCCTCCCATTCGAAGGTTCCTTATTTGCTCCACGCACGCAGCTCGTATCATCGTCAGAGTGCTGGGTTGTCTGTTTCATCAAGTTACTCCGCCCCCCCCCCCTTCCTTTTACTCACCAACACAACCACATCAAGCCTTGCAGCTGCTCCGGAAGTCCACACACCCCCCCTCTCGTCACGCGAAGACAAATGAACTTTATCCTTTATCCTTTATCCGCCGAGCTTCGTCAAGGCGTTCCTGCCCCCCTGCTGCACCCGGAGAAGAACCGCCAGGTCACGAACGCCCGAAGAGACGAGCTGGAAACTGCACCGCAGTTGCCCTCGTTCCTCGGAAACTGGCGTCGTCGCAGCGCGCTCACCTTCACGCATCGCATCGCATCGTCCTCGAGAGCCGAACAATTCGTCCCAACGTCATTCCCGCAGAAACGCCGGGAGCTGGAGAACTGGAGCGAAGCTGCTGAGACGGCCGCTGACCCCGTCCTTCTCTCTCTAGGTTCAACCCTCATCCCCCGCCGCCTTCTGACGAAGTCGTGAAACCCAATCGCCTGGCGCGACGACCGAGCACACGGGCACACGGACACTCGGCACACGGGCGACCTAACTGTAGCGGCGACCACCGCGAACAGACGTACCACACCAGGGCGCTCGTGTCTCGTAGTGCATCGACACCGCATTCAACCATGAATGTAGAGTCAGAACAGTTAATTTCAGAGGTAGAAAACGTACTTGACTCTACAGTTGTGCATTAAAAAAAATTTAAAGTAACTGTTTCGTCATTCGAGTTCATTTTACGTATCTTATAACGTCAAATGGAACTATATCACGCCAATTTAACCTTGTTCTAAGACCACAGCAGTAATTAGGATGTCGTTCGTGTTGAAAAAAACAATCGAAGATAGATTGCTGTTCCGAGTCGCATTACCATTATGTTGTTTCAAATACGTTTCATTTTCTAAATGTCCGCGCGTGGCCAGGCGCGTGCCTCAGGGCCAACAGTCGGAGTGATTGACATTGACGTCACGCGCCAGTGAGTGTCGATTGTTCGCCGTTTAAGACTCCCGGGTCGACCACGGCGAAGCACACTCATACTTGGTGTGCAACGCGTCAGAGCGCGCGATGAAGGCGGATGCGTCACGCGCGTTGAAGCGTCCGGTTATCGCGTTCAACCCCAAGCATTTTCACGACGAAGTCAAAGAGGTCGCATGTTTTTGGTATCGCCATCGTCGCTACGAAATACACTAAGGCGTCCATCCCTGTTTCAAGAGAGAGAGATTAGCATACGTCGTGATCGCGGGACGGGTATAATTATGAATAAATAAGTATTATATAAAACACCATTGAGAAGCATTATCAATAGAAATGCACCTCGGAGCGGTTTGTCGGCTGAGACAGTGCGAGATAAATAGGCAGATTACTTTTTGAACGAAGGGAAGTTACCGTGGCAAGATCTAATAATTTGAATCTATGTATGTGACTAGATGACTAGTTATAAACTTAAATACGTACCTAAGTACTTGCTTAGACACTTACATAACTATTGAGATATTCAAATGAATTAAAATAAATTAGTGAACTAAATTGTTTAAATTCTGTATTAAAAACGTACTAATAAATTAAATTTCTACTACTTACCCATTTCTCCCCCCCCCCCCCCTTTTTTTTTCCATCGAGTCTGCACTTCCAAATATCTCACCCAACTCTTCCCAACACGACTTCAAATTTCTATTCCTGTGCTCCGAGCATTCCAAATACACAGATCTCTTTTCAACTTCATCTCTAGAGACCGGAAAAATTCGCGTATTGAATGACCTCTACGATAGCCACCACAATCCTGTGCTCACTCTGGCAAATTCCAACTGTTCATTGGCTGCTGGCTTGCGAGTCGTCTCGACTGGGTAGCCTGTGGTTCGATACTTATATTATTGAGGGTCTCTTATTGGTCCACAGTCTTCCAGATTAAAATTGAACCAGTGGCAGAAGCAGCACGAAGGTACAATTAATTATTCGAATGTTAGCATAGCATATCCCGTAATGAATCCGCGAAATATTTTTCCCGGTCTCTATTCTTCAACGAGTAAATCAACACCAATATTACCAGCTTCCTCCGTGGTAGCTGGAACATCCTCTACGAAAGCGCGTGTTAAATTGAACAGTCCAACTAGACACACAGGCACCTCGATACATGAGCGCTCGTTGGAATCGCCGCTAAGTTAAATAGCGATTTAGCATGTGTACGCTTTCTACTACACCTAGGTGTTCCACTGACGTGAGTTACAACGCTCCTTGTGTATTGGGCCTTATGCGCTTCGCATTATTTTTTGAATTTTCAAGATAAATAATTATCAGTCTTTACATCACTTTACAGGCAGTTCGCAAAATTCCAAGGCAATACATTTAATGGGTTGCTGGGAATGCCAAAACCAGTGTAACATAGCAGATCTCGGCATGCGGCATTTGGCAGGAGTAATTACTTTCGTAAATGCGACGGAAGTCGCACGAAACGGAAACGTGTAACCAACGGTACTGCCATCTGTGACCAATGTTCACATATCCGAAGGAAAAACTTTACAATACTAGCTGTATAATGGATTTTTTTTTAACAAGATGAGCAGTATTTTAACAAAATTCCTTGTGGAAAATCAGATAAAAAGTCGGGGTTTAGTATTTTTCCACTTATTTTTTTCGCTTTTATAGGAACCGAGGTTAGTATTATAAGGGTATTTGAAACATGAGAACCCAGGAATTTTGCTTGTTCCCGAGGTTAGATTACACATCTCTGGCGAGTACTTAAAAACTCGCTAACTTATTATTATTATTATTATTATTATTATTATTAAAATATTTGTATGCTCCCGGTACGTCACCTGCTTCCCGCGGAGAGTTTTTTTCCTAACCTAACAAAAAACTAAGTGTATTTGGGAGGGGTCCGGGTTAAGGAGGAGCCCAAGTACGTCTAAGGCCGAAACCTATACGGCTATACGCTATAAACATGCAGGGGGGTCGCATGCATCATGTGCTAGGAGGGGATTGGCCAGCCATGGCTGCGATTGACACCATGACTAACTAACTCCCCTTTTTTTAACTTTAGAATAAAACTAGTTGGGCCCAGGTGAAAATCTGCACGGACGGAAGTCGCACGGTAACGGAAATGTGTAAACCAGTGCACACCGCGGCCTAGCAGTCGCTCTTCAGGGAACCTTGACCTCTTCTCCTACCTTAGTTGGAAAGAGGGGTGGTGGGGTGGGAGGGAACAGCGACGACGCGTTACGAGCGCGGTCCGGTGAACGTCCTAGATGCTCGTCGTCGGGTCGTACGCGGACTTGTTTTACTGCCGTCCGCCGTGTTTACGGCCTTCGTCCCCGCCCTCCGCTCCGCCACCCGCCAGGCCCCACGGGGACCATGGTCGTAGCCAAGATTTGTTCGAGAGAGCGGCAAAATGAAGCTATAAGAAGGATAAACTTTTGATAAACCCCCTCCCCCTCCCCCAAATAAAAAAAACACATAATCTTCAAATATACGAGAGCAGCTACGTCGACTATTGACTCATTCTATTTTGCACGCCAAAATTTAAAAATATTATAATGAAACGGCTCTGATCACAACGAAAAAACTTGGAAAAAAAATACTAAACCCCGGCTTTGGACCTGATTTTCATCAAGGCATTTTATTAAAATACTCCCTATCTTGTTAAAATTCACTAAACAGTCAGTACTATCGAGTTTCCCTTTGGCTTTGTGAACTTTGGTTTGCACCATCCGCCACAGATGGCAGCACACATATTTCCGTTCCATGAAGTTCCGTTCCATTCGCGAAATCACTCCTACCAAAGTCCGTATACCGAGAGCCATGGGCGTATATCCCGGATGTGGGGGAGGGGGGGCCTAGCACCTCCCCTCCCCCCCCCCCCTGCAATTGCGAAGCCCCTAACTATGGTAGCCCGCTTGCGATTTCAAGATTGTCAATGCGAAACGGGATTAATAAACATAAACGTCAAAACAACTTTATGTAGAAAACTTTCTGTGTATATATTATACAGTTTTTCGGCTTGTTCGCATGCGTGTAAGTCATTATACAGGCAGTATACGACATAAAAGCACCCTATTAGAGGTGAATTGTGTAGGTTAAAACCCAAACGCCAAACTCTTGGGCCACGACCCCTGCCCCCAACACCGCCCTGCGAATCCTACAGATTTGCGCCTCTGCCGAGAGCTGGGATGTCACGCATCAGCACTGACGGGAAAACGCACAGACAGTCGACAAAGCGGGCGGCACAGACAGTCGACAAAGCGGGCGGCACAGACAGTCGACAAAGCGGGCGGCACAGACAGTCGACAAAGCGGGCGGCACAGACAGTCGACAAAGCGGGCGGCACAGACAGTCGACAAAGCGGGCGGCACAGACAGTCGACAAAGCTGGCGGCACAGACACGCCGGCGCAGAAATCCCTCGACCCGTGGAGTCTGCGGGGTGCTGCGGAAGAAAGGGACGGCCAGAAGGGGTGGTCGCTGGTCGCCGAGTGCATCGGGTAAAGTACCCGAGGCTCCAGACGTACCCCCAACCTTTAAAAGGGTTGTCTTTTCTACTCGTTACCGCGGTAGCCTCGGAGAGCATACAGCGAGGAGAAAAAAAAAAAGGGGGGGGGTTATTAAACGCCCGCTGCGGGCTTTGGCGTTTAGTGGAGTCACTCTGGTCTCCCGTGCTACTTCTCCATTAAGGTCTCTTTCCCTCTGCCCGCCGTGTGTTTCGCATAAGGCAGAAACCTGGAGAACATCAGTCTTACACCCATCAAGTTGAATTCCATAACCACTAAACATGTGGTCACTTTTTTTTATCAAAGGAAACACCTAATTGTATTTTTTTTATATTAAAATGGATTTGCGGCTGCCACACGCGCTACAAGCCTAACTTCACAATTTGTGTAGCCTCATGCACAGGTGCTTGGAAATTGACGATACATTGTCGTGCAATAATTTAAAAAAAATTGAATAGTAAAATTTACATTAGGTTATTTTCTTATGGCTGGTTATTTTGTGTTAGAAAACCTTCAAAGATTTTACTGAATCATGAAATGACGCGAGATCGTCGGCATTTATAAAAAAAAACTTAGTATAGTTTGTCAGGAAAAATGTCGATACCGGTACCTTTTAAGATAGATCAGCAAAGCCATCGTCAAAATTTAAGTTCCAGTTTGGCTTAAATTTTTTTTCAAAAATTTTCTCCACTCCCACCAACCCATCTGGGGGCATTTTATAGTATTAAAAACTATTTTTTTTGGCAACTGATTTTCAAAGGAATATTTTGTAAAAGTACAAACAATTTTTTTTCTGTGTATGTGTGATTCGACGATTTTTTTCTTTTTATTTCTGGTATTCGTGTAAAGACACTTCCATGCCAACACTGACGTCTCACAAAGTACCGATTCTCGTGCCTCTAGAGAGGGTTATTTGGTTATTTTGAGGGGGATTAGTTCGTTCGCCGCAATTTGTAATCATCCCCTCGTGCACGCGTCCGTGTAGCCGACACGTAGCAGTGGATGGCAAAAGGGAAGAGGGGGAGGGAGTTTAACAATGTAGTGCGAACTACCGCATGCATGAATTTCACAGTAATTAACCTCCAGCTCATGCCAGCCATTGTGTACGAGCAAGCCACCGTTACCGGCGCGTTTAGCGCAAACCAGTAGCTAAAACTGTTCTTACGTGGTCCCCCACGCGAGATAATAGTGTTGCGTAACGGCGCGATTGACGCGATGAGAAATAAAATAACTTCCCAGACAATCAACTTTTATGCGGCAGATTTTTCCGATCAGAAAGGTTTTATATTTCCATAGTGTCGCAGATGCGACTTTATTGATATTCGTGTCACTTTTTTTCTTCTTCAAAATATGTTTGGACTGATTTATTGATAGTATCAATATTACTGGTATACTTTCAAAGGATTTGTTTTCCTGAATTTATACGTGAAATCTTTGTGAAGTGTTCACGCACAGTAATTTTTTTTTTTAAGAACATTATATTTGGATGGATAAAACTCGAATGTATGGTGCATATGTGATAGCCAGAAACATTTGATATACAATTGTTTATTTTTGTTTATCGCGTAGTTTAAAAAAAAAAAAACGCATGTTCAAAAAAACGTGATATTTTTCTGCCCAATCGCATTCATCTTGCTTTTTTTTTTACTCCAGTATAATTCAACAGTATTAAAACTGTTACGTTTCAATAATGTCGATAACATGTCTTCTTAAATTTAAAACAGATCTAAATACCCACTTACCCAAACCTCAATTACGAATCTATACTAATATTATAAAACTGAAGAGTTTGTTTGTTTGTTTGAACGCGCTAATCTCAGGAACCACTGGTCCGATTTGAAAAATTCTTTCAGTGTTGGATAGTACATTTATCGAGGAAGGCTATAGGCTATATTATATTATCCAATTTAAAATAAAATGCGTTGGAGGGGGTTAGATACAACATGCAGTACATGTACGAAGTGTGTGTTGACAATGCCGCAGGCGCTAGAAGTTTATTTCCTATTGCCTACTAACATTGTTGCCACGCACTAGATGCCTTATCATTCTTAATTTTCCCATACAAGTAAAAAACACCCGTGTGATATTAACAACGAAGCAATCAGTACCCTCATAAGAGTTCAATTAGTATTTAAATACTTTTTATCACTTTAAATCGCAAACCTACACTATTGTTTTTTTTTTCCTCTCTCTGTGTTTAATTTTTTTTTCTTTTACTAGAATTATTTTTATTATTTTTAATTAATTTTCATTTTTCGGACCATCAATAATTTTACACTCCCGTTACAATTCTGACAAGGACTTATATATATATATATATATATATATATATATATATATATATATATATATAAGCGAAATACCACTCACTGACTCACTCATCACTAGATCTCTAAAACTATACACCCGATTGACTTGAAATTTAGCATAGTTACCCATTTTGTGATGTAGACGCTTACTAAGAACGGATTCTGCGGAAATCCGATCCCAAGGGGAGTTTCGGGGGCGTAATATATCAAAATTTCCAGTTTTAGGTAGGAAATCACCATGGCAACGGCTGTTGCTTTGTTGATGCTTCATTCGTCTCTATGACAACGACTATTTCATTGTTAGTGCAGTCCTCATCACCGTTGAAATATTGCGGGTACTTTAAATATTAAAAATTGCCTTTTTTTTCAAGTATATATATTTTACAGACTTGAAACTTCACAGTAATGTTCCTTATGTTACGCAGGATGACATTTTCCGAAAATTAGATCCCATGGGTGGTTAAAACCAGGAAACAGTGGGTACTTTGTCTGCACGAGAACAGGATTTTGCATTGTTCATGCCTTCTGCGTCTCCATGGCAACGGGCATCGCGCGGCAGTGGCGTACCCACAAAGAGGGGCATGTATAATGAGCGGCGCAAGAGTGATCTGTAGAGACCTGCAACAATCGCGGTTTCTATGGCCTTCAGGATAGACTGCACATACCCCTGTACACTCGGGAAAATAACGCAAGTTCATTGGCTGCCGACTTGTAAGTCATCTCAGCTGGTTTGTCTGTGATTTGATCCTTCTTTGGTTGAGGGTTTATAACTGGTTGAGATTCGTCCAGATGAACAGTAAGCCAATAGCAAAATTATCTAAGAGGTATATTTAGGTGTGTTTGAATTCTAGCCTATCACCGAATGAATCCGCGAATTTTGCAGGTCTCTAGTGATCTGCCTGTAGACTGCCGTAGCGAAGTACGGGTACATCAGTTGTACGTTGTGTGCACGAGTCGGGAAACCATCGGTGCTATTCATTTTCTCTCCGGTACATTATACAGCATTGTAATACATTTTCACTGAATTTTTTTATTTACCATTACTGTAAATGGGAAATGTGGCTTAATTTTTTTCCATTAGTATAGCCGTGCGAAGCCGGGTCGGGCAGCTAGTAGTAAATACATTGCAAAGAAAGGGTAAAATATAGATAAAAGGTTTTCGAGGTTGGAGTGACAAGGTTCGTATACAATTGCAATGTCCCAAATTGTGTCGACGGACACTGATCGCTGATTGGTTCACGTGACACTCTGACGTCATGGGTGGTGTGGGCGATGCGATGGTCCGAATCTCCCTTGTCCGAAGACATTGGTCAACTTGAACGTTTTGTCCCAATCTGCGTCCTTTGGTAACATAGAGGGGAAGAACACTCGTGATATTTGCTGTTTACGGTTCCCATTTCAAAAAAGGTAAACATAAAATAACATGCGGTGTGGTAGGAAGCCAAGAAGACCGAGACAAAATATTTATCAGTGCTTTCCGTTTGCGACCTGCGCTTTTCAAAGGCCGAACAAACGAATTCATTTTTTAGTGTGCTTAGAATTAATTTATTCGCATTTACTTTTGCCTTACAGAAAATCGTAAATATGATTGAACTCTTACAACTTTCACAGGTTAAATGAATATTCAATATATAAGCTGCATACTCATTTACAATTTATAAAAAATAAACCAAATTAAGTCAAAAAACGTTTAATTTTTCACTCTAAATTTACTGCGATCTAGTGATTTTTTTATAAATCAGTAGAGTCGGACATCGGTCATCGCAATTATAGACAGGGAAGTTTACATTAGGATAAGGACACGAACCGCCCACAGGTTGGGAAAGGCCTACAATCTACTTTATCTTCTGGATTGAGGGCATGCCTGTGATATATATATATATACACACATAAGATTGATACACTCCAACACCGTTTGACCAAAGATCATGAAAGTTTGCACATTGAAAAATGTATTTTCATGGAGAAGAATATTATTCTATTTTTTTTTTTTTTTTTTTAATTCTCCACTAGATGCACTGTGGGCGCATCAACTCTTATACCATTCAACCGATCGCCATGAGTAAAATCATTTTTATAACAGAATATCATAGGTCATAGACATACAAACAGTGAGTGTGTATCATTTCTCTATGTCCGCCACACGGTCACATGGTAAGGTTTGGCAACTTCCTATCCTTCCATTTGGTGAGACCCGAAGGAGATATTTACTGTCTACAACTGATTTTAAAAAAATTTTAAGTTTACAGTTTTACAGCAAAGACGTTCACTGTAATTCGTTGTTAGCTGTGCGGCGATATGCAATAGGTACCGCAATTAGAAACCATCTGAAAGAATAACACATTTAGATTCAGAATAAATTTAATGTTATTTTATTGGCATAAAGTATTATTATTTTCATACACAAGATATATTGTGGTTTGAAATTTTTAACTATGTACACCACATATATGCCACGGGAGGCAAATTGAAGCAACTGGCAAGAAAAGAACAAAAAAGATAAAATAAGTAGGTTAAGATTTATGATAATACTTGACCGTTAGATTCACAACAGTTTATATAATGAAAAAATAATAATAATTACAGGAAAACTTGGTTTCTTGTCGTGGTAAAGTAACTAGCTTACTTTTCACGTATGCTATTACGTTTTAATATTCTTCCTATTTCCACATTTTGTTTACTAAAATATTCTAGGGAACTTAAGTTCCTAATACATCCCAAAATAAATGTTAATTTGCATATGGCACAACGCAAAAGATTAGGAGACGTTTCTGCAATTCAACAAACCTTTTTTATCCCCTCTTTGAACATGCTCGAAAAATTCTTCGTAACCACGTTTAGAGAATATGTATCCTGTTTCATTTTCTCGAGGGCAAATAAAATGTAGCCAAGAAAGAGAGCACTGTTTGCCCGAATAGAGAGAAGCAGAAAACGTGCATTGAAGATTTATTCTGTTGTATCAACGCACATTATTAAGTACACAAAAAAATGCTGTAAACAATTTCTAGGTGAAATGCAAACAGCGTAGAACAAAAAACATGCAATATAAAATTTTCATAAATTCAATAATTCAGTAATAAATTTTCATCACAATCATACATATAGAATGGTAGTTATGTTTATTATTTTTAATGACTTCGCATTTTCTTTAGAATATAACGGTTAACATCAGTTAAAATCTAAATGATTGTAAATTTTTTCACTTATATTTGCTTCTTTTTTTTAAGTTTGTAATCTATTAATTGAAATTTCGATCGTCACTTGTTTCCGTTTTGTACTGTTGCTCAGATAGCACGGCTTTAGTTCAATAGTTCAATATAAACTTAAAACATATTTTTAGAATAAAATAACTTAAAATGTCAAAAGTAATTAAAACAATAGAATCATAAAATTGAAAATGTAATGTACCCAATAACTAAATTTCTTTAAGATAACTGACTACATTAAAGGTTAAAATAACAAGCGAGCACTTAGTAAAGATCAATATTTTGATAAAACGCAAGTTATAATTTACAAAATAAGTAATAGAATATGTGCATAAAATCGGGAATTGTTATCCTTTTTCACACAGTAAATCTGTTTTACAGAAGATTTACTTAAAGAGTAAGTTTTCAGGTTTTTGGGGAGAAAAAAGTTTTTTTTTTTTTTACTTGTAATGGCTTCCAAAAATTCAACATTTTTTTTTAACAAATCCTACTATAAAAATAATGTTAATTCGAAAATGTATACCGCATGATAACATGTAGTCAATTAATGCTCAATTGTGGTTTTCAACGTTCTAAAACTGGGGGGAGCTGAATTGTTGCCCCTTGGAAGGGCAGCCCTTCAGGATATTTCTGGCAGTAGTGTTTTCGAAAGGTTGTCTGAATTGTTGCTCCTTGGATGGACAGCCCTTCAGGATTTTTCTGGCAATGGTTAGTTTGTAAAGCGACTGAAAGGGCAGCCCTTCCAGTATCTTAAAATGTGTCTATTTTCGTAATCTTATAATCCTGAATTGTTATGAACTAATGTGTAATTTTTTATCATAATGAATTCAATTTTAAACCATGGGTAGAACACAAAATTTGGTGAAGCCGCGTTCTTTTCCTGACGCTAATCCCTTCAGAATGTCCTGCAAACTGATAAAAAAATTTGGGCCGCTATGTTTTATTCGTGAATTAGATTCAAGTTCCAAAGTAGGATGCGAGTTCGGGATTGTCCATGTGCATTGACTGTATATGCAGTGCGTCATCGCTGGGCCGGCCCGATGCAGACGGCTGCAGCTCGAAGCGTCGTGTTGCGTCTTGTTAGCTCTACACTTCGGGCCCGGTGTGCGTCATTTGACCTAAAAGTCATATCTCATAAACGTCACTTGACCTAAAAGTCAGTTGCCCTAAAAGTCATTTCGCCTAAAAGTAATTTGCCCTAAAAGTCATATCTCCTAAACATCACTTGACCTAAAAGTCACTTGGCCTATAAGTCAATTGCCCTAAAAGCCATTCGACCTAACAGGCATTCAGCCGAAATTCATTTTAGGTCGAATGACTTTAGGGCAAGTGGAGTGTACTCTCCGGGCCGCCTGGGTCGAGTGCGGTGCATTCTGGGCTTCTTTGTCTTTTAGTCGACATAGCAGACATCTCTCTGCGTCGGAAAGTCAATTGGGTGTCACTCGCTGCTTCTTCGATTTCTTCACTTTTGGTTTGGACATTATTCCTTGCAGCTTGCGTAAAAAAAAAAATATATTGTGCACGAAATATTAAAGTTTATTCTACAAAAGCTAGTTCAAACTCTATGACGAAATGAATAAAAGCTGTTTGGAGCAAATCGACCAAGTAAATTCGGCGCTAGCTCGCTTTTACGACTGAACGCTAAGCCGCGCCTACTATGCATTTTAGCGTTCTCTGCCGCGCGGTGACGTCATTTCGGGAAAAAAGGGGGGGGGGGGGGGGGGGGGGAGGGAGTATTGGCGCCCGCGGTTCCCGTTGCCGTCAGAGCAGGGTTTACGACGGTGTAGTTATTATTAGTCTCGAGTGTATAGTTCGGCCGCAGTGGGCGTTTCAAAGTATTCAACTTTCGTGTCACCAAGATTATTGTCATTGCCTCCATTTCCTCCCCCCCCCCCCCCTTTCCAACGGTACGAAACATAAGACATTCATCGAATTCATGTCAAAAACCCAAAAAAAAAAAAATTTCCAAAACGCACGCGCACGCGTTTCCTCCGCTGGTTTAACGGTCGCACCCGAGAATATCATCCCGCCCCGGTTTCACGTCGCCGGGCCAGCGGAACTCTTGTGAATTAGAGACCGTCCCGACGTCCATAAAGTCTCTTCCCACACTGGTCGTAACCCTTGTGATAACAGTGTTATTCCTCCACGTCGGCGCAACTGCCCCAGTAAATCTTCCCTTCCCCCGCCGGCAGCAACTCGCTCGGCCCGTTCGTTTGTTTGTTTGTTTGTTTTGTTTTGTTTGTGTTGTTTGTTTGTCTTGTTCGCTGCCCCCAGTTTCTGTGTCGCGGAGTAGGCCGCGTTAAACTCGCCTGCGCCGCAGGTGCTTGGAATGCAGAAACGTTACGCGCGAAAACGCTCGTCCTGGTGGTTTATTACGACGTGTTCCTGGGTCCGAAGAACCTCTTCCCCTTTAGGGGGAATCTAAAAAAAAAAAAGTGAAAATTGGCTCGTTCGGCATCATGCTTCAACTTCAAGTACAAGCTGTCGAAAGAATGTCTCGCGCATCGCTTTACCTCGTCAAACCACGCTATTTTTTTTTTTTTTAAACAGCTCAACACACATGAGAGGATAGTAGCTTGGCTTCTGGGTTGTAGCCGCGTCCTTGGCGACTGCAATGTCGACCGAAACGTCGGTGAATTATTCGCCAAGGACACGGCTACAACCCAGAAGTCAAGCTACTTCAGACAATGGCCGTGAAAGCCTGCGAACATTATTAACATATGAGAGGGTGTTTTCTGTTTACCAAAAGCAAATAATAATAATACGCTGAGGGCGGATGAGAGGAGTACTGTTCCGGTAGGGCCTATTTCGTTTTTAAACTGTAGACATTCCTACGAGAGTGTTTCCTGAATACTTTTTAGACATGAAACGCCCGGGAATCTTGAAAGCACTCAAGAGACTGGCATTATAATCTTCATCTTCATTTCTCCGCCATGTAATGTTATGGTTACCACTAAAATTTCATAGTTGTCCTTTAGACGAGAAGACTGCTCGCCAGTTCAGAGTCTATACCGCACTATAGATGCGTGAAATAAATTTAGTCGGAAGAAACATGTTGGACAGATGCCCAATGCCTTGGCTGACGCAAAGTGTTTGTATTTTGGAAACAGTTATAAATTACTGGTATTTTGGGGAAGTGACTGTGCTTAACGCCGGAGATTCTAATTCATATTTGTTTAACCATATTCAGGAGTGGTCAAGCACAATTTCAGCAATGTTTCAGGCGTTCAAAATATAGCGATGGCAAGGAAGAAAAAAAAAGGTGACTTCAACTTCTTCACAGCATGTCACTGATAATTCCTAACTCAATGCTTTATACAATAGCAGTTATTTTCATTAAGCAATCGCTAAAAATAGTAACCTTAACTTCAGAAAATAAACCCAATTCATAGACTAATACCTTCATGGTGTTCACGTTATGATATACACCAATGTGATATATGATATATACAAGTTTGGTTGGCAGGATGACAAGAAAGCAAATCTTAGACTTAAGCACATAGTATACTAAATTATTTTGCGTCTATTATTTAGTGTTTCTGCATAAGATTCTAAATAAATTCGTAATATAAGCATATACAATCTTTTGATTATTCGTATAATGTTTTTTTATACCTAACAGGTGTGAATACATAAATCTTTTGTATATGAATCATGAGTTGCTAGGTTCTTTGAACGATTCTTGCAGTGGGAAAGTTCGATTGTAAACATTTTTTTACGGACATGCGTCATTGCTGGTTTTTACTGCACGTCATAGAGCCAAATGAATTCAGACCATAGGCATAGCTTTATTAATAAATATTTTACATAGCATATATACAAAAAAAATTTACATAGGCCAATTACAGCCAAAATAATGGCTAATAATATATAATACCATAAAAGAATAAAAAGTGATATAATGGGTTATGTTTTTTGTCAAAAAATCTTAGGGAAGTAATTTTCTATGTTTAAAAATATATAGGGCCTTTGTATTTTTAATTTCGGTTCGGCCATCTTGATACCGGTTCAGAACGCTCAAAAAATAACTACGATTGACAAAACACAGCAGGTACCACAAGTTTCTACGAATATGTTAGTATAATAGAATTTATGTGCAGACCATATTTAATTCAATTGTGGTTTAGAAAGAGAAAAACACGAGTATACCGAGAGATTTTTTTTTTTTTTTTTTTTCTAAATTCCTGAATATACGTATAACTAATCCTGTTGCACGTGTGAGAAACACGACACAATTATCTCTTTTCAGATATTCGAAATTGGTTGCATGTCCACGTATCTAAACAAAAAATAAATAAATAAACATTGCACGTTCAAAATTTCCACAGCAAACTCCGTGAAATTTATGATATTTTTTTTTGTATTATCTCGTCAATGCTAGTTTTTTTTCTGACGTGCATAGGTTTTTTTTTTATGCAGACTCCAACCGGGAAGGGAGTCATCACTCTTCATTGCACCTCCGGCGTCTCTCTCAAACGTGTGCGACATCCATTGCTTCCTCTCTCCCCCCCCCCCCCCCACAATCATTCGCAATCCAAAAACAAGAACCTACACATCCCTCCCGGTAGCGTATATTTTATTATCACGCCTATGTAGTTCATCACGCCCTAACAAGGGTGATCAAAATTAGACGTGGAGGCATATCAGCTTCAAATAAAACAGCCTGACTGCCCCTCATCTTTTGTATATATATTTTAACTGGCATAGCCCATTTTTTCGTTTCTCCACCCACCATTCCGAAGCAATTTCATGCTATCTATGATGGAGCCCCCAGGAACAGGAATGAGAAGAGGTGGGTGAGGATTGAAGGGGGAGGGGGAGGGAGACATTTCTGCAATGGAATCTTATGGACACGCATCGGGCGAAGAGCGGTGAAACACAACATTCACTGATCCAGAGGTAGACGTCCGAAAACTTCGCGTGTGATGTGGGATCATGGAGCACTTTCCATACTACACCATACTTTATGGCTATGTGATACATCAAATGTATTATAACTTTAAATATTATAATAAAATAATTGAATATTTATATTATAATTATAGCACCCGCCGCTAGAATTGGCTGCTGGAGCAGCTACGTCAACTATCAAATCATTCCATTTCAGACCGAAATTTTAAACTTCATGATTGAAACGGCTCTGATTAAAGCAGGAAAGACTAGAAATAAAATTACCAAAACCCGGCCTTGTACCTGATTTTCGACATGTTGATAAAATTCATTACACGGTTAATAGTACAATGTTTCCCTTTGGCTTTGTGAACTTCTGTTCGCCCCCATCCGTCACTAAAATTAGCGGCACCGCGGTCACACATTTCCGTTCCATTCACGAAATTACTTCTACCGAATGCCGTAAAAACCGGGAGCTAAGATGTCGCACATAAAATTTAAAAAAAAAAAAAAAAAAAAAAAAATTGGTTGTCTGTAAAGACGGTTTACGGACGATAGTTTAACGTGACAACGTCATAAAAAAAGATTGATGAAATGATTGCATACTTTTATGAATAAATATGAATAATATTTATTGAATTATCACTATTTTGTATGGATACAAAGAAGGAGTGAAATGAAATCTACAATTTAATTGATAAATTTACTTTTATTTGCACTCATTAATTCAAATATGTTTATTACTTTAACGAAGAGATTATTTTTACCTATAACTTTTATACATGTTTGCTATTTAACTTCTTCCAATCTGTGTTATTCTGTTAAAGGATAGGACGATGATAGGAAAAGTAGGAAACGAATGGGAGTGTTTCAATTTCAATGTGCCTCGGAAAAAGTCAAATCGACGGTTGTTCCAATCGAGTGGAAGAGAGATAGATGCGGCGCAAGCGTACAATGAGCTTAACGGGACACGGCGTAACGGGACAATGTGAGTAACGGGACACTTTTTCGTGCGTGCAGCCGGCGTTCATTGATTTATTAGACGTTGTCACGTCAAAAAAAATAAATAAAGTGAGCGTTGCCGTCATTGATGCGTGCCATCATTTTCGACACGGTGAACCTTCACGCTGGGAGGATCCGAGCCGTCGCAGTGGATCTGACGATCTAACACGCCTGCCACTTCGTCACGCAAGTGGCAGACGTGTCGCGGGCCGCGGTGCGTTAGAGTGAAATACGACCACAAACTAGAGGCGGGGGTGGGGGGGAGGGGGGGGAGGGGGGGGTGGGTGAGGAGAGACGCTGCTTCCCGTGAAAGACGACGACCTGCGGCGTTATCGCCTGGCGGAGAGCGACAGTCGTACCCGCCGGGCATAATTAACTCCTGCGTGGGAGGAGAGGTGGAAAGGGGGGGGGGGGGGGGATCGTGGGTGTATAAGGGTGGATTGTCGTGTGATAAATCTCTCTAATCCTCCTCCCTCCCCTTACCCCTTCCCTAGTCCTTTACCACACACTTCTCTCCCCCCCAATCCACAACCACCACCAGCCTAAAGGCCCAGGGGCGCGAAAGGGAGTAATTGCTACGTCGCCCGTCCTGGCACGTTGAATAATTAATTATTTGTCACGTGTGGTGCGTTATGACTTGTGTCGCGAGCAGTTCTGCGCCGGTGGCAAGGTGTGAGGGGGGGGGGGGGAATGGAAGGAAGGACGGTCAAGAGGGGATGGGAGTTGGAGGAACATCCGCTGTCACTGGTAAGGTCCTACGATGTGCTTATTGTACACTAACGATTCGTCTGGACCAACTTCATAATACAGGATATAGTTATTACGAAAATGTAAGAAGAGAGCAAGCACCCCATACTTTTAGTTATACAGAGTTGTGGTGCACTATTTGGCTGTTGGACAAAAAAAATTTTTTTTTTTTTTGGTTCAGTCAACGATAAAAGCGAGTTTTTTTTTTAGAAACTATAAGTTTATTAGCCCTTGAATCATGTGCCTGGCATTTATCCGTTCCTTCCACAACACCGTACACCCTACCTTCTCCCTTCACCTCCTTCACAGCCTACCTACTCGGTGCAGTGCAGTTTATCATTGAGTGCGAATCGGTTTATCGTGTGTTACACGCATGTGTGTCTCAGTTTGACAAGCTTTGCGTTGTTTTTTTAAGTTGATATTTACACACCAGTAGTGATCAATTTAAAACATGATGTGAATTATTTATACTTCAATATAGATTTTTTTCCCCCTCTTTTTCTGGCATAAGTTTATGAACGTAAATGCAGTAAGGCATTAGCTCGCTCACAACTTTGCATTGTGGAGTTACTAACCGCTTCTTCGGGAAGTTTAATCGATTATGATGTACAGTTACTTTATCTAGTGGGCAATGTTCAATGAAGTTTGCGGCTTGTATCGCGGCATTTCTTCGTCAGGCGCCAGCAAGATCTTGGCTGCACGGGTCGTTAACTACAGGACCCTTTTTGAGTCGCTATTTTCCACGTAAAGTTTTTTTTTTGTTTAGAAAAAAAAAAGAAGTTTTTCGCTCTTGACTTCTTATCGTTCCACTTACTTGAGTTCCCCTCCCCCCCCCCCCCCCCCCCTTTACGTTGAGTCCAAAATTAGGTACCGACCGGATACACCTTCTGACACGAAACCCGCATGACTTAGGCTTTTATACCTATATTTTTAACCCAAGCCGTGTTTTAACATTTCGTCAGTAATTCAGATAAGGGGCGGTTCCAGAGCCAGACAACCATTTTCATATTTTGTTTCCCTTTTTTGTCTAGCATTATGTGACAAAATTATCGACATAAATGGGAAAAGGAAGTATTAAAAATGTTATTATTATGTAACTCAAAGCGCTGGTCGATTTCAATTCAGTTTCCATGATTTCTTTTTAGAAAACTTTTAAAGACTTTATTACACCGTATAACAACGCGATTTTACTGATTTTGACGGTAAATATTTATAAAACTTACCCATTAATTATTCATCGGGAAATAATATAAAAATTTCTTAAACAAAATCATTGTTAAAATTTAAGTTCTAGGTAGGTTTAAAAGAATTTATTTTTTTCCAATTTTTCGGAGGAAGCTATTCCATACCCCCAGGCCCCCCCAATAAGACCCCTCTCCAAAATATTAAGGTACCGCAGAAGTGAGGAACCTACACTGGTTCAAATACTAACAGATACCATAAAACTGTATGTCTATAGTGAGAAAGTATGCAAGTGAGCTATAATGACAACACGTCATCACATGTGTTTCCGGCAAGTCATTTCATATATATTAAAGTACGCGTTGTAAGTTGACAAGGGAAGTTCAGAATTGTAACAAACATGCCGTCGGAAAGCCTGCAAAGAGTGTAAGTTGTCAGACTATCTACTTTATTCACTCTGAGCTTTACCCATTTGTCTCGTTGCGCTTGTTGCTCTACGATGACGTCTATGCCTCGAATTACCCTGACAGCTGTTAAGAATTTTCACTTCTAATTTTTTTTATAAATCACGTGAATGTGTTTTTGGAGTCTGTCGTCATCGAATAATTGCAAAAAAATAAACGTGTTTTCAGTACTCGCCAGAGATGTGTAACATCTAACCTCGGTAACGACCAAATTCATGTGTACTAATGTTTTTTTTTAATAATGCCGAGTGTGATAAATATACGAAAATTAAGTTTTTAATTAAATTTCTTGACGCGAATCACTCGTAGATTTTGGACCCGCTGCTATGATTCGCTACCGGAGCAGCTACGTTGAATATCGAATCATTCATCCAATTTTAAGAGAGAAAGGTTAATCTATATAAATAAACGTCACCGATGAAAGTGGACAAAGGAATTTTATTAAAATGCTTTCCCATCTTGTTAAAATTCATTGCACCGTCAATTCTATAAAGTTTCTCTATGGCATTTTGAACGTTCGTTTGTGATATCCGCGACAGATGGCAGCAACGTGTTAACACATTTCCGTTTCCGTGCAACTTCCGTGTTCCATTCGCGAAATTACTCCTGCCGAATGCCGTAACACCGAGAGCTCGAGATGTTTGCACATCAAAAAAAGTAAATTAACGGGTCCCGAAGAAGATGTGCTCCGCAAACCAACCGGGCACGTATTTGTTTATTTATTTATTTACCGTTGGCGAACCTGCGTCCGGCCCGCGCGGCGAGTACGTGCGCAGTCGCGTTACGCGGCTATCCGTCCCCGTCTTCTCTGCTCCGGTATTCATAGAAATACGTGACCCGCCCAAGGAGCTCATACACAGTAATACAACCTCCTTGGACCTCCCCCCCCCCCCACTCCCCCTCTTTTTTTTAACCTCCTCCCGCACAAAACCCAGAGCGTCTCGCGGAAGATTGGCAACACCGCGCTTTCAGGCGATGCTTGAGAAAACTAAGGTCGAGTCCGAATTCAAACGGCCTTGTGGCGTCCTTTACGAATCTGAACGTGTTCAATGTTTGACCCCTTCAAACGTCATTAGCCAGATGAACAGGTTATTTACATTATAATTATTAACTTTTTTTGATTTAACGTTCGTTTCGTAGTTACGATAGATAGGTATGTGTGTGTATGTTTTATTTAAATATATATTTATGTGCTTATTTAATTTATTAATACCAGTAAAATATAAAGTGAAACCAATTTAACGAGTTTTTATGTAGATCTAGTATCAGATAGGTATAACCTACGAAACATTTCTTTTTTTTTTTTCTTTTCAAAATGGTGAAGACGTTTGTTTAACTCGAAATAACGCGAGAAAGTACACAGAATAGTTTACTTGTTGCATACTTCACTTCCAGTCCAGGCAGCACTTGTGTTGTCACTTCCGGGGACAAATACGCATAAATAAGTATCTACTTCAGACGAATTCGGACACGGCCTTATGTTCATTTACCCTGAGTCAGACGCCAGTATCATCAACATTAGTACATTATTGATTTTTTTTATCTGTTGTAAAATTAAAACATTGTGGATATTACATAAATAATACGTAAAATCGTTCTTAAAGTATTAATATTCTCGAAAAAATATATCCTTATTTTATTTTTAGTTATGCTTCTTTAGGTGCGTTATGAAAAAATGATGAGAGTGAATTTTTACAATGCGCGCGCACCATGCAACGAAATTTTCACAGGATGAAAAAAAAGGGCTACAAACAAATAAAAATTATATATGTGCTTCTTTTAAATCCCATACTTTACTGATTGATATTGAATATATGTCCATATTATTAAATATATTTATTTAGTGAATATTAGTGATATAAATTGTGTTTATAAACTTTTTCAAGCGTATTTATATAAGTGAGGTTATGTTCCCGCATGTGTACCGATATCAGGTTGCTTGCAAGCTTCCATTGTCTTTGGCAGGGAGTGTCAGTGAAATGTTAAGTAGTCTCCTGATATTTTACATTATAATTAATATATAATTAAAATTAATAAATTGTCGTGAACATTCAGCATATTTATTGATTTTCGTTACTAATAATACTTTTTTCTAGATTGTTTTACTAATTAATAATATTAATTTTATACACGTGTTTATATGAATTTTGATACTGAGTATTTATTTAAATTTATCTAATTTGATTGAATTTATACTTTACCAATCGTATTTATAATATCCCTCCAGTCATTTTATTATTTCATATCTATTAATTATTTGCATTCATAATTAATGTTTGCATTTTATTACGTCAAGTAAGTATAAATCCTAACGTGCGTATGTTAAGAACACGCACCCTTTTATATATATATATATATTTTACATGAAGAAAGGTTTTTGCAGGTTTAGGTGTTTGCACCTGAAATTAAAAGTTTGTTGGATTAGGTCAGCGACATATAAAATACTCGAAAACAGTGAAATGTATAAACTCTCGTAAATTTCAAGTTTATATATATATATATATCGAAGGCGAAGTTTCACGGGCGATCGACTAAATTCGGATATGCTCGGGATTGTTCGGGGCAAGGTGAGTTCTGTTACTGCATTAGTGCACTGTGTGCCGTGGAGGCAAAACTTCCGTATCATTCGCAGGAAGGTAGTTTTTGAACTGAGAACGAGAATTAAAATTCAAGCAAGCAATTTTATTTTCAGTAATATCAAACTTAAACCGATACACAAAAACTGATGACATCATTTTTAACGTGTTATCTTATTCACTATTACTACGTGAAACCATTCTTCACCAACAACACTGGACTCTCCGGCAGCTGGTGACTACTACAAATGGTAGAGCTGCTTCCCATTAATCTATCGTATCTCTATATTTTGACCAATTCGTATGGTAAATATCCCATACAATACATAAATTAATTAGTTCAGTTACATTTTTAGAAGCGTACGTTGAAGTTACGGTTTGTACACTAAAAAAACCGAGCTGGTTGGAAAATAAAACAAGATATTTTAAATTGTGTGTGTGTGTATGTGTATATATATATATATATATATATATATATATATATATATATATATATATATATATAAAATACTAATTAGTTCTGTGGCCAACTCCACTGAGGATTTAAAAAAAACTAACGTATTGACTCATGAAAATATAGATTTAGTGTCCGATGCGCCCCATCTATAAGAACAGGCTTAAGCTGAATAAATTTGTTATAAATTATCGAACGTTAAATTGTGTGAGCCAACCTTGTGGCAATTTCAGAAGCAAATGATATGAAATAACAAAATCGTTCTAAAAAAAATTTCCAATTGATATAAGCTCTACCAATGCATAGAGGTACTTTATTCCGCAGAGTTTGAACGTACTGCTTTGTTTAAAACTGCATCCCTTTGATTCACGTTTTTCATTGTACTTTCTGTAAGCTCTTTAACCTCAAAATAGTTACCACTCCAAACATCAATCCTTTAAGTACTTTCTATAGTTAATTTCGGATTGCGTGGGTAACGATTAGTAATTACTTAACTCCCGCCAGAAAAGAGTAAAATAACGGTATCCACTACAGATTCATAAAAACAACTGGTGCGTCCAGGACAGTCCATTATTTTTAATTAATTATTTATTTGGCGCTAAAGTAATTTAAGTCGATTCTGTGCTAAAAATTATAGCTGAAGGACATTAAACATGTTAAATTCTAATATTTTTGTGTACCGGAATAAACGTAAATTGCATTTATTAATCTTATTTGTTTATTTTTTGTAAGACAAATGTGGGGACTAAGATTGCTTTATTTTCCCCGATTTTTTATTGGATTATTATATATTTTTCATGTATATAATAACTGAAAAATAAAGCAATTCTCGGTTTAAGTACGAAAGTATAGCACAAATATTTTAATATAAATTGCTTATAATTATTCTTATGGCGATTCTAAGTGTGATTATTACTTCCTTGATCAAAATCTAGTTTTACAACTATTGCAATGTTGTTTTTTCTTTTAAGTTTTTAGTTTTTAAATCCCTTTAAGCATTGTTAGATTACGTACTTCGTATTTTAATACAGATTACATGTTAATAACATTTGACTGTCAAAAGATGGATTAAGAGTTAACAGTATAAAACACCCATTTAATATAATGGCATGCATTTATTATTACTTCAAGCTTGCTGACCTTAGATTTCAAAATAGCGTTTTTGTATGTCAGCCTGTTTTACATAACAATCTGTGATGATTGATGGATGACAACGTTTCGAAAAGGCATGAACTTCGTTAAACAAATCCATTATAATTCCTGAATGTTTACTCTAACAGTTCAGTTTCAGGCAGTCGCTGGTCAAAATGTGTGAAGGTCTTCCTGTATATTCAGGAATGCTTCTGTTCTGAAAGCGCCCTTGGTAAATATGCACATCTGCATCTGCGATTCCTCTGGCTTTCCCGTGCGTCATGTGGGGTCGTTACCACAACGCCGAAATACTATACCGCCGAATGTCAAAATTGACCACAACGCCGACAACTAGAAAACTGCTATGTACCACAACGCCGAAATAACAACTGAATGAATTTGTGTGTGTTTCTTAAATGTACCTTAACGCCGAAATACCACAATCAAACGTAATCTTACCTAACCTAACCTAGCCTAACCTAACCTAACCTAGTCCAACCTAACCTAGTCTAACCTAACCTAGTCTAACCTAACCTAATCTTTGTGGCAGTCCTGCAATGACATTTTTCGGCGTTAGTGTATTTCGGCGTTGTGGTAATTCGGCGTTGTGGTGCACTGCAGTTTTCTAGCTGTCGGCGTTGTGGTCAATTTGGCATTTCGGCGTTGTGGTATTTCGGCGTTGTGGTGCGTCCCCCTCCATGTGCATATCGTCCATCTCCACGAATTTTAAGCCTGCCGGTGATGTTACTGTTCGACAGATCCGTAATCGCATCGCCGTACTCACTAACAGTCAACACTGCTCTAGTCGCACGTGTAGACGTACCGCAGCCGACCAACCAGACTGCTGGTTGCTGGTGCGTACGGATGAATCTCAAAGTCTGCAACCTACTCGTCCGCCTCACGGCCCCCCACATTCTACTACGGGCCCCCTATTTTACAGTCGCGTGCTACATTATAACTGCGTGGTTATTTCTTATCCATACTGTTTTCAGAATGTAATTTAACCTGAAAATACAGGTATTATGGTAACTATTTTGTAAGTTGAAACTAAACTTTATTTATAAAATTATTTTACTTAACTGGCGAACTCTCCTCCTTTACCGGTTCCCCCACCACGTACCTAACCATTCCCCCTCAATGGATCAGAATTATCCTAACGCTCAAAAATCGTAGCCGCCTCAGCAAAGACGTTTCTCTTCAAAATTAAAAAAAAAAAATTGGTTGTCTGTAAAGTTGCTTTACGGACGATAGTTTAACGTGACAACGTCATAACAAAACATTGATGAAATGATTGCATACTTTTATGAATAAAATTGAATCGTTTTTATTTTAATAATAAAAGAATAAATACTGGAAAATATACTAGTAATCAGAGTTTTAAAATGCAAGAATAATTAAACTTTATTGTCGAAATTGTTGTTGTAATAAGCAATGAAAAACCACATTAACTTTTCACTTCACTTTATAAACAGTCGACGAAACAGTTCACGTGTAGATGACTTGTAATTAATTTTAAAAAAACTGGGGTTTAGCTATAGAGTTTAAATATAATTATGAACAAGTTTTCATATAAATAAAGTGTAATCAAATATCTTATCATCAATTATATGAATAACCATAATTTTTTAGTCAATCGTAACATACTGCACTCGCCGACAGCGTAACGGAACACAGCGTAACGGAACAATGAGCGTAACGGGACACAGCGTAACGGAACAATAAGCGTAACGGGACACAGCGTAACGGTGCAATGTGCGTAACGGGACACAGCGTAACGGCACAATGAGCGTAACGGGACACAGCGTAACGGCACAATGTGCGTAACGGGACACTTTTTCGTGCGTGCAGCCGGCGTTCATCGATTTATTAGACGTTGTCACGTCAAAAACTGCTTAGGGCTGGGCCCGGGCCCCCTCCACACCCATGAGTCCACAGAGCCCCGCCCATGTGGGGGCCATCACCTGCTTCCCGCGGAGCGTTCGAAAGTCACGGCCGGCGCTGCGAACGCGCCGTCTCTCAGCCAGTGACAGTTTGGCAGTTTTTTATTAATACATATTTTGCACTGTACAGTTTTGATATTTACAACAGGACACTCCAGCACTTAGTGCTCTTTTGCCTTAATATAATTTTAAATTTATTTACAGTTGGAAAAAAACATGATTCAGATAAAAGGAAAATTTAAAAAAAAAAACTTTTGCTTTGTCTTTGGAGTCTTTTTTGGACTCAATGTCTTCGGTATGATGCTGTACCTAAATAACAATTTACACAATTATATTTACAGAGTCGTAGAAAAAAGAATAACACAGAGGGTTGATTTAGTACAAACATTATTTACATTTGGTAGTCGGTGGGCTGTTCGGCCCGGGTGTCCTAGACACCGCGGAGTAGTGCCTCGATGCGCGCGAAATTGAATTTTTTTTTTTTGTACGCTACTGTTGGCGCCTTTGCAGGGATGCGTTTCCGTACGTAAGTTCCTCGGGAGAGAGAGAAAAAAATAATTTGCTAGTTTCGGCATTCCCTGCGTCAAATTTATGCCCAGCAATTTCCAAACATCATGGATACTTACAGTTTAAGCAAGCTTGCATTGTCATTGAAACAGTAACAACTTGTAGTAGTGAAATTATTTATAATTTCTATAATTAAACGCTTCTACTGCAAGTAAAAAAGTTGTGACCATAAAGAAATAATTATTCCAAATAATCCAAATCCACGAAGGATAAAAATAAATTATTGTAAATAATCTTACTTTTTTTTAGATATCGTTTTTGATCAAAATTTATAGGTATGTACCTATATAACTTCAATTTAAAAAAAATTAAGAATTATTTTCTTGGTATAAACGGAGTGGATGGCGAACGTTACCGACCGTCTGTTCACGGACGGTAGCTCCAGTCCCGCTGAATCTAATCAGGCAAGCCGTCTGCCGTGACGTCACAGGAGATGAAACGTGCGCGCTGCTAGCACGGGAAGCGACGGAAAACCCCCCTTTCGCCTTCATCCCGTCTTCCGCCTCAAGTGTTTGCGCGGAAGAGTGCGGCGCTGTGTCGCTCGAGTAAGTGGGCCGTGGGGGGCGGGGGGGGGGGGGGGGGGTTGTGAGGCGCTCGTTGGCTTGGAACGTAATTAACGCCGGGGCGCCCAATAAAGAGAAGAGGTTTTTGGGTGGAAGGATGGTTGTGTGTGTGTGGGGGAGAGGGGGATATGGGGGCAAAGACCACGCACCAATCTCCCTCCTACTACTATCCCCCCTCTTTCTTCTCCTCTTTCAACCTAACGTCTCATCGCCCCGACGAGCTTCCCTGCCCCGGCGCAGTCCGCCGCGCGTAATCGGATTAATCGCTTTCTGCGCCGCCCGGGATTAGACCTGAACACAAGGGGCGAGGCGGGGTTTTTGGAAAATGCCACCGGCGCGGCGGCAAGGAGGTTGGGCTGGTGGGCCGGGGGGTGTGTGGGTGTGTGTGTGGTTGTGGTTAGATGGGGATACGGGGAGAAGTAGGTCTGGGCAGTAGCCCATCCTCCTCCTCCTCCCCACCCCTTTCGCAATCCCTCAGGGGATTGCAAAACGCGCGCGGGATTGCGCAGCTTACATTCGATTAGCTCTTCTCCCCTTCCCTTTTTTGGGTCAAGGAAGAACTTGATAAGGTGAGAAGGGGGGGGGGAAGTGGAGAGAGAGAGAGAGAGAAGACCCGGAGGCCCTGGTGTAACGCCCCCCCCCCCCCCCCCCGACAAGAAAACAAAGGAACGCCCCATCCGGATGATTAGAACAGCTCGGCGGCGCAAACGCGCGAGTGGCCGTGCCGAGTACCGGGCGACTGGAGGGGTATGGGGGGTTGTTGGTTTAAGGGATGCGCGGCGGCCCTTTCTCTCGAAAGTCGCGCCTGGAAGCCAAGCGAACGACCAGGCTTTTGTGGTTCATGGACCGCGGCGACCAGCGGTCGGTTTCGAACACACGAGACCGGGGAATATTTACTCACTGTAGGTACTTACTCCGCTTCGCACAGAACTTTGAAGTCAGCTGTGGAGCTAGGTGGAGCGATGGGGTGGGGTTGGGTGGGTGTTTAGCGCAGTCCTGGGTGAGGATTGGGTGTGATTTATGTTGTTACAACGCCTAAACAAATGACCAGCTTAAAAAAATATATATATATATACGAAAAATGGTAAGACATTGGGCTCAAAATTCAGATGACTCTATTTCCAATTCCTATTTGGCCATCCGAGTTTATTTTATCGTCCCCCTTCGCCCCCCCCAACCCCCCCCCCCCCCGCCAAGGGTCCCTTAAGTTCCCCTTAATAATCACTCCTGACAATTTCTGGGATGATACCTAAACTCAACATTCAACGGTCTGATACCTTCTCAAATGTCTATGGTCTATAGTTGAATGCTACCCGCCTCTAATACCGTTACGTTAAGCCCCCTCCTCCCACCAAATAGAATTAATTTTACATCCATCATCTCGCTTACACGATAAAGGAATAGACAAGCGTCCAACTTACCGAGTTGAACTAGAGAATTCTTAACGAAAAAAAAAAAAATTCCGCGTGGCGATTGTCCAAGCGGATTTGGTTGCGTAAAGTAATCACGTCTGTTACCTTAACGCTATTATGAACTCACAGATACGTCAACCTGAATTATAATAAAACTGAAATCTCTTGTTAAAGATATTTTTTTTAGACAAAAATAAATATACACAACCATTAAATGAACTTTTAATACTGTAACAGATAAAACATAATACATGTTTTATACTATTACAGTCAGAAATATTTCACATTCAAAATTAAAACACCTAATTACAAATTACAAATAATTAAAAAGCGATGTCACTGCGATGTGCACAAATATTAAATAAAAAATTTCTGTAGTTGTGTTTAATAATCCCGATTATTTAATTAAGTTTCTGAGGATTTCATTGTATGAAATAAAACATTTATGGTCCTGCTTAACCCTGAGGTAAGCTATTACCGAGAATTCTGTACTCAGGAGTACTGCAAGTTCCAATAAAATATAGTTGTATTCAAATAATGTGTATATTTCTCAATAAGTAAGCAAATATCACAAAACTAGTGTCATCTAAATTCTTAGTCTTCAGAAACTGATCGATTTAACAGAGTTCCCCCCCCCCCCCCCAAACACTATGACTCACCCACCCCCCTAACCATATGATGCGGCCCCCCCCCCCCCACCCGAAATTTTTTATGCCATTTTCTCAATGATTTTCTCAATTATTTTATAATATTATACTTTTTTAGTATTATATTTTATCACATTTTGCATGAATTAAAACTGATTTTCTAATAATAATTTTGGTCATATCAGGTAATATTTCCATCCTGAACCGACAGATGCCAAACTGCTTTTATTGAGGAAAGTGCGGGGTTGCCAATTTGATTTACAAGATCCCTTTCAATTATCAAAGCACCAGAAACGTATTTTCACATTAGAAGCTATAATTATGTAAATAATATATACATTTTTCTCGTCTTTTAATCACCCCCCCCCCCCCCTGAAATTTTAATGACGCAGTCTGCGTCGTTACTCCCCATTGTGGGCACCCCTGGATTTAAGGTCAGTACTATCATTACCTAAAATTCCGGCGATGTCAGTATGAAATGTATCATTTAATTTTACATCTCCAACACTATCATTGATTTAGCACTTAATTTAAAATTTTGAAAATGACTATTTGCAAACAGTTGTTTGAATATATTTCCAGTATTAGCAGCGCATAGTAAGCACGATAAAACAAAATAAAGCGAAAAGTGATATAAAATGTTAACTTTTCTGTGACTTTAAAACCAAATAAATGAAATATTTATTCAATAACTTCAAGCTTGTAAGCACACACATATTTTAACTAAACACACTCTTTTAATATCTAACATTTATTTGAAAATAACTTTACCATCGACAGTGCAAGCTGTTACATATTTTTTTACTAGTCTATTTCTATATAATTATTGCACAGAGGGACTGTAAGTTTGTTCGCAGGAAATCAACTAAAAAATTGCCAGACTAGTTATACAAATTATATTTCACTATTATGAAATTACATAATTCATGCAGGACGAACGACATAAGAACACATAAATTGGTTCGTTACCGAGGTTAGATGTTACTGCACGTGTTATTGACACACGAAACTACAGTAAACTCGTGGACTAGCATCATGTCAGTGTTAAGAAGACTGCAAGTATCCGCTCTACCGCTCTGGTTCTGGGGTAGAGCGCCTGCCTTGTGACTTGTAGGACCCGGGTTCGCGCCCCGGCTCCTCCAAAGCGGATTGCCCAGACAAAATGGCGGCATTTTCTCTGGTAGGAATACAATCCCTTGTAACAAGTCAGGCTACCAAAGAAACGGTGGGTGGAACAGAAAAAAACCTTCCAGGTGGCTTCCAAATGGGGAGCCCGTTTCTTTTCTTGGGCTCCCCATGCGGTGGCCATTCCGGGGGTTTCTCCGGGGGAACGGAGTTTTGCAAATATTTTTGTTTTTGTTTTGTAGCGTTTTAGTTTTTAGTAACTGTAGCATTATCATTCCAACATGTTATAAATAAAGCTCAAACAATCAGTCAGTGAGTTGTATACCGATGTTGTGTTCAACCATTTATCAATATATATTTTCTTGAAGTATTATTGACAGTTAACCTTTGTTATGTAGTATTGTAGACTTTTTTGACGAAAAAAATATTTATAGGCACATGAATTTTATTCCTAAAAATATTATTTCTGAAATACCACGTAGTTTTCAATTAGGAAGATCGTATTTAACACGCACAGTATTATGTGTGTGTGTTTTAATTATCTTACAAATAGACGCTTTGCTGTCAAATTTGCAAATGCAATTTCAATTTAATGATATTAGGTGTTCCGCAAAGTAGTAGTTTATCTCAACTACTCTTTTATATATAATAATTGATATTCCAACTGCAATCGGAATTGATCAAGAAAAGATGCTGAAGAAGAAAAAAAGGAAATATGTTTGTGAAACTATTCAGCAAGATATTTCAGCTGTCCAGGTATGGTTTTCAAGTTAGCAAACGTTTCTGATTCAACTAATTAAATTATCACATAGTAACAAATGGCATAAAACGCAGTGTCCACTTTTAATACCTTCGAATTATAGTGGATGCCATGTTTTGATTTTTCAACAACATGTAGATATTAGTTACCTATTAGTTGAAGATCTGAGGTATTATTAAATTTATAACTTTCTCAGCAACAATACCTAATTGTATTCTTTGTTCTTCAAATTAAATAACTAATTTAGATTGTAATAGAATTGAAAGTATGTTGAAAAAATTCATAAATATTATATTTTAAAATTTCAGGCTTTAGATTCCTTTAAAAATTAATTTGCATGTTCTATTTACTAGACTTTCAACCAGTTATACACATTTTATTATATACGTTTTATTACCATGTTTGATGCTTCAGACATAATTACTCGGTTCAGATTAAGAATTTAAGCTTGCAATTAAATTAGTGACTCTTTTAAAACCATTAGTAACGATAAAATTTGTAAAACAATTATAACTCTTTTTGAATAATCTAGAAACATCCATTTGTAAACAACTTAAGCAAAAAGTTATTTAAAACTTTTATAATCTACATATTTATTTTGTATACTCCATTTTTATTTCTGTTTAAGATTTTGTTGAAAACCAAAGTTACCAATTAGTTAATATGAACTTTATCAATCTTTATTTATCTGTGTGCTGTGTTGTTTCGTGTTTTGTCGTAAAGTTATTGATATGTATCAGTGTATGTCTTGTGTTTTTGGTTGTTATTCTATGTGCTTATATGTGTCATAATTCGTTTATAAGTGTTTTAAGCAGAATAATATGCTACGCGTAGTAACATTTTTTATTTCCAAATAGAAAAAATACTTAAATTTCAGCAAAAATATTTCCCTCGCATTTCAGTTTCTTAAAAACACATTTGGTAGACTTTAAATAATTTAATATGGACATTAGAAATCTTAATATCTGAGGGTTTTTTTGTGTTCTGTCACACAAAAAAAAACATTACTTGGAAAACCCTTGAATATTTGCATTGGATTTGCACTCATTAAATAATGATCTACAATGACTTCAAGTAGGTATTCAAGTGTGTAATGTAAATTCTATGAAGCTAGTTACATTACGATTTTACGAGTAAGGCCGTTTTCCTCAATCCGTAGAATGTATAACTACCATATGTATTTTTTTTTTTAAATCGTCGTAATAAGAATACAGTACTGCTCCCTATAAACTAATTTTGGAAACATTTATTTTTTCTCGTCCGCGAGCTGGACGTTATTTGTAATTGCAACTATCACCGTCAGAAGCGCTATCTGTATCTTTAATGTTAACCTGAGAAACAACTAGAGGGTTGACTGCGCTACCTACCGAGTATTCTATACACTACTTCGAGAGCAATGCCGCTGTACTCTTTCCATATACCTAGTGTATACGAATCATATGGCAGAATTCCGTCTCGTCCTTTGAACGTATGGCAGATTTCCGTTATGGTACTTTTCCACCTTTTTCGAAGAGGGCAGGTAGTCTTCCAGTGTGGTAGTCTTCCGCGCGCCCCAATCTTCTTGTTTGGCATGGGGGAAACTATGAGATTTGAGTTGGTAACCATGACATTATATGGCGGTGAAACGAAGATAGATCTGTAATAAACGTCCCTTGAGAGCTTTCAAGAATCTGTACCGGGTGTTTCATGCATTAAAAAATATATATATATTCTTAAACCATGCGTTTTTAGTCATATTCACACTTCTCAAAACACAATTTAAAAACGAAATACAGTAATAATTCCAGAAAAATACGGGGATATATTTTTTTTCTCAGAAAATGTTCTCACTTACAGCTCTACAGCAGGGTGTCCACAATTAGTACTTTCGTGCTAGGTCTAGTACTTTTATAAGTTTTTTAGTGGTCAAGTACAGATCTAGTACTTTTTTCATTAATATAATATTATCACAGTAACTCCAATATGTTTTATTATTAAGCATAATTATTTTTAAAAACTATGGAATGTATGTGTGTGTTTGGTGTGTTATATTTATGTTAGAGCATTGCAATGTCATAATAACTTCCTAAATTGTTAAAACCATAACAAATTATAATTTAGTAACTTTTTTTTTCAAATCTAGTACTTTTTTCTCGCCTAAGTTGGTAGGAAATAATTTTTTTCCTTGTGGACACCCTGCTCCACAGTTGTTACATAACACCGTCCAATTGTAGGAGTCCAGGGGCGAGTGGCGTCCAGGACGTACGCGAACTTTGTGCAACCCTGGCACGGTTGGTCCACGAGTAGGGGTGGCTGAGGGAGGAGGCGGGAGCTCCTCCCTTCCACCTTTGAATATATATACTGTATAGAAGTCGCGAGTGGATAGGATTTACTCTACGTTTTTCAGAAGCGTATAATGAGCAGCTTGGGAACTTCACCGCTGCAGTGCGCTGCCGTAACGCCCTGTATCGTCTTAGTTGTTATTTATACGTTAGAGCGCAGCACTGTCGTCCACTGTCGTTCCCCGTACCCCTCATCAATCATTCACTGCAGCTCAACGTCGTTCAACAGGAGGGGGAAGGGGTGTCTGAAGAGTTGGACACTTGTCCGCTAGGGACCACCACAAGTCGATGCCCTAGAGATGGTGGCGATTGCGGCGGTGAATTAACCAACTACCTCAAAACCGTATTAGAATTTTTAACCTGGGCTGGCGACTTCTATACAGTATATATATTCAAAGCTTCCACCCTTCTCCCCGGCAGAGACCCAACCCGAAAGGTCGCGTTATCGACTTTTCTCCGCCCCCCCTCCCCTTCTCCTAGTTTACCGAACGGGGTCGTTCGCCGCGTGCGCCCCTTCGACACCCCCTCGCCGATGACTCGGTCCGCTCGATTCTCGGCCGTCGCGAAAACGTCGTCCGCCCCGGGGAGATGCGTCTGGCAGCGTCGTGTGACGAGTGCAGGCGTGAGAGGGACACATTTTCTGAAAAGAATATATCCACGTATTTCTTCTTTTCTTTTTGTTTTGAGAAAAGTGAAAATGGTTTAAAACGCGTGTTTTCACAATATATTTTTCAGGTATGAAACATCCCGGTATAGATTCTTCAAAGCACTCGAGGGACTTGTATTACACCTCTATCTTCATTGCTCCGCCATATAATGTTACGGCTACGACTCAAATATCATAGTTGCCGAAGACTGCGCTTAGAGGCGATACCGCGCTAGAAGCACCAGTGAGCGTCGCCCTTAGCATCCCGCCTCACTCACTCTAATACACCCTGACAATTCTTTTTTCAATAACAACACAGATTTACAAAATTTAAGACAGGTTGATGGAATAATAGTACAATATTTTTATGCTGTATTCTGATACGCATTTACAGTGAGTATTTATCCTATATTACCAACTTTTTATACAACTTATAAAATTTTACTGGAATTAAATAAGTAGTATGGAACTGTGTGGCTGTGTGTGTAATACCTACATTTAGTTCCTTCTTTACTTTCTAACAGCTCACTTCTTTCGTTATTTGTTTATGTTTAAATAAAATGTTTAATGAAAATATTTGTGTGTTTCTGTGTAAGTAAAACTCATTGTGCAGGAAATTTTCCGGTGTGTTACCGATTACCGGTGAATTTTCTCAAATATGCTTTTCCGGAAAACTGACGTCTCTAGTGACAGGGTCGTGTGTTCGTGCCCAACAACCAACACCGTCAGAATATTTATTTATACTGGTTAAGTTAACCACCCAGTCGGCGAAAGTGAATTCGTGCGCCATTGTGAATATTAACTCGCTTACTTACTCTCTGGAGGTTTCGCGTGAGACCATGTTTTCTTATTGTTTTAGTTGAGTTTTATTATTTTTTTATTCAAAATAAAGTGAAATTATAAAAATAAAACTTAACTTTGTTTTTAATGATTTCGTATTTATACTGTTTTCTCGAGGTTTCAATCAACCAGTGAAAACAAAGGAAAGGCAATATATAGTTATGAGAATAGTATACCGGTGTTAAAGTTTATTCGCCTTGAAGCAAAATCGATCATTGAGTTAATATTTTCATATTTTTCACGGAAAAATCTCCATAATTATGAATTATAAATTCTTGGAATTTCTTGTGAACTAATTAATAATAGCTGACAATTATCTTTCGCGTGGTCTATAGAAAATGACAGCCTTAGACCCTCAGCCAAGCCCGTGCAGTGTACCTTTGGCGACTACGGAGAGTCGGATGAACCCAGAATAAAGCACGTTGACCTTGACACAAACTATGTAAACAAAAAAAAACTGGTTGTTGGAGCTACTAACAGTGCATATTAGTGACGACATTTATTTTAGACATTCACATAATCGTAGCCAATTTATGTAGCCACAAGTTAATACAGAGGTGTAAACCTGGTTTCGAAATAAATTCCCGGCAGCAAGAAAGTTTACAATTTTCCAATGTTTAAAAAAGTTTTCTAGTTCTTATAACAGCTTTCGTGCGAAGAGAAAGACACAAATGTTGTCTTTTTAAAAATGTTTTTGTGCAGTGTTCCGTGATTGGTATAACAATAGAAAAATTAGGTACCAGAGTATGCTATTAATAGTTTGATGGCCAATAGCAAAGTAAGAAAATTTCTTAGTTGACGTTAATTTGCAAGAGTTGCAAATAAGGAAAAACCAATTACAGTGTTTCGGTAACGCCCAGACCATTCCAAACAGTTTCATAACCTCTTCGAACCAACTCAGCCACACCTAGGAACCTAGTTAACATGCCAGTGCGCAGGTTAATTTGCATGCACGCGAGGTATAGACTGACTACGTGCTACCGAACAGTTGCGTAACTCATTAGAAGTTTGCAAGTTTGTGACAGAGTGTAGGTTGTCCCGGTTTTTGTCTAGTCGAGACGGGGAAGTTACTCGGATAATAAACAAAAACCAAAAGAAGTTTCTGCTCCTGCGCTTTCAGTTAAGTTTTGCCCCTGGTTAAACTTTCAGTTCCCACCGCGCAAGTAACAATTGTTCACTCTAGGAGACGAACGGGTTGTGAAGCAAACATGATGATGTCGTCTCTCACTATTATATATTTTTTTTGTAAATGGAACAGAAATATTAATGTAACATTACAGACATTAGTAAATTTGTGCATTTACATTACAACAACTGTATCACTACAAAATAGTGTTCGAAATAATGCTGGGTAGGGATTCTTACCCGGGAATTTATGCTTTATGTTATCCCAGTAGCTACCTCCGATAGTAAAAGTTATTTTTTGTAAACCGTTCCCTTAATAGCTTTCCAGTATTAACTACAAACATTAAAAAGTATACTGAAATAAAATAAAGTTCTATTATTGACTATTCGATTATCTTTTCCATGGTTTAAAAAAATTATGTTTCAATGAAACATCAATCAAAATATAATATTATGCACCAATTTTTGTAAGAAATACTCTGTATTGTCTCCAAAAACGTATTTCGTATATGCCAAAATAACCATAGCCATGTGTTGTAAAAAGTTACAGTATATTTCTTGAAGTATTAAAAACTATTTCTTGGTACTTGGTTTCCAAAGGAGTCGTTGGTAAAAGAACAGAAATTATTTTCTGTGTGGGATAACACTGTGGCGGTTGAAAGCATGGCCAATAGGCGGTGTTGACTTTACCTCAGATGGAGTCACAAAGCTCCAATTAACTAACGCACCATCAACCCCCATCTCAGTTTAAACTACAGTAGCCATGTCGCGTCCTTCCTCATTTTTTTTATCGCTCTTGAGAGAACCAAACTACTGTCTGTAGTGTACACTAAACAAGCCCGCATTTGCAACTGGATGTAAACATTATTTTCAACAAAAGAAGAATTTAGACCGATGTGCTCATATTATGAACTTTCTGCAAATGCTATCTATGTATATTGACAAGATGGAGAAAAAAAAATCATGACCCTATCCCGACACATTCTTTCTCAAATTATAATTTAAGTCTCAAACCCCTCCCCCACCTAAAACAAAAAAATATATATCGTCACAACTCAAAAATTGTAACACACAATTTTTGATGTCACCAAGTGGTCTGGTACCTCGTGAAAAACGTTTTGAACTTTTTTTTTGTATTAAATCCATCGCACAAAAAGAAAACCAACAGAAGACTTGTAGGGAAAAAAAATGAGGAGCACACGGAGAAAATCAACAAAAATCTTGCAAATTCGTGTCATGTGAATAAAAATGTAGTTATACCTACTATGCATATCTAAATGTTTAACATAAATACATAATATACATATATACTTAGATTAGCTACATTATCTTCATGCATGTTAAGAAAAAATGCTAAACATATCTTTAACAGTTTTCAAATCGCAAGTTTTTTTTCTGAAGCTCTGCATGTCATATTAGAACCCAGGTAGGCGGGGCCCCTAATAAAATGCGTACCAAGTGTTCGGACATTGCTGGGCATACCTATATTCAATTGGTGGCAGGTAATTCCAAAAACAAACCATTTTTTGTGAGAAACAAGTGTCCGTAGACGTAACACTGCAAAGTAACTGGCGTGAACAGTAGCGCGCAAATTTGAATTTCGCGCCCAAAGGGTAGGTACTACTCCATTGGCTGTGATGACGCACTGACAGATGCAGATGTTTTAGGGCGGCATTCCAAGACATTCAGGTAAGGTAGCGAATAAGCAGTGCCTTGTACCTTAACTCGCAGACCGTATTCCCGAACGTGCCCAAACCCAACCCTGTTGGGTAACGAAAAAGCAAACTTTTTTAATGAATTGTGGCCTGCACGAGGCTAGAAACTGATTTCAATGCATTCTAACGGACGTTTTGCAACCATCGATATATTTGCTACGCCAAAAATCCTACAGATGGCAGCACTACCGCGCGAATAAATGTTGTAATTTTAATCATCTCAAGTACTTTTAAAGTTGCAATTATTTGGTTTTTATGACCACTAAAGTGTACAAAATGAATTCCAGGATAGTTTCGCTATCAAATAGTTTCATTTGGCACACCAACACGCTTGGTAGGCTATATATAAAAAAATATATATATGAGTTAATGGCGCCAGATGCGGTTCAGCCATCTGGACGAAACTACCATGAAGAAAATCGAATATTTAATAATTTAATGATTTAACTTTTTTTGTTGTATCAGGCTTATTATGTACGCAGTTAACACTGAAAATCTATTCAGGGAACGGTTGAAAAAAAAATAATTTTAACTACAGGAGGTTCTGGGACAACGCAAAGCATAAACGGCCGGTTAAGAATCCGAACCCAGTAATACTGCTAAAACTATTTTTTTAGTGATACAGTTGTTTTCATGTAAATGTACAAATTTACAAATATATGAGATTTTAAATGAATATTTCTGTTTCATTTTCAAAAAAATATATAGCCTACACTGTGCCGGATTGATTATAGCCAGTTATTACATTAAATATCGTTTTTTGTATACCATCTTTTACCAAAATAGGTTTCAATATTTTTTTTATTTTACTATTCGTTATTTTTCTGAGACCATAAAAAAATGTATCTATTGACAGTATTATTTTAGTAATTCTAACAGGAAAAAAATATTTCGCAATAAAAAAACTATTCCTAGGAATCAGTCAATATAAATAACAAGGAATTTCATTAAATTATGTGCTATGATCAAAAGAGCCCAAATTTTAAGTATTAAATTATATAAAAAATTCTTGACATAAACATTTGGAAGAATGATCTGCTTAGAAATAAAAAATTGTAGAATATTATCAGATTTTGGTCTTAATGAAATGCAACAGGAAGAATGTATTTCCCGAAATTCTCATTCCAACTTTTACTTTACAAAAAATGCAATGTTTCAAATACATTTTTTTTCCCCTTCAAATCCCTACTAATATTATAAATGTGAATGTAAGTTTGTTTGTTACGCTTTCACGCGAAAACTACTTAACCGATCATCATGAAACTTTGTACACATTTTCTTGGAGGTATTAGAAGTAACATTGGATACTTTTTATTGAAAAAAAAAATATATTTTTTCCGAAGGGCAAAAAAATTGATATTTTTATGTATGATCATCTGACTGCGAGTTCGAGTAATTTTAATGACATTTAACGCCATCTGGTGTTTCAATAAGTAAATTAAATAATTCGCTAATTTAATAATATAATACCGGCGGTCAATTTACGATTCAATTTATTTTTTCTGTCACCGCCAAGTAATACTTAAACTTTTTAAATTGTTGAGGTTAGGTGTCTATTTTCTTCGGTGATTGTTGTTTGGACATTGATACTGAAGGTTATATTTTATTTTCAAGAGAATTTTGTAATTTAGTTAAAATGATGTGGATCTAATTACTCAAGTTTTCCCGGACTTGCAGCAAAATTTGAATAGTGATCGGTGGTTGTACGCAAGAGCAATATTGGCGCCAAAAAATTTATATCGTTAATAAAATCTACACTTATATTTTAAAAGAGGTGCAAGGGGAAATGAAGTATTTGTCAAGAGATACAATCATGGATAAAAAACAAAGCACTTCATATCCTTCGGAGATTTTTAATTCACTTGAACTTTCGGGTGTACCCTTACAAAAACTTCAAATGAAACTAAATGTAGGCCTACAAGTTACGCTTATATGAAATCTAAATGCTCCTAGACTATGTAATGGAACGAGGCTTCGGATCACACAATTGGGGCAGAATATTAATTAATTTTTTTTTCTACGTTAATACTTTGAACTTTTTAAAATGTTAGGATTAAAAATTTTTTTTGTAATTGTGAAACATATTTTAATAAAGCATGTTTTCAGTTTTTTAAGCTAAATCGGATGTTAGAATTTTTAAATACTGATGATTCCAGTCACGCAATAAAAAAAAACAATTACCATATTATTTTATTTTCTTTGCAACGATCTTTGATACTTAAGGACATAACGCGAGCGAAGCCGCGGGTAAAAGCTAGATACGTAATAAAGGTGTGTCTAAAAACTTTCGTGCTCTATGGCGTACGTCTGGCAACAGAGCACGCCGGAAACAAGGACTGCGCCAACGGCGGCAGAGATGGCGAACGCGCGATCAGATGCGCGTCGCTGACAGGATGATGAGACGACTGAGACGAGCCACGCGGCAGGGCCAGGGGTTCGGCTGCACTGTGGCCGGTGTTGCGGGGGGGAGGATGGTAGGGGGGATGAAGGTTTATAATTAGCCCCTGGGAGAGGCCTGGCGGCGGGAAGGCGAAGGTGGAAGACCGTCGCACGGCCTGGCAGCGCGCCCGCCCTTCAGAACGACTGCACCACCGCGAACCGCGCGTCTAGACGACGGCCACAACATTCCCACTCGACGGTGCCGCTGGGGCCAGACCTTAAACATCTCTTTTTTTTTTCACTGGATATTTTTGGGGAAGCATTCCTTTCACAGACGAGAGAGCCAAACTCCCGATCGTGCATCTTCGGTGTTTTTTTTTTTGTTTGTTCATTGTAAATAAATATGGCGGTGTTGATAAAAGGATACTAATGGTCAATCAGGTTAGGTTAGCTACATTATAAATACTTTGAATCATTGTGGATAGTTGATTTGGTTAGGATAGCTACATTAAAGATACGGAAAAAAAGAAAAGCGAGCATGAACTTCGGGGAACTTCGGATATGTGGCTCTCTCGTCTGTGAAATGAAGGCTTCCCATATTTTTGAGGTGTAACATCTTTACCTCTCGGTATACGGCATTTGGTGGGAGTAAATCTCCTGAATGCGTCGGAAACGTGTAACAGGAAGCAGGGAGAAGCACGCGCCTCTGGAAATTTTTCTTCGGAAATGAGTCTTTAGAATTAACTATCTTAATGAATTTTTAACAAGTTGGACGTATTTTAATAAAATTCCTTGTTGGAAGATCAGGTCATACGCCGGGGTTCAGTAATTTTTTTTTCAAGTCCTTCCCCCCCCCCCCCCCCTCCTTCCCGGCGGAGGGGGGCTCATGGATTTTATCGGGTCGGAGTCCTGCTGGTATTCCTGGCAGTCGAGGTGGGGAAATTGAACACGGCGTGACTGAAACGAGATAGTGCACACTAAAATACAGAATGTACATAAAATAATGCCCCAGTTTCAATGGTACATTATAACAGTTAATCCATACAATTTACAATTGAACGTAAAATAATCTCAGTTTTCTTACAAATGTTCAATATGTGCACCTTTAGTTATACGGCACACATAATACAACTTAAAGTCTAATTCTTCCCACATTTTGATTAACACGTTCGGAGTAACGGAAGTAATACATAGCCTCTTCAATGCTGTGTCTTAACTCTGGCAAATCTTTAGGTAGCTGCGGAACGTAGACACGATCTTTTATAAAGCCCTAAAGAATGAATTCGCATGGCGTTATGTCAGGTGAAGGTGGAGGCCGGCGTAAAATAGCTCTGTCGTCTCGACCATAACGACCAATCAAACGGTCGGGGACTTCGACGTTCAGCCACTAAAGAGATTCCAATGGGGAGGGGCTCCATCCTGTTGCCAAAATAAAGTTTACAGGTTCACCCTCTACTAATTGCGCGTATGTGTGCGCTGCAAGCGAGAAATCAACAAAGCAGTTTTTCGCGCGATGCGCTTATCTAAAACTGTTCGAGTTACTCTTTAATTATGACTTTGGACCAGCACTCTATAACGCTTACAGTTGATACTATTAAAATTTATACCTGGGATTTGTTTTATAGAAATACTGTATTTCAGGAAACTGGACCTCAACTTACGTGTGCATTGTTTTATTCAGATGACACTATCCCCAAAAATGGAAAAAAAGAAGAAAAAAAAGGGGGGGAGAGAAAAAAGTATGTTAACACGGCAATAGAAATACGACAACTCAGTCTGAACAAACGAAACCTTTCCTGGGAAGACATCGGAGATTGTCTTGAATTAGATGAACTGGAGATGATACTGGATGTCGAAGTCACGACGGAAACTGAATCAACGCGAATGGAAGGAAAAAGACAGCGTTGCCTCGAGGCGTACAAGAAAGATATGCCTGTTGCCACCGATACCAGAGTTCAATGATCTCAAAGAAACTCACAAAGCATAGCTACTACTTAATTACCATCCATCTTTAATGATTAAAAAAAGAGTGCCTGTTCTGTCGTGTAGGGCGGATACGGTAAGGCCTGGAGCAGTGAATTGTTGTACTCCCATGTTGGTAAAAATTCCTTATTGTTGGGTGGTTGGTAAATGTCTGTACACGTACCAAACTCGTCAATAAATATGTACGGGAAACAATTTACTTAAAAAAAAAAATAAAAATAAAAAAAAGCATTTTCAACGTGTAGTAGTGCTTATATCCTGCATACTAATGCCAATAACTAACAAATTTGTGTTAAATGTTTAATGCCTTCCTTTGGCCATAAACTTAAGTGTTATAATATGTGTTTTAAAAATTTCACGTTGATATTTTAGAAATGCCATAGAAGTATAACTTATAATTATATTTTAACTTTTTAGCGAATTTTTAACAAAATGGGAAGTATTTTAATAAAACTATTTGTCGAAAAGCAGGTCCAAAGCCGGGGTTTAGGATTTTTTTCAAGCATTTTTCGCTTTTTTTGGAGCCGTTTATAATAGATTAAAATTTCCGTCTGTTTTTTTTTTTTTTTGCTCCTATCTGTGCGTGGTGGTGGCGGCAAGAAACTTTTATGATTCAGGCAGCGAATTCTAGAGGCGGAAACTGTGTTATTTCAGAAAGTACGAGTGTGATTCGTGTCGGTAAATGTTGGTACTTGAAAAGCGAATGTTTTATGAATCAGTGATTTTATCACACCCGGCATTTTTTTTAAAGAATTTCGTGTATGAGTTTCATATTAAAATTAATTTGCAAAACGAAAACCATGAAAACCGATGAATTTTCTCGTTGCTGAGGTCAGATGTTTATACATCAATGGCGATGTACTAAAAGACTGCCTCACGTTTGTTTAATTTCAGCCTGTCGGAGAGATAAGACGGTGGATATCCCCCCTCCTCCTCCTCGTCACAACTAGTACTGAATTTTAATTTTCCATTCCCGTTCCGAATGTAAGAGGTTGCGGCTCGCTCGTGAATCGTAGTTCCTACTGTTTGATGTCGGATGACCCGGATGTGGTTTTGGTGGAAAAGAGGCAGAGCCAATCCTCTTAGCGGCTTTCCCTCTCCTCCCACCCCCCTCCTTCCGAAATAGACGTAAAAGCATCCGCATAATCTCCGCGACGCGACGTCAAAGCCGCCGCTCGATTACCTTTATAGTTCGCCTCTGTTCTTCAGGCGTCGCATCGCTTGAAACTGGAAACATGTTGAAACACGTTCGCGTGCGAGGGTTTCGACAAAGAGCACCCAATCAGCGGAGATGCGTGTGGATGACCGCGTAACCGGCCAAACAGGCGACATGGCGTCCCCCTTCCTGCTACGCTGGTGCTTATACCACTCACGGCACATCACGGATTAATGCCTTTTGGATCAGTGATTAGAGTGGCGACGGTAAGCGTGTAAAGCTGTTAGAAATTACAATAATGAAACGTACGAGCATTTAAACGAAGAATTCGCATCAAATAAACGTAGATTACTGTGTTATTTAGATATATGGAATAACTTCGCAGAAACTGCGCCGTATTTCGAATTCCAAATTCTGCTTGTTGGCACAAACAGGGTAAACATACTTATTGGAAGAAATAATTGTTTTTTTTTTTTTTTTTTGCAGAAGTCTTGACAAGTTTTTGAATGTTTTGCTAGCACAGCAAGATTATTATTGTGAGATTTTAGTTAAAGTAAGTGAACTTAATACGAAGATAAGGATAACTATGAAAATTCCTGGATATTTTTTTTAACTAGCGTTCTTCGTAAATTTAAAGCGAATTTTTTTTTACAGTGTACCTAAAAACCTCAATCACGAAACACAGTCCATGCTACCTACATTGTTTTGACATATAAATTACTGATTACTGAGTTCGATTTTCTTTCGAAGGCATAAACAACGTGCGCCAAACAGCCAGAACAGAAGCATGCATTAGTAGGGAGCGAGGTTGGCTGTAGCTTCAACTAACTACGCCTAAGTTATCGGCTGCGCGGGTTGGAACCTCAACGACGCGGTACGACTCGTATTTATGACGCCTGATTCGGCAGCCAAGTGGTTCCGCACCAGACTATCATCTTGGAAATACCTTCGCCTTAAACCTCTGTGCGTGACCGTGTGACGTTAAACTCAAATTAAAAACAAAAATATTTTTTTCAAATAAACATATGTCAAAATTTGGCCGGATAATTTAACTGATGAAAGGATTTTTTTTTAACATTTAAGTAAGTTTGCTTACACTGTTTTAACTTAGGTACTTGTACTTTTTCCTTTAAATATTTATTTTTTACCTTTTTATATTTTAAATTTTTTTTCTGAAACAATGCTATTCTTTATCCTGTTTTTAAATTAATTACTCTTTTTGACTTACACCTTTATAAAAATTAATGTAAGTTTACTAATGTATTTAATTATTTGTCAAATCGACTACTCTGCCTAACCATTGTGCCAAAGAGATTAATAATAATTAAATTATATACTAATACAAAACACTTGTGATTTCATCCCGAAGATTTAACGGGGAAAAAAAAAAATACGGCGCGGACCCGAACGGCAACTTTTTTTAATTTTTCTTTTTCTTTTTTGAGTGGGTATAACTTTTTTTTTGCAAATTTTCGCGCAAAACGCAGAGGGAATGTGGGGGGGGGGGGGAGGGTTGTTCGCCAGGGGGCAGTAGAAGCCGCGCACGCGTGCCGCGGAGGCCCGAGTGAAAGTCGGGACAATTAACGCAGCGGCTTCCGCCACATTAACACCCTCGGCCGCACCGCCCGTCCCGTAAATGAATCGCCCCATTTTCCGGGACGCCATGTCGCTAATGCAAATTGATCCCCGCGCGTGGGATGCACCTCCGGGCCGGACACAATCGCCGGCAAAATAGCCGCCGGCCAAAAACTGATTATTTGCCCCGGGGCGTGCCTTCCCTTCACCCTCCCCCCCCCCCCAACAAACTCTTCTCACAAACACCCCGCCATTTTGGCATTTTCGCGGACGAGCAAAAAGGGGCTACGCCGCATTCCTGTGTAGGGGGGGGGGGTGGGGGTGGAAACTGTGCAGATAACGGCCCGGAAATTACACAGGTTTGATGTAGGAGTGATTTAGTGAATGGAACGCATCAAGTTGCATGGAACGGAAACAAGTGTAACCCCGGTACTGATGTTCACAAAGCCAAAGGGAAACTCTATAGTATCAACTGTTATTCAATGGATTAGAACATAACGGGCAGTATTTTAACAAAATGCTTGTGTTGAAACTCGTGTCCAAGTCGGGTTTAGTATTTTTTCAAGTATGTTTTATTTTATTTTATTGGAGCCGTTTCATTATATAGCTCATCATTTCAGCCTGCTAGTCAAACGATTCAGTATTCGATGTAGCTGCTGAGGCAACGAATTCTAGCGGCGGGTGCGGAAACTACGTATGTGATTCGCGTCAAGAAATATAGTTTTAAAACACAATTTGAGCATACTTATCACGCTAGGCATTAATACGGACACCTAACTAATAGAAATAATTTAGGTCTCTATTTATAGCTGGGAAACGATCGGGGGGGGGGGGGGGGAGGGATGGAAATGCGTTAAATGAAAAGTATAAAATACGTGTTGATTTAAGTTAATCTCCTCGCCACCGTATCATTTCGTTACTCTGACAAACATACACTTCTGTAAGCATACAAGGATTATTCTTGGAAACCGTGCAGCAAAAACGAATTTTTAATAAATATAATAAATCATTTTATCTTTGAAAACCAAAGAATGCTAATACGGTTTTACTACAAACAAAAGAGACTGTTATAGGTAATATTTCATACTCTTATTCCATAAAAGCCCTAAGTTATTATCTGTGCTTACATCACAATTACAAGTGAATCTTCATGTTCCACCAAATTATGTTCATTTTAAAAAATACAAGCTGCTACCGAGTCAGTATTAAATTTCTTTGGGGTTCCTAAACGTTTGCCGGAATAATTATGCGGTGCCCGGTATATTTTTAATAGAGATCTGCTAAATTATATGGTGAAAGACTATACGGCAAGCAGGTAATTATACATAATAATTATCTGTTTTATCGATTCAAGGGTTATTTTGTGCTCCCGAAAGTACTTAGCTATAATAAAAAATATGCAAACAACGTGTTATACAATAATGACAGAGGTTACAGTGTGGCAGCAGCCAATAAACAAAGACACCGTCCTGATTTTGTACAATAATACGGATTCCACCTTGCTCAGTTCATCGGTCTCTAATTATTGCATATAATTGTGAGAGTAAAAAATCACTTCACAGGTAGAATTACCAATTATCTTTATAGTGGTACGTTCTGACCACGAGTGACTTTGAAAAAAATAACAAAGCAGATATTTAATTATATAATTTGAGCGTACTCTTACTTTGAAAAAAAAAAAAACTAGTTTTCGAGGTCTTTCAAAACTATAAAGACTCGGATATAATTTGTTTGATTTTCTGAAGGCTTTGTTGGATGTACGTATAACAGTGTTTCAGTAAAATTATGTTACAGAAAGAGAGAATTTTAAAAGTTTATGTACAATAAACCACATTTTTGAAATTTATTTGCTTTGTAAGACCTACATAATTAGATCTATTTCTTACATTTCATGCTTTCTGTAATAATAGTGTATTGTTTTGGTAGTTTCTTCCCATTTCCTTCACGGTGTCCATATGTAAACTATACGTAGAAGTATTCATAGTTTGTTTTTTTTTCATTTAATGGCTATATTTACTCGTCCAAATCCAAATGGTTTTCAAAACTATTATTTGTTTTAGGTTTTGTTTTATAATTTAATAGTTTGGCTATGCAGCGAAACCTTTCTTTGTAGACGCATTCTAATTTTAACTCCACATTTTACATGACAGGATGAATGAAGAAATATATACAAATATCGCACAAAAATAGATAAAATAATACAGTAATTTATTTATTTTCGTTCCTGAGAAATAATTTATTTTAATTTTATAAATTTATTCAAAAGTGTTTTTAGTTTCAAATTTATATTCAGTGAGGTACTTTACTGTTTTGCAAAACATTTTAGTCGCATGATTTACAAAATTATTGTGTTGAAACTTAAAAATTATTATTATTATTTGATATGTGCCTAACTAATTATATATTTAACTAGGCCATATATATTAACTGATTAAAAATTTTAATTGATATTTCATTGAAGCATAATTATTTTTCAAACCATGGAAAATATAATCGAATACTCAACAATTTGACTTTATTTTGTTGTATCAGGCTTATTATGTGCGCAGTTGATACTAGAAAGCTATTCAGGGAAAGTTTCACAAATAAACTTAACTATTGGAGGTATTGGAACAACACAGAGAATTAATGCCCGGAAAAGTAATTCCAACCCAGTATTGCTGCGAACGCAATTTCGTAACGATAGAGCTGTTTTCGTGTAAATATGCGAATATCTGTAATTTTACATGTATATTTCCATTCCGTTTACAAAAACAAAAAAAAAATTGGTTGTCTGTAAAGTCGGTTTACGGACGATAGTTTAACGTGACAATGTCATAACAAAACATTGATGAAATGATTGCATACTTTTATGAATAAAATAGAATCATTTTTTTTAATAATAAAAGAATAAATACTTGAAATTATACTAGTAATCAGATTTTTAAAATGCAAGAATAATTAACATTTATTGCCGACATTGTTGTTGTAATAAGCAATGAAAACCACATTAACTTTTCACTTCACTTTATAAACAGTCGACGAAACAGTTCACGTGTAGATGTAAGTTGTGTGCTGCCGCTGTCTTTCTTCTTCTCGGACGCATAGGCCAATCGAGTGGAAGAGAGATAAGTGCGGCGCAAGCGTACAATGATCGTAACGGGACACAGCGTGACGGAATAATGTGCGTAACACAGAGTAACGGAACAATTTGCGTAACGGGACATTTTTTCGTGCGTGCAGCCGGCGTTCATCGATTTATTAGACGTCGTCACGTCAAAAATAATATATCGTCGGTGTAGCACTTATCTTCGCCAACGTCACGTACTGCGGGGATCCTGTTCGGGAAACTCCGGAAGACTTCGCGCGTCCGGGGAAGGATCAGAGTGGTGGCGAAGGAGGAGAGAGTATTCCTGCCGGCGCAGCGCCGTAACGACGCCCGCCGTCGCGTCGGCCGGCTCGCAACAATGGCCACGCACATCCCAGCTCGCTGCCATTGTTGCCGGCTGCGCGTCTCTGCTCCCCTCGCACCCCTACCCGACCATCCGCCCGTGCGTGTGTGTGCGCGTGTGTGACCCGACTGTTCCCCAGCCGCGCGTCCTCCAGGTCGATAGCGGCAACTCAGAGGCGGGCTAGTTTAAGCCTTTGCCCACGCACAGAGTTTTCAGCATAGGCCAAGAGACACATTATATTTTGACGTGACTACGTCTAATAAATCGATGAACGCCGGCTGCACGCACGAAAAAATGTCCCGTAACGCACATTGTCCCGTTACGCTGTGTCCCGTTACACTCATTGTACGCTTGCGCCGCATCTATCTCTCTTCCACTCGATTGGAAAAACCATCGATTTGACTTTTTCGAGGCACATTAAACTTGAAACACTCCCATTCGTTTCCTACTTTTCCTATAATCGTCCTATCCTTAACAGAATAACACAGTTAAATAGCAAACATGTATAAAAGTTATAGTTAAAATAATCCCTTCGTTAAATTAATAAACATATTTGAATTAATGAGTGCAAATAAAAGTAAATTTATCAATTAAATTGTAGATTTCATTTCACTCCTTTGTATCCATACAAAATAGTGATAATTCAATAAAAATTATTCAATTTTATTCATAAAACTATGCAATCATTTCATCAAAGTTTTGTTATGACGTTGTCACGTTAAACTATCGTCCGTAAACCGACTTTACAGACAACCAATTTTTTTAATGTGTGAATATCTCAGCTATCGGTATGAGCCATTTCGTAGACGTAATTTCGTGAATGGAACGGCAGACGGCAGTCGCATGGAACGGAAATGTGTGACAACCACGGACATGGCGAACCAAAGTTCACAGAGACGAAGGGAAACTTATAGTGTTACATGTTTAATGAATTTTATCAAGACGTGCAGTGTTTTAATAAAATTCCTTGTCGAAATTCAGGTCAATAGCCGGGGTTTAGTAGTTTTTTTTTCAGGTCTTTTTCGCTTTTATTGCAGCTGTTTCATTATACAGTTTAAAAATTCAGTCTACTAACAAAATTATTCAATAGTCGCCGTAGCTGCTCCGACAACGAATTCTAGCGACGGAGTGCGGAAACTAAGTGGGATTCGCACCAAGAAATGTAGTTGAAAACACAGTTGGCTTTTTATCATGCAAACTGATATATTTTCGAGTGCGGCGTATTCTGTATTTCAGAACGTACTCCCGTCGAATACGCTAAAATGCAAAAGAAGACCGTTCAGCAACTGCAGAGATATGTTTTGTTACTATCCCACGGGAATTATACATTTTTTTCCGCGATGGAAAGTACTCTATGTCCAATACCAGCACCTGAAGTAACTGCATGCCAAATTTCATGAAAATCCAGTTGAGTGGTAACAAACAAACACACACACACAAACTTTGGCATTTATCATAAAAGTAGGATAGAGCGTTGTGTGTTTTACTGTTTTCACCCTGAGAATGGCACGAGTTTTGTCTCGGACGGGTATGGTTATTTTTAGAACTTGTTAGTTGCTCAATCCGTCTGCCACTAAGCCTACCGACAAAGTTCAAAACGTTAGTACTTTATATCACATAATGAATCAAATACCTTACTTATCGTTTAAAAATTAGTCCGAAAACCACCCGAAAGTTACAATATACTATTTTTTTATTCAAAATCCAATTCAAACTGCATCCACTGACTGCACTGTTAGAAATCACAGTTAATTTACAGAATTTTCAACGAAGAGTTTAGCTCAAATAAACCAAGAGTTCTATATAAAGAACAAAATTGGTAAAATTTAAAACAACTCATAACAACAGTATTTGTCAGTTAAATGTTCAAAATTTTGTACATGAACAACAAAATATAGAAGCGTCCAATAAACGAAACTGGTAAATTGGGAATCAACCTACGAAATAGTTATAGGGTACTTATGATGGGGGGCAAGTATTAAACAATTATAATTTCTATCGCTCAATAAAAGCCTAAAAGGAAATCGTTAGAACAAAAATCGCGTTCCCCTCACTTGGAGGTCCCTGAAAACGCCACTGCTCCGATGGAAAGAAGTCGGGGACAATCTCTCCATACCCACATCAGCATAACCTAGATACACAACTTTAAAACACATTACTTAGAAACACATAACTTAAAACACACAATGTAGAATTATCAAAGTAACGTGATCATAGATTGTAATTTTCTCATTTTTTTTGCATTTTCCAAATTGAGAATGTTCTAAGTTTTGACGGTTCTACGGTATAGTTTTCTGAGTTATGGCGTTTCTTGGGTGTGCGGTTTGGCGTTACGTGTTTTTTTTTTTTTTTTTAAGTTACATGTTTCCAGTTTAAGATATATTAGTAGTTTGTTTCTAAATTATGGTAGTTTATAGTTTTTTTTAATAAGTTACTATATTTATTCGTTATGTTCTGACTGGTGTTGCTAAGTTACGGTCGTGCTAACTTTATGAAGGTCATGGCGTGTGTGTCTTTTCGCTAGAATTTTAAGTTATGATTGTCCTAAGTTACGTGTTCATCCCTAGAGGGAAGGCTGTCCACCCCTTCGGACCGCGAACTCCCTCTCCCGGGGCGGAAAGTAAAGTAAGGCGGTGGGTGGGTGAAGGGGGAAAGTGGAGCTGGGGAAGGAGGGGGGGGGGGAGAGAGCTGTAACGGAGATCCGACGCGGAAGATAGATCGATTCAGGAACACGGGCGAAGACGTGGGAGGCTGGAGCGATAGAGACGACACCGCGGCTTCCCCTCTGACACGGCTAGGAGGGTTTCTCGCAAAGGGTTGGCCGTGTGGCGAAGGAGAAGGAAAAAAAAATTTCAAAGCAGTCGTGAAGACTGCCGACAGAAGTGAAAACCTTTTTCGCAATTTTTACGAAAAAAAAAAAATATTATCACACAACTAATTTGTTTTATCACGTTATTAAAATTAATTCCTAAATTACTATAAAATACGCATTGCATAGTAATTGTAGGTATTAAAAAAATAAATAATGATGTTCTTAATTTTTAGGTTATATTGCTACAAAGACTCCGTTTTCTTCGTTATTCAAACTATATATCTATATGAGAATATTAATATATTTTATAATCATTTTTTTACTGCACAGTAATCGTATCCTTAAGATTTAAAAGCGCAATAAGTTAAACTAATAGGAACAGATATAGTGTTATCGTTAACACGTCAAGTGACCATGTCGATGACAACTTACATGAATTTACCACCTATCCAAACCTTCCCATAGAAGTTTTCACTTAAAAAAAGGGGGAGGGGGGAGTGGCCCCTCATATATATTTATTTTCGCGGTGAGCTTGTAGCGCTAGGGGATATCATATGACGCGCATTAAGGATTCCGTAACACATGCTAAAGTAGGCTTGTTTTAAAAAAACTCGTTTACGCCAGATGGAAGTATTCTAACTAGGTAAACTCATTTGTTTAAGTAAAAAACACGTCCTTAAAATGAGCATGATTAAATTTATTTCAGCTTCGTTTCCAGTTAGTCGTGACAAAAATAAATTTGCGATATTTTTTCTGAAAAATACCGGTTAGTAGGCCCCACGAAATATTTATTTTATCAATATAGACATTTTAAAATATATTGTTATGAAAAAATTAATGTCCAATAAGTATAATTATTATTTGTGACAGCAAGATATTATTGTCACTGATAAATTATTTTGTTGAAAGTACTCAGTTATTTTGCTATCACAAAAAAAAAATGTCATAAACAATAATTTGCGCCACGGACTCGGTATCAATGCTAGGAGGAACAGGTTAGCAAAGAGAAATGAAAATGTTACACTGTAAGCGCATGTAAACAGAATTGCGCTACGAACTCGGTCGCAATGCTAGGAGGTTCAGGTTAGCAAGGAGCAATATAAATTATATAGCCTACAGTGTTACGCAATCATTAAATCAGTAATGAGCGTAACTATATATAGGATGCTTTAAATATTAAACGTTATCAAATAAGTATAATTTTTGGCGAGATATTGAAGTCTACTAAACATCGGCAGGTTGAATCTTTTTTGGCGAAGTCAAGAGAAAATCGCCCCTTTTTAAGGGGAGGGGGAGATAGGAACAGAACTATGCCCTATGAGTTCAAACCTTTTTTATACCATAATTTTTTTTATTGTTTAATATTGAAATTTTTCCTTCTATAAACCAGATATCACACTTTATCATTTACAAAGGCTATAAAATAAAGTCTGTTGACAGGATTATTCCGGTGTTAGTTATTATAAAACGTGAATTTAATACTAGACGACAATGACTTCACAGAAAAGCAGCCAGTCACTATTATTTTCAGGCATGATATTAATTTGTACACAAAAAATAATTATGTAATTTTTACAAAAGATTCTTTTGGAAACCATTTGCCAATAATTACTACAAGAAAGATTATGTAAATATATTTTTTGCATATATGAAATACGTTTTTTCCAGATAAAACTGCGTATTTCTTACGAAAATTGGTACATAATTGTATATTCTAATTGATGTTCCATTCTAGCTAAATGATTTAAACCATGGAAAATATTATAAAATATTCAGAAACTACACTTTATTTTGTTGTATAATGCTTATTAGTTTATGCAGTTAATACTGAAAAGCTATTCAGGGAACGCTTTACAAATAACTTAAACTACTGGAGGTATGGGACAACATAAATGCCCGGGTAAGAATCCGAACCCAATATTACTGCGAACACTATTTTGTAGTGAAACAGTTGTTTTCATGTAAATGTACAAATTTACAAATATCTGTAATTTTACATAAATATTTATGTTCCTTTAAAAAAATTGCAGTGTTTATGATGCTTTAACGAAACGAGAAGAAAAAATTTAATGATGGAAAATTGTTATGGCCTAAATATCTTTTGAAACCAAGATGGCATTTTGTTGTTTCCTATCTCTCCTCCTTAACGTATTTCGTAAATCTTACGTTGCATGCCAAACAGAGCTGAAAATGTTTCCGTCATACGTATGTTGGTGTGTTCAATAGATTTCCGTCATACGTATGTTGGTGTGTTCAATAGATCCGGGTGATAACTTCCAAATCGTGTTGGAACGAAGTCATTCTCTTTTGGCTTGCGTGCGACACGGCGATTTGCCACGAGTCCATCAAACCCCACCCACATGTTTATTGGAAACATCTGTTGGTGTCAGGCCCCTTCAATTTTCGACTGTGTTAGAAATCTGTCACGAACGTTCATTTTGTCACCACGAGCAAATCAAGTCCATTCAGCGCACAGTAAATGGAAATTTAAAAAAAGGTGGTTTGCCTGAATTTTGTGCCTGAATTGTGGTGGGGGAGGGGGGGGGGGGATTTCACGTGTCCTGGGTTTTAACCGACACGAGTCATTTCTGTATAGGACTTTGTATGTTATATACTGCCCACATTTTGGCCTATATGCGTACAATAATCAGAAAACTTGAAAATAAATACAGAAAGTTTTCCATTAAATATAGTTTTGACGTTTACATTTTTTTGACGTGACGTCTAATAAATCGATGAACGCCGGCTGCACACACGAAAAAGTGTCCCGTTACGCTCATTTTATATTGCTCTTTGCTAACCTGAACCTCCTAGCATTGCGACCGAGTCCGTGGCGTAATTCTGTTTTCATGCATTTCAATGTAACGTTTTCATTGCTCTTTGCTAACCCGTTCCTCCTAGCATTGCTGTAGAGTCGGTGGCGCAAATATATTATTTTTGACTGCATCTTGGTGTTGGGTAAGCCATTTTCCTTCACATCATCCTTGAAACACTCCCATTCGTTTCCTACTATTCCTATCATCGTCCTATCCTTAACAGAATAACATAGATTGGAAGAAGTTAAATAGCAAACATTTATAAAAGTTATAGTTAAAATAATCTCTTCGTTAAAGTAATAAACATATTTGAATTAATGAGTGCAAATAAAAGTAAATTTATCAATTAAATTGTAGATTTCGTTTCACTCCGTCTTTGTATCCATACAAAATAGTGATAATTCAATAAAAATGATTCAATTTTATTCATAAAATTATGCACTCATTTCATCAATGTTCTGTTATGACGTTGTCACGTTAAACTATCGCCCGTAAACCGACTTTACAGACAACCAATTTTTTCACCCCGTTTCACAGTCACGATTTTACAAGCGCAAGCGGTCCTCTTCAGCGAGGGGCTTCTTAATACCAGGGGGTCTGCCCCCCCCCCCCCTCCACCAACTGCCCTTCCCCAGGATCTAAGCCTGTGGCTTTGAGTTAACTACATATTTCACCTCTGAAAAGTTCAAATTATTATCTGTTATGGCAAGCTCAACTCTGCAAAATTCTTCATTCATGCCACTAGTTCGGGAGACCTTAAAATATTTCTACATCTTACGGAAATACTTGAGTTTGTTAAGGAAATAAAAATAATCTAAAAAAAAAAATGTGGAATAACTTTGTAAATTGGTCCGGTATTTCTCGAGTTTATTCTTGCAAACAAGCTCACACTCTTATTTTATAACCAAACACAATAATAAAAAAAATACCCAGCAGTTATGACGAAAGACGCGCCTGGAGAGTACCAATGACGAGGAAAAAATTTCACGCTGCAAACAAACAGAAATACTTCGTGTTAGCATTCCATTTGTCACCGCTGGGGAGACACAGACGTAGTCGACATTAAACAGTTGGCTGCACTGCGTGATGTGTAGCGCCGATTACCCGCCTACCGGTCCTGTTATTAGAGGAGGCGGTCTTCGGTATCCGCATTCATTCCAACTAAGCTCTCCCTGTACACAGATTTTGAGATACGGTCTCTACATGCAACACAGAGTAGGCATACATTGGTCGGGTATTTAATAATCTGCTTTCATTTCGTGTTAGTTGTGCCGTACAAAATAGGTGTTTCTGAGGTTATTTTCTTCTTCATAATAAACTTTTAGTTAATTAATTTTACATGCCCTAAAAGTACTATCAGAATAACGTTACATCTAGATTCTAGACTAATTTTGAAACTTTGCAAGTCCGTCAAAGAAAACGTAAAATTGGTAAGTTTCCCGGCAAAGACAAATTTGCGTAATTTTTTCTCTCTCGCGCAAGTGGGAAACGGGGCGGACGTGACCGTAGGCTAATATGTTTTCTCTTGGTACTCCCGTTCGTCCAACGCGAGGATTCTGCCGTTGCTTTACTGCGGCGACAGACTCATAAAGAGTAACCGTAAAATCGGCCTTTCCGAGAAGGGCTATGCTGCGCTCTAAAAATTACCACCACGTTGGCAATTTATAGGGGCATGCCTTTTCGCGCAAAGAAATCTGAACGCCCAACATGGTATGCCCACATCAACTGTTTCTTCACTGTATTTCGCGACCGTCTGCAAGAGAAGCTTGTTACCTAGGTTACACATCTCTGACGAGTACTGAAAGACTTGTTCAAATTTTATAAAAATTTGTATTTTTATAAGAGGGTGAATAACCACAACGCTTGGTTTCAAGACAATTTGCGGGGCATTAAACACCTGTTACAGATTCTTGAAAGCACTCAAGGGACTTGTTATGGTTACCATTGAAATCTAATATTTGCCTTGTGCACCGGCGAGAAGACTGCGCGCCAGTTCAGAACCTTGCGCTTAGAGGCGACACCGTACTACATGCACCAGAAAGTGTCGCACTTATGCTTACGCAGTGCACGATAAACCCGTCTTTTTACTCTCGAACTCGCATTTTGATTGAACGAGTTTTTTACTAGCTACTCGCACCTCCTACTCGCTCGTTCGAACACTTCTTCATCTATGTTAATCACACCGCATCGTTGTCTCGCCACTCGCTTTGCTCCAGCGAGTGAAGTTGGAGACCGTTTTACTTTTGTAGCTGCTCAATTACCATTGAAGACTGGATAAACTTTTGAAACAACCGCTTGTTTCGATACTAAACATCATCGAGTTTGTTTAATTCAGTAATATTTAAAATATCAAAATGAAAACAACTGTAAAAAGTTTTTTTATCAAAGAAAAGAATGCGTGTACATATGTACGCGGGTTAGAAGTTATAACTTTTCGGCATGATTGAATAAAGCATAGGTATATAGTTAGCATGCCGCATATAATGCAGCGTACGTCATATCCCATGCATGTTCTAACACAATTTTCTCTGTTAATAAATTATTAACTCACGAACCATCGTAGAGATTTAGAATTCTGATCAAATAAATATAATTGGGTAACGACTAGATAACAACTATCATTTCTTCTTACATATAAATACTTTTTTCTTGTAGTCAAATTGTTCAACACAATAACTAATTAATTCATGAAGAGAGACTGTGTTCTCTGGTTTCATTATTTAAAATATAAATGCTAGTTGTTCAATATTAAAAATAATTAATAATAATAATAAATAATAATAATAAATAGTTGATATGTTTGAAGCGAATTGACAGCTAGCGACCACACATTGGAATTTCAAGGTCAAAATTTGTCACGAATTAGTGCTCCATTTGTGCTAATTTGTGCCGTAGAAATCAGAGTTTGTGCTGCATTACGTAAAAAGTTATAGCATATAGTAAGTTGGTCGCCAACTTGACGTCAAGTTGGCGACCACCCAAGGAAAATATCAATTTTTCGGAATCAATTTTATATCACGAATTAGTGCTCAATTTGTGCTGCCAGATGCCAAAATTTCGAGCTTATCGCAACGTAAACTAAAAAGTTATAGACCTTGATATGTTTGAAGTGAATTGACAGCTGGCGACCACACATTGGAATTTCAAGGTCAAAATTTGTCACGAATTAGTGCTCCATTTGTGCTAATTTGTGCCGTAGAAATCAGAGTTTGTGCTGCATTACGTAAAAAGTTATAGCATATAGTAAGTATACGTATTCAAGTTTGCAATTTTTATTAAATATAAATACTAAATAAACCACGCTGTACGTTGTAGCTTTCTTTGAACACAACTGGACTTAATGCGCGAGTTAAATTTATGTTGCGCTTTGCCTACGAATTTTGTTGCATAGTTAAAATTTCACCCTCAACGCGCCTAAAAAAGTATACGAGTATAACTTAAAAAATATATTGTAACGCACGAAAACGTGTAGAGAGCGAGTAAACTATTTTCACTCGCGATGTGCAATTGAAACCCGCTGAGCTAGTGACAAAACACGCTCATTTGAGCGTAACTACATCAGTTTTTTTTTTCCGAGGAGTGACCTAGTAAACTCGTCCGGTGCAATTGAGACTTTATACATACACGCGGGCTCCGAAACCCTCCTTACGTTCCTCACAGATGCTAGAGTTACTGTGCTCGAAAAACTTCAAAAAGGTCGTGAAATTAAAACACGCTCTCGGAGACTGTCATTAACCTTAATGACCGCTTCCCTTGGAATATGCAGCGCGACTCTGCCAAAGAATTACTCTCTCTCTCTCTCTCTCTCTCTCTATCTCTCGCTCTCTCTCTCTCTCTCTCTCTATCTATCTCTCTCTCTCTCCGCCCTCACACACACACACACACACACGGCGAACACCCGTTCTAGTTTTATTACGACTGACGTAATTCACTGTCACGCTGTTGGAAGTACAAAATATTTGCGGACTTTTCAACGAGGAATAACGAAGCTTTCCTTGTAGTTCCTGATAGTCAGATCGTTGAAAATACGTCGTGTTCCGACTTGCAATTTCTATGTTTTATTGTAATTATGTTAAAACATACACGTTGAAGAAAGAAATTTTATTTTTTGTTTAAGGATTATCTTTTTGATGTGTTACATCTTAGCTTTCGATAAACGACATTTGGGAGAAGTAATTTCGTGAATGGAACGGAAGTCACGTGGGACGGAAATGCGTAACCACAATGCTGCCATCTGTGGCAGATGGCGCGAGTCAAAGTTCACAAAGCAAAGATAAACTTTATGGTATTAGCGGTTTACTGAATTCTAACTCTGGGGCAATATTTTGATAAAATTCCTTGTCCAGTTCAGAGCCTTGCGCTAGAAGCACCGGCGAGCGTCACACATATCACTGACACAAATACACTCCTGACTAGGCGGGCCTCTTAAGGCGACGGGTGCTACGGGGATATAGTAGGCTCCGAACTACTAGATGCCCGTGAACCGAACCTAAGGCATACCATCAGGGGAGAAAAGGAGGATCAAACCACCTAAGACCATCTGCCATCACCTCCACCGAGGACACGTCGCCCTACAAACATGAATAATTGACAAACATTCTTTAAACAATTTCATGGACACACATCATTTCTGGTTTACGATAGATGAAACAGTAAAATCTCAGGAATATACAAAAAATAAATGGACACATAACCACTAGAAGAACACACGATGATTTTGGCTTATTCTCTGTGTGTTATTGTTAGAGACCGAAAGAAATCGCGGATTCGTTTCACGATAGGCTAGAATCCAAACTTGTTCACCTTCAATCTACTTAAGTGATTGTACCACAGTTCGCATGAAGGACTCTTGAGCCAGTGGGAAAAAAATATCGAATCACGAGCACATCAGCTAACAGGTGTCACGATCCAGTAGCCAATGAGCAGATGTAATCTGCCCGAGTGCACAGAGGATCATAGAGTCTATCCTGTAGGTAATTGAAATCGCGAATTTTTTTTTCCGGTCTCTATCTATTCCTTATTATCCAATGTAAAAGCATTTCAGGCGTGAAATTGTGTGCATGCCAGCCTATATCCAGTTTTTAGGGACCGAAGCCAAATCGAGGTTTCATTTCACTTCAGGTTGAAATTCATATGTCTGTACAAATGTGCTGCTTCTTTGATTGACCTCTACGCCATCAGCAAACCTGTCACCGAAGAACTGCAGAGTCACGAGTATCTCACTCGCGACCCAAAAAAAAAATACCGACTGTCCATAAAAAAAAAATCCCAGATTCAATTATATATTATAACAGTTTAATTTAGACTATTTTCAACAAATCATACATCGTACTGAAGGGAAACTAACCTAATTTTCCTTACAAATGTTCAATATGTGCACCTTTAGTTATATGGCACTCATCCAACCTAGAGTCCAATTTTTTCCACTCTTTGGTTAACACGCCCGGAGTAATGGAAGCAATAGTCTCTTCAATTCTGTCTCAACTCTGGCAAATCTTTAGGTAGACACGATATTTCATAAACCCCCAAAGGAAAAAAATCGCATGGCGTTATGTCAGGTGAAAGTGGGAGGAAAAAAAAGAGCCCTGTCGTCTCGATCATTACAACCAATCCAACGGTCAGGGACTTCGACGTTCAACCACTTTCGTACAAAGAGATTCCAGTGAGGAGGGGTTCCAGCTTGTTGCCAAACAAAGTTTACAAGTTCACCCTCTGCTAATTGGGTAAAGGGCCTTCTTTCAACATAGAGACCCGGAAATTTCGCGAATTCGTCTGGCCTCAGGGTAGAATTCAAAGGCACAGGTGTGTTAAACCGATGTTTGCTTATCCATTGGTTGATTTCTTAGTGAGAACAGTTTTATACTTGTTAATTGGCACTAGCTGATTCGCTTACTTCTCTCCTAGCTGGGCATCGTTGGCTCACAGTCGTAGTGGGGCGTGTCCAAATAACTGCTGTCCAATCATGAACACTGTGCGAGAGTGTGAAGGTTTGCACACTAACTTGCGACTAAATTTCCGTATCTCTACCAACATATCCAGATAAGCTATCTCTGTTACGGTAGCTTCAGTGAAACAAAATGCGCCCATCTGAAACTGCTTGAGTTACTCTTTAATTGTGACCTTGAACCAACACTCTAAAACGCTTACAGTTGATACTATTAAAGATGTATAACTGGGCCATTGTTTTTTTATATCTGTATAGCAGCCTATTTAATGAGTAGAGACCTACAAAATTCACGGTTTCGATGGCCTTCAGGATAGACTGCACATACCCCTGTACACTCGGGCAAATAAGGCAAGTTAATTGGCTGCCGACTTGTAAGTCGTCTCAGCTGGTTTGTATGTGATTCGATCCTTCTTTGGTTGAAGGTTTATAACTGGTTGAGATTCGTCCAGATGAACAGTAAGCCAATAGCAAAATTATGTAAGAGGTATATGTGTTTGATTTCTAGCCTATCATCGAATGAATTCGCGAATTTTGCAGGTCTCTAGTAATGAGCCTAGTGTACACCGTAATATGGAGTCCATCCTAAAGGTCTTTAATTTTTTTTTCCGGTCTCTGCTAATTCTGCAAGTCTGTAGTAATGTAGGTGGGCTGCTGAGGTCGCGAACGTGCTGAGGGCGACGTAACAAGGTCCCCGGCGACGAGTGTCTCTCGTCTCTTACCCCTCAGACCCCAACCCTCCCCCCCCCCCATCAAGAGCTGACGAGCGAAGGGCCTCGCCCCCCCCCCCCCCCCCCCCCCGTCCCACGTGCCCTTACCGCCGTGTTCATTAGCCGCGCCCGTCTTCAGGCGCCCGCCCTCCTTCTGCCTTTGTTCGGGCGACTTCCCGCAGCGCTGCAGTCGGGCGGCCGTAACCGGTACTTCTTGCGCGTGTACCGCGCCGGCGGTTGCCTAACCCCCCCCCCCCCCAACCACCTCCCCCCAACCACCTCCCCCCTAACGAGGTGTTGAAGTCTGGATTCACGCCATGCGCACGACTGTGCGAAATCGGTTTCACAATTGAAATCTCAACGTTGATTTCTGCCAATGAAATAATTTCGCGGTTTATCCGACATTATGTTGGTAGTGTTAGTAAGTAACTATATATTAACTACCAAATTGTTATCCCGCGACATCTGACCAGCAATTTGTGAGCACAGCTTTTCAACACACACACACATATAGTTGATCGTCGCGATAAAATGTGTCGTTACTATTCACTTATCGTTCGTTTTCGATTTTATCGCAGCTTAAGTTTTTCTGTGGCATCTTGGGGCAGTCAGAATGTGGCAGGAGCGACCATGCCCCCCCCCCCCCCCCCCCCTCATTAGTGACTCATTTACCACCTTAAAAGGACTAACGTGTATCTCAATTTTCGTTCACTGAATACGCACAATTAGATAAATGTCTTCTCTTTAATCGCGTATTAGGACACAATCATAATTAGTGATATTGTAAGGGTCCACTTTCCATAAGTAGCACTTTTTTTTAAAAAAATTCAAGTTTCAAAAAAAGCACTTAAGGGTCCTCAGATAGCCTAAAAATGTGTTTTAAAACCTCAAATATTAAAAAATAATAATAATAATAATTGAGGAGGATCCAGTTTGTCTGGGGGGGGGGGATATTCCGTACTCTTCACCTTCCCCCCTCCCTTGTCCCATTTTCTGACAATTTCAAGTCTTTCAAAAATTTATTCTTAAAGCTTCCTTTGGCCCCCTCTTCCATAGAGCCTAGATATCCCCATGTGAGGCGTCACTCATTTCTGAAAAAAGTTACAACGTTCATTTCTGAACGAAAGGGTATCGATCTACCGAAATTAATTACACCATTTATTTATATTTAATTAATGAGATGTTGGTTGATTTTGTAAAATTACGTTGCCACTGTGAAGTTAAATTCGCCGTCGATTCACAGGCGACAAGAGGAACTCCATTAAAGTAGACTTTCTCGAATCTTAAATCTGTGGAAACATAGACAGTGAAGTTATAAATAATATGACCATGCAGCAATCAGTCAAACAAAAAACATTTTTACCACAATATATTTTCTTTTAAAAAAAATATTTCATTCGTTGTAGAGTTATCCTAAAAAAAATCATTACAAGAAAATGCAAACACCTAAAATATCTAGTGAAGTCTACTCTTAATAAATGCATTCGTAATTGGCAAGCTTATGCGGGTCATCTCTTTGAAGACTTTGACTGCTCGCTAGAAACTAGTAACTAGATCGAAACCATCCCCACACCATCCTCCAAGTTAATTTCCGAACCCCCTGTTCCCCATCCTCCAAACCCCCCCCCCCCCCCCACACACACACACACACACCAAATACGGTCCAATTCTCGTAGGTCAGATGTGCTCCCTTTGCCATTACATCCGCACGAAACTCCCAATCTTCTGCTCTCTCTCTCTCTCTCTCTCGCTCTCTCTCGCTCTCTCTTTCTCCCATCTTCCTATCCATCTGACCATATTCGCCCAACCTCCGCTAGCCATCAGTTCCAAACATCGTATGCTATTGCCACTAAACAAACATGCACTCAGAAAAGTAACATTAAAATAAATGACTGCATGTGTAACAATCATTTTGTTTGAACTTGCGTGAGCATGTTTAAGGTAGAAGGAAGGGGTTGGCACCCGATATTGCGTGCTTCTGTACGGACTAAATAACAGATTTGCATATTCTTATCGTTATTCATGAATAACATAATCAAGTCAAACATTAGAAGGCCTAGCTGAAAAGTTTCAAGCTAGGTTATTTTTATTTCAATTTGCTTTAACACTTGTAAAGCACACTTTAACTTTATTTTTTAATTTGTTATGCCTACAACTAACTTTATATTTAATTTATTTTATGAGATTTTTAAACAGTTCATTAAAATTCATATTTCCTACAGAGGAAACACAATTACACTATGTACTTCAACAGAACGTCTCACAGAATACCAAATGAAAAGGCTACGTCGCAAGTTTCCATCATTCTTAATAACTTTATGACCCAGTGACCCAGAAAATGGTTCGTACAGTGCTGGCCAGAAACTAATTGCTAGTTTCTCAAACCTTCCTCATAATCTTTGTATCTAGGACATAGCGCACGTACTTGATAGAGCGCTACAGTAGCACGATGACACTTATCACACTGACTAGACACTCAATTCTCGAAACTCCATATACACACACATATATATATATATATATATATATATGTATATATATACACACACACATATATATATATATATATATATATATATATATATATATATATATATATATATAGGGTAAGCATTTTTCGCGGAAAAAAAATCTGAACGCCTATCAGACTGCAACAAGGTATACCCGCACCAGGGGTTTCTTCTTTGCGATTGGAGGCCGTCTGCGAGAGAAGTCGTTGCGTTACTGAGATTGGTGTTGTAACGATCGACATGTACCTGAAAGAAACTCATCCAATCACGAAACTCAGACGATACTACGGTGTTTTTAACTCGCAGCTAGTCTCGAAATCTTTTCGCGAAATATACATTACCCCCTTCTTGAAAGCAGCACGAATATTTTTTATGCAAATCGCATTTGTGCAAAAACTTTAAATAACTAAAATGTATCATAACGGAATGCTTTGGTAAGTTTAAACGCACGTGTGTATTGAGATATTTATTTGTTTGTAATTATCATTTTTCACCTAATTATAAAAAATAATTTTAAATTCACTAAAATTGAGCGACCTACACAGTGAGGAAAAAAGTACCGCGTTAGAAAAAAATTATGTAATCACAACCCTAATTGATTTTTAGTTTAGGAAGAAAGAAATCTGTATAAACCCGTAAATTTGACGTAAGGCTAAAATGTAAAGCAATGTGTATTCTAAACTCATATTCTTCCTTGGGGACTAATTTATTATGTAGAAATTAGCCTTCTTTGGGGTGGGTCGATTTTATTCATCCACAAAACTGATAGATGGTAGTCCACTGGCTCACAGTCGTAGAGGAATATGTCCAAAAAAATTATTGCGAGCCAATATTCACATAAATACAAAGTTATACATGTCTGCAGTCTCCCCCTGGTGACCAAAAGAAGCCGCGAAATTTCTGGGTCTCTAATATATTCATCTGCGTCGTGAATGCCATTTAACTGCTCCTGCAGCACACCATACTGTTCAAAACTGTGGTTTAGAATGTTCAGGTTTTACTGGTACTAAAATTTGGCCACATTGCTATCTTTTCCTGGCCTATAAAAGAATTTTCTTCTGTCCTCCTCTCTCTCTCTCTCCCTCTCCCTCTCTCTCTCTTGCACTCTCTTTCTCTCTCTCTCTCTGTATGTGTGTGTTTTTTCTTTCTTTTCAGTTTACCGTTGAGCAGCGTGATAATACTTACATAACGAGAGTATTTGTTAAAATTTGTTTCCTACTTCTCAATTTAAAAAAAATGTATAATTCAAGTGGTTAAATTTTTTTTACGTTATTGCAAACTCTCTGTATCTTCCTTTTTATCGATATTGTACTTATCTCTGAAAAAAAAATTCCCGTACAGCCAATTAACAGAATTTTGGAAAACATTTGCCCAGGACAAAAATGTCGGTGTTCTGATAACGAGCCTAACCTTTCTAACTTTCACGCAATAAATATTATAAAAATCCCCTTTTGGCTTCTGGGTCAAGGCTACCGTCCTCAAAACCAATTGTGTGCCCAGGGTTTCAACCTGACTTGTTCCAGCTATATTCAAACGAGATTTACGGTTAATTTATTCATTCAATAAAATTCCGTAGAGTTTTTTTTTATCTTGGTAGAAACCATAAAGCTTTGGAATAATAGTATTTACATGTGACAGAGAAAAATAAATAGGGGAGACCGGGGTAAGTTGGCGAACGGGGTAAGATGACGAATCGTATGTAACTAATCCAGAAACACAGATAGAATGTTGGCGCCCCTGTGACCTTGAGTGTCACCATCTGCACCTACTAGGCAGGTGCAGCGGAATTCTCCAGTCAGTTTGAATGTGGCAGCTTTGAGAGGCTAACTGTTTCGTGAGCCATTGTTGTAATATTGAAGGTACGTATGTTAAGCTATTACAAGAAAAGAGTCCATTTATATAAAATGTTTATACATGTAAAATGAAACGCTTACTTTTGGGAGTATTTTAATGTATAGATTGTTGAAGAAATTATTTTAATGTTGTTAGTGATTTTGGTAAAGCAAAAAAAGGTCTGCTGGGGCAAGTTGACGGGGGCAAGATGACGAATTCGTCATCTTGCCCCTGCAATCGTCAACTTGCCATAGGTAATGACAGTGTGCGCATTATTTTGTATTAAATGTGTTATTTAAACCAATGATATACAGATATGAATAACATTTATGTAAAAGAAAAATAATAATGAAATTATATAATATTATAAATATTTCCTGTGTTAATAGTCGTAACGATTTTGCTTGATTTTTTTTTTTTGTAGATGTCCAGGCATTACGGAAAGGAGAACGGAAAGGAGTTGGAGTGACGTAGAAATGACTGCTGCTGTGAATTTTTGTCGTGATAATGGTATTGTGATGGTCGGATTGCCACCACATACTTCGCATAGGTTGCAGCCATTGGATGTTTCGTTTTTCGGCCCTTTGAAGACATTCTACTCACAAGCCTGTGACAATTATTTGGTGTCACATCCCGGACAACAAATAACTGACCGTAATGTGGGAAATCTCTTCGCTGCACCTTATTCAAAAGCAGAAACTGTAGGCAATGCCATCAAAGGGTTTGAGGCTACTGGGATAGAGCATTACAACCCTCAAATATTCAAAGAATGTGATTTTACTGCTGCGGCTACATTGGAAAGAAAACTTCCCGGAAGTGAAGAACTAATGTCCACTTAAATACCAATTTCATCTGACCATGCATCAAACGATGTGTGGCTAAATTATATGCCTAATGCTTCAGGAGCTGACTGATTAATTAGCCCAGCCAGAAAAAATAGTGATCTTATCGATGAAGCAGGGCCTTCTTTTGGGAAGGCCAAAGCAAGTTCATGTTGTAAAAAGGCATCGTTTTATGATTTAAAACCATTGGCAGTGGCCCACAGGACAACCGCGACAAGGAAAATAAGTACAGGATCAGCGTCAGTAATAACAAGCTCGCCAATCAAGAACATGTTGTTATAAAGAGATAGAGAGAAGAAGCAGAAAGAAGAGAATAAAAATGAAAGAAAAACTAAGAAAACTGAAAAACGAAGCTCTGATCATTCTGTAGCAAAGCCATCAAGCCAAAATAGTGTTTCTTGCCCTGCATGTGAAGAAGTTTACGTGGAACCTCCAAATTAAGACAGGATTCAATGTTCCACATGTTCTGAGTGGTGGCACGAAAACTGTTCCAATTATGTGTGTGACTATTGTTAATGACATTATTCAAAGTAAAAACTTGCAGTTTTTCGTTACTATGTGGCAAGGAATTTTATCAAAGTCGTTCAAATATGTTACAATATATCTTCTTTACAGCCTGCGTGTGGTTTAGTGTAGGATATCTATTAAACTATTGTGTACTTTGTCTATAAATATATATATTTTTGTTTCGTCATCTTACCCCAATAGGTTCGTCAACTTACCCCACACCTGGGGCAAGATGACGAATGTGCTACCTAATTGGTTTCTTGTCAATAACTTCAGAACTACACACATTAATACAACCTTGTTACATTTTTAGGTAGAAAATAGTATATACTTCGTATTGGTACCAAATAAGATATAATAAATGCTTATTTATCTGATAAAGGCCATTTCAAAGCTTAACATCGTCAACTTACCCCGGTCTCCCCTACTATAATCAATATGATAAACATTTGAAACGAAATAATATTGAGACCTCCGTACATTCAAAACGTTACCGGGTACAGCTATTTCTACGTTAAGTTTGTACAGAAAACAGTTTATACTTCCCCACTCCGGCAGCGTAGGGTGCTAGGTGCACCTATCTTGCCCCCTCCCCCCCCCCCCCGGGGGGGGGAACCCACCCGTTATGGAACCTACTCTAATTTCGGAGGTGCTCTCGTCTTACGCCTCGGCGTATGTGACCGTAACGTTGAAATCCTGCCTCCACTTCAACTTTTGAAGTGCCTCTTTACATTCGTATTATACACCTCCCCAACTTTCCGTTTGATGTGTCCAACGCCGAATTGTAAACTAGGGACCGACTCTCCTGCGGAGTATGTCTCCAGGGAAACAAGAATTCCTCCGTGAGCTGGCGAGATTCATTACTCCCTTCTCGCATCCGGCGGCAGAAAGGGTGGGTGAAGTGACGAGACACACAATTCCCTCGCGCGCACACCTGGGACGGCATTCCCTGTTGACTTTAAAACCAGGTAACATTCAACTGCGCTTAGCTGAGGTTTGCAGAAGCTAACTGGTTTACCAACTAGGAATTGCTGCCGTGTGGGCCTACACGTACTAACAAGTCGAGTGGATGCAGAACTTAGTTCGTTTCTGAAATTGACGGAAACATAATTAACGAAGATGGTGGGGATGTTGTGTAAACTACTTTAAAGCAATTCAAGTTATTTATCTTCAACAAACATTCGGGTACAAAATATTGCTTAAAAGTTAATAATGTGTTTTATACTTAAATAAAGTTCGATTACTAAATTATTTTTAACTTTTAGACATCGCAGACATTGTTTGTAATTTTTAAATAGGCTCTAACCATAAACCAAACGGAAGCTTATCATAAGGTATTATATGATAAAAGTATACAATAAAATAAACAAACCTCATTAATTGTTACGCTTAAGTACTGCTAAAAATAAAATACATAAGAGTGAACTTAATAGCTTAAACTCATGTATTAATTTTCAACCGTGTAACAAAAATTTATGGTAGGAAATTTTCAGTCAAAAATTAGCTAACAATATACATGAATTGCACAAGTTTCACATATAACTAAATTCAAATTCATTCTTTATTTAAAATACAAAGAGGCGCTCTTAACAAATAACTTAACTCAAAAAGAAGAAATTATAACAGGAAGTGACAGGACCTTACAGAGTAATGAACCGCAATAGTTTAATGCAATTACTTAATGACATTTTGCCCTTAAATTTTGTGAGTAAATTTCAATCATATATATATATATATACACGGTGTCGTCACAGGAAAATTATGTAATACTTTTAGAAATTTTCAATCACACATAACATTAATATAGTTTTTGTACAATATATTTTGATTGCATAATCCATATACTTACATATACCTAAAACAAAGTGTAATTTTATGTACAAATTTGTATAAAAAGTTTAAAAGGGTTGATAATAAATTATACCTGTAACCCTCGAGGTCACAAAAGAACGAAATAATTTTTAAAAATCTTGAACTAAATTCAACTTTCTAAAATTTAACTCTCTTTGCATCATTGCTTGGAAAAAGCTATTAAAACTCTTCTAATTATAAGTTGGCAAGTGCATATTATAGCATATGTAAAGTTTTGGTTAAAATCAGTAGGCTGTACAGGAATATTCAGTGTTTCATCGTTAACAAAACACCAAAAGGCAGAACTTAATATATGTATAAAATACAAATATGACCGTATTTCGCAGATTCAAAAGTTCATGTGTTGACATCATGTGAGAAAATTCGAGATCATTCTTGTTTCTGTATGATTCATAGCCCCACGATGTATATTGTTTATATTCTGAATTGCATACCTGTGGTCCAACAAAAATACCCCAAATTTATTGACTGGCCAATTTTTTACTAAATATTTTTGTTTCTGCAAACATTTTGTTTATCAAAACATTGTTTATTACAGACTTTTTTTTCAATACATATACGAAAATATGACTGTTCGCATTAAGAATTAAAAGAACTCTTAATACCGTTTTATATTTTGAGTTTTTTTTTTCAGAGAGACTGCAACAATATAGGCTAAATGTTTTACTAATAAATCTTTATACTAAAATTAATATTTACTTCATTAAGTATATAAGATTCATAGACGATGGGCAACATATGGGTGATCAAAAGTATATTACATACTTACTTCAACGCAATAATATTTTACATTTTCTGTCCATTAGGTATAGTTACGTGATAATAAATATCTTCAATAGTTTTGTTATAAATGGCCACACTAGTCATTGTCAACTCATTGTTAATGTGATTTAACGAGATTTTACATTTTCATGCAAGTTCCTGCGAGTAACCAATCCCAATCAAACATTTTCCCTGGACACTTCGAATTCTTTGACCAAAACGTACCTTTCCTGTCATGTAATATTACATATTTTTGACAATGATGAAAACGCATTTATGGACCACATAAATAAACTGTATTTGGAAGCTAAATTTGCCTATACCATGGCGGTCTAGACAAGAAAAGAAAACTGCCTGCATTAGTTGTGTCGATAGGAGAAAGGAGAATTCAATATGGCTGTGGCTATGAGCGCATAAGTGATAATTTATTAAAAAATATTATTTTCAAAATTCTTAACACGTTTATGTTAACTTACAAATAAAAATCTCTCCTGTCATTAAAATTATCAATATTCAAATAAACTATGGACAACAATCTTGGACATTTAAAATGTATCCGTTGCTGCAGCCTCATTAACAACATTTAAATGTAATTTTATAGACTATAAATATCAAAGAGAGTTTACGGTTGATTTCCACGCCTGTACTTAACTCATATGGATCGTTATAATTTAAGCTTATTTCACCCAGTGGTAATGATACAATAGTAGCGATTCTAATTATTGAACAATTAAGTTAAAAACTTGTGTAGTTAGCACGTATGTAAATATTTAAGTATGGTTATGCAATCTTTAATCATTCGTTAGAACAAAGCTTTTGTTAAAAATGTTTTCCGCCTAAATACTTAATATAAGCATGCATGTCATTTAACAAAATTCTGGCAAGAGATTCATAGTAGCCTTTTAGGAAATCCGTTTAATTAGATGTACCGTATACATAAGTATTTTTATAATTGTGAGAATTTCGTACAAGGCGACGAAACACTTCCCAGCATCTTGTCCCATCACATGTACGCTTAAATGAAGTGTGTGTATGTTTGTATATATGTATATTATATAATGCAAGTGTAGATCTAACGATAATGTTTGTTGGCTGACATATTTACCTGAGCACCATAGAGGCTTAAGTTTATGATGACTGCACTCTTGAAATTATTCCAGTACCTATATACTGATAACAAATCTCAACAATAAGTTTCACTAAGCAAAGGTTTCGTATTCAAACTGTCACATAAATAAACCCACTGTTACCGTCATGAACTAATGCGATACCATTCAATTTCACTTATTGGAAACTTACCTTTTGTTGTCAATTGGTGAACACCAGATGAGTTTAGAACGTAATCCACAGTAACTTCAATATTCAGGTTGTTGGTTAGATGAATTTTTCGCAGTGGAGTTCCATTTTCACTCGTTCATTTGCAACACACGTCATTTTCACGGAATATAAAAATACATACTTTTATGTCTGATGAAGATCTGTGCGGGCAGAAACAAACAAATACGTGAAATGTTTTGCAAAATACTTTGACAGTATTGACTTCATTAAATGTGGAAAATAATGTCGAACAACGATTTTTTAATACTTGACAAAATAAAACTAAGTATAGTGTGATTAATGATTGTACTGTAGCAACTTTATAAATTGTAATACATGTAAAATATATCTTACATACTTATGTTACTTTTTTTTTAGGTCTCACATGGAACGTTCGGTTACCAAACGTGTTTTACACAAATTTCAGTTTAATATTTCATTTCAGCATTTTTGAGCAAAAATCAATAAAACAAGCTAAAAATTATTTTTTTCTTAATCAAATTGATGCCATCGGTTTGATTTGCAGAATTTATTTTCCATAGCAGCCCAGCACACGCACACACGAAAGTCACCATGGAGAAGAAGCTTCTTATTTATTATACCTCAGTCCGCAGCATTTCGGCGTTAGACAATTTGGAAATGCTGGAAGGACAGTTGGAGGGAAAAATACTTGTTAATACAACACAAAAACGCGAGAGACGAGCCAGACATAAACAACAAGCACGAATGGTGCTCCAACGGTTCAGGAACAGCGGAACCTCAGGAGCTAATTTATCTCCCTCTTCTCCGTGTGGAATCCGTCGCGAAAAGGTTGAGAGTTCGTTTTCCGAAACGCCGCGGCTGCAGGGATTCCCGACAAGGCAAGAGGTTTTTTTTTTTTTTTGTATTTCCGCGATGAATCCGCGCACGGAACGCGACGACAAGATGGTGGAAGGTTCGAGCGCCCGGCACTGGAACTCCCGCCGGGTCACGGCACAAACGAACACCGCGGCGCGAAGGGGCCAGGTCCTGTGGCCGGTACGGACGTCGATAAACGCACCACCGATGCACCGACTAATTAAAAAATAAATAAAAAAATTCTTGGCCGGTGGAAATTAAAAAAATTCCCCCGGCGCTGGGGAAGAAGGGCGGGTCGTAAAACTAAAAAAAAAAGCCGAACGTCGGGGGTGATGCAGACGACGCACCCGCACGGGTCGACACCGCCGAACAACTGACGATCGTGCGTACACAAGCGTGCGCCGAAACAGCCGATCGCGTTTATTTGTTTTTTTACCACTTGTTCTTCTTATTTTTTCTTCCGGGCGAGGATGCTTCGCCAGGAATCTGCGACCTCGTCTTTCGACGAAATAACGCACTCAACCGTCTCTCGATTTCGTTTCGTGCCGAGGAAAACACGTTCCGGACATGGCGTCTGCTCGCGACGCGGAGGAGGGGAAAAAAACTCCGGGTAGGTTGGACGCCCTGACGGCGGCGGCGCTCCGTCGCTCCCACCACCTACACGCCGCGCGGCAACCGTCCTGCCATCTAGCGGCGAGCGCCGGAACTCGGTAATGGCCGCCGCTCAATAACGCCCCGACGTGCTCTAGGAAACCTAAAATGCCGGGGCGTCCAGACGTCCCCCGTTGCAACCGCGCTCAATTTTTAATAAGCGGCTACGCCTTTTCGTCCTGCCGGCGTTCGGTTGGAGGGGGAAAAACGTTTCGCCCCCCCCTACCCCATCCTTCTCCTAGTAATGCCGAAGCGTTGCATTAACAATTTACGGCATTTCTCTGGGAACTGGGAAGGCTGTATTTTTGTAATGCCCTGACGCTGTGGCGGGAGGTTTCGTGAACCTCCCCTTACACTCTTTTTCCTTCTTCCATCTCTCTATGTATGTCCATCCGGTCACTTTCTTTCTCTCTCTCTCTATCTATCTCTCTCTCTCCATAGCTCTATTGCAAAAGTAGCTGCTTGCATTTTGCACTGAGTTGGCGAGAGACGGAGACAGAGAAAGAGAGAGACACGAGAAAGGAAAATCAATAACTCTCTCTTTCCTAGCCCCCCACCCACCGACGCACACGTAACAGTCTCGGATGTATGTGCATTTTTTTTTTCTCTTTCTAACGAGCGTGTTATAGGGCGCGATTTCATTAATCTAAAAGGTCGTCTCCAAGTTGCGGTTGGTTGGACAGAGTTATTACAGCTGAAGGCCGTGAGTAGGGGGGAAAGGGGGAGGAGAGAGGAATTTTGATGGCGTCATGAAATACACTTTCATCTCCCGCAACCACGCGTTTGCCCTTACTATAAGTTGCCAACATTATGATTCTGGAAATAAGTTGGCGAGCTGAAATTCTAATACTGCGAACGCCAACCTCCGAATCGCAGTTCTTCGAAGCTCCAAATTCCTGGCGACGGGTTCTGGGTTCGATTACCGGCATGGATGTCTGCCGTTTTTTTGATGTTGTAACATTAGGTTTGGCCAGTTTGTCAGCCGCTCCCCGATCGGCATAATGGTATGGAGGTGAATAAATAAAAATAGTAATATTAAAATAAACACAACTTTAACGTGGCAACCATACGTGGCTTTTTGTATACTGACACCGCTACACTGTTTACAGCGGATCACGGAACTAGGAAGTTGGAATACTCGGTAGTTTTTATGAAGATTCAGTCACCTGAAATTACGAAGTAATGGTAGTTTATTTAATTTAAATTCTTTGTTGAACAGGCCGTTAATATACTGTATTTTCTAACAGTGCACTTGCAAATCTGTAAAGTCAGAGCTTTGTACCATTTGTAATTTTGAAAGCTCTTCCTTGTAGTTTTACAAGTTAATATCGATGGTAACTAAGTTTCCAAAGATTTTCCTTATAAAAGTACAAAAATTTATAGTTCACGATTTGATGACTGGCTAACGCGTCACCTTTGATACTGTCTGTTAGGCCCGTGGTCTGCTAGAAGCGGAGTCTGCTAGGCTGGGACCCTGAAGCCGCCTCTTCTTGGTCCGTGTACGAAGTCCAAGGGCTTGAGAACGTTATTTGCTCGGTGGCCGTCTTGCCTCGCCGACGGCTAGAGCTCCAACGTAAATGTCATTCTGCTAAGCACTCAAGAAGGACCGATACAAAGCGGATAGTTTTCAACCTCTATTTCAATTTGAAAGCTATGGCAAAGCTGTAGAACCAACGATTTAAATGTATCTCGCGCGGACACATACTAAAGAAAATTTTGCTTTTGTACAAACATTGGTTGTCTGTAAAGTCGGTTTACGGACGATAGTTTAACGTGACAACGTCATAACAAAACATTGATGAAATGATTGCATACTTTTATGAATAAAATTGAATCATTTTTATTGAATTATCACTATTTTGTATGGCTACAAAGAAGGAGTGAAATTAAATCTACAATTTAATTGATAAATTTACTTTGATTTGCACTCATTAATTCAAATATGTTTATTACTTTAACGAACAGATTATTTCAACTATAACTTTTGTACTTGTTTGCTATTTAACTTCTTCCAATCTGTGTTATTCTGTTAAGGATAGGACGATTATAGGAAAAGTAGGACACGAATGGGAGTGTTTGAAGTTTAATGTGCCTCGAAAAAGTCAAATCGATTATTGTTCCAATCGATTGGAAGAGAGATAGATGCGGCGCAAGCATATAATGAGCGTAACGGGACAATGTGCGTAACGGGACACTTTTTCGTGCGTGACGTCAAAAGGAATGAATCTGATGAACTATCATAGCCTGATATATAATTTCTCTGAGAACAACGATGAAACTGCGAAATCTAGCTGCAATTAAGGCTGGATTACAAACTCATCACATTTACACATACAAGAACAATTTTAGACTTTAGCACGATCTAAAATATAAACATGTTATTCACTGTCTCACTGACTCACTGGCGCTGTATGAATTTTGTTTTCATGCTCTTGCTATAAGATAATATGCTTTCGTTGGGAAGGGGGTGGAAGGGGGGATATAGCGTCATATTCTGACGAGGCCGATAGTGTCAGCATTTTTCAGTGATAAAGTAGCGATCTGTGGCTTAGTTTTCCTACGTTTTGGCCGCGTATAGCCTATATGTTTAATGTAATTCAATTTGTTGGCCTCGCAAGTATGAATCTACCAACCACTGTTGTGTCAACTTTCCAGCGCTAAAGATAGTATTAAATTAATCACGAATACATGTTAAGGCGCATTTTAAATATACCATGTCAATTTTTTTGCGAACTCTATTCAATTGAGCATTTTCATACGAATCTCCGGGTTGCCATCCTGGTGTATTGAATCGAATCCACAGCAAGGAAGATTATTGAATGACCAGAGACAATTAACAAATTATGTAGTTTTTCAAGATGTTCTTCTTTAAAAACAATTTTTTTGTTAAATATACTTTTATCTTTTCATATATATGTCAGAAACAATTTTCATTGCTTAATATTAAAATAAATTGAATTTTGAATAAATATTTCGTGTGATAAAATGTTCGTTATATTCATCATTTTTCAATGGACACTTGAGGCACCTTACAACTAACTAGTAACAAATATTAGAGATACATTAATTAAAAAGCAAATATATATATATATTTCACAGTTTTCTTTATATCTGGCTGGTGTACTTTAAAATGGGAGTAACGATATTAGGTTTGGGAATACAGTATTCGTAATTCCTCAAATAAATGAAAATAAACGTATTGACCTTTTGCAGACAAGAGTTCCGTATGAAAAATAGAATTAAGTATTGTACCTTATCTGTGCCGAATCCCCTTACATTTTTTCTAATGTGAAGATTTCTATTTGTTTATTTTGAACACGCTCACTGGTGCTTTCAGCGCGGTATCGCCTCTAAGCGCAAGGCTGTGGACTGGCGCGCAGTCTTCTCGTCATGCGTAGGGCAAACATGATATTTGTGAGGAAACCGTTACATTTTATGACGTGTAAATTGTGATAAAGGTTCAACGCATGTACCTTGAGTGTTTTCAAGAATCTTTACCGGGTGTTTCATGTCTAAAAATTACACTATAAAAAGGCGCGTTCTAGCCGTTTTCACTCTTCCAAAATTACAGTTAAAAAAACTAAATCCGAAATCAAAAGTACGCATTCTCCATCCGCGTATATTCTTAAATGACTTTCTCAAATAGATGTCACTCGGATATCTTGAGCGGTTGTTTTCAGAAGCTCTGGACACCGTTTGTGTGCCCGGGTAGGCGGGTGGGCGTATGTGTCACAGATGCACTGCTTCAAAGAATGACTTGCAAACAAAGATTTTCCCCCACCCCCTTTGAGATACGTGATTTTGTTCCCAAAAATCTCTGGTGCGCTCTTCTTCACAGGAAAAAAAAAAAAAAAAACCCAAATCCGTAGGATTCGCAATAAGTGGCGCGTGTGTGTTTTTCCAACCGACACAAAAGTCAATCCTGGATATGGTTTTTGTATGTCGTATACTGCTTACACATATTGGCCGACATGCATGTGCAATAAGCACAAAACTCAAAAATGTACAGGAAGTATTCCATAAAACATAGTTTTGGCGTTTCACAGTCACGATTTTTTTTTTAAGCGCAAGTGAGCTCATTGATGGGCTCTTTAATTCCAGGGGGGGGGGGGGGGAAGTCACCGGTTCCCCTGCAAACCCCCCTCCCCACGGATCTAAGCCCATGTATGTAGGTATGTATGTATGTATATATCCCGCGATGAATACAGCGATAAATCTGTGGGCGCCGCACCCGTCTCGTGATTCCGTTGGCAAACTCTGTCCTCGTGTGGGCGGATCGCGGTCTCTGTTGTGCTGGATATCTTCGCCGTCGTCTCTGCTGGTCGCGGGAGGACCGGCCGTGGCGCTGCCGGGTCTGCCGGGTGGGGGTAACTTCCACATCCGCGCCGGTCGCATTAAGGCGTCGCCGCGAGTTACCCGTGAACTGTTACACCCCCCCCCCCTCCCCCCCCCCAGCCCTGGGAGTTATGAACTGCCAGGAGACGGCATGCCTGTGACGTGGTTGCAGTCACTTTGTTTTTGTTTTTTTTTACCTCGCCGTCGCCATATTTATCACGCCCGGAAAATCACGGAAATGGTGCTCGATAACGTCTGATGATGGTTTTATTAAGTATGAATGAAAATCTTCGTGTATTTTAATTAAAATTCCTGGTCAAAAATCAGACACAAAGCCGAAGTTTCATTATAAAGTTAAAAAAATTTCGATCTGCTAATCAAATGATTCAATAGTCGACGTACATAGCTGGTCCCGACAGCGAATTCTAGTGGCAGTTGTTGGTACTACGTGTGGTTCGCGTCAAGAAATTTAATTAAAAACACAACTTTCGTATATATTTATCACACTCGGTATTATTTTAAAGAATTTTATGTTTAATTTATTTTCCGAGTATTTCTGAGAACACACGAATTATCTCGTTACCGCAATGACTTGACACGGGGGAGGGGGAGGGGGGAGGTCCGCGGAGTCCGAAACACCTCCCTTTCAGGATTCAAAAGAATAAAACACAAGCAATTTCAGAATAAGACATTTACAGCAACTTAGCTACGCAGGAATACAGAGAGATTATTTAGGAAGGATTATTCTAATCCTTACTGGGGTGAAATAATGTGTTTCCTCCCCATCATAGTCCGAAATTCCTCGTACACAGAAGCGGCAAAAATTGTTTCCAAGTTTTTTATACCTATCTATATTTAATGCCGGTTTCCTTACGTCACTCTAAGCATGAATTTCGTAAAAACTTGACGTGTGTGTTTCATAAATTTAATAACTTTAACATATATATATTATTTGTTTTGATGAAATAATAAAAAAATGACATGATTACAAAGATTTTAAATACACTTAAAAAGTTATATTATCTTTTCTCAAGCAAAATCGTTACTTAAATTTTTGCGTGTAAACATTGGCGTTTCAAAATGTCTAATATTCCCTGAAATTTTAGTGTGACAATCAATTTTATTTTTAAATTCGACTTTAAGGGAAACTTACTCCTTAAAAAAAATAATTACATAATGGCTACAGCCTTGCGACGTTAGGTGTTACATTATCGCTGGCGGGTATTGAAAGATACGCTCGCATGTTTTTTTTGTTTTTTTTTTTCCTTCTTTTCACTGCATCTAGTTATTTTTCTCGACGGCAGAGAGACCTGCCGCGAACTGCTGAAACCGCTAATTCGGACGTAATCGATGTTGGCGGCACTGTTCGCACGGCCGGCGATACATCGGCACGGCCGACTGCCGCTTGTTCGTCGGACAATGGCCGCCGCCGATTTCGCGACCTCTGCGTGTTATCCCCCCCCCCCCCTTTTTTTTCTTCCTCCTACTTCCCCTCATCGTTTCACCCACCCCTGACCCACCCCTCCCTCCCTACCTTCCCCTACCTTCCCCCCACCACCGCGATGCGCCGTCTATCACCCTGGCCCCGGAGTACCGGGAGTATTTACATTGATAGCACCTGCTGCTTTCGCGGCGCCCGCGCACCGTCCGTCTGTGCCGGGGGGAAAAATAAATTCTGGCTGCATGGCTGCCAACTCGATACAGGCGCGGTGCATCAACGGCAGACTCGCAAACACAACAAAAAAATATATATATATTTCCTTCGAGGAACGTGATAATTTCCACAGTGCTGGAATAAACTGGGCTTTTCAATCAAAACGTGAATATATTTATAACTTCTGTACCTATCTCACGTAAGGTTTATTTTTATTTACTTTGAGAATTTGTGTTTATGTTTCATTGGCAAAGTATGCAATAACGATGCATGGTTCTTTTTAAATGCAAATAGTTTTATTTAAGTAATATCAAAATACATACGGACCTAACTATTTCCTTGTTAGGTAACATTTTAAAATAAATAATTATTTTTTTTAAAAGAACATTAACTTTATGAAAGATAAGCAACCATCCCAACTGAATTATTTTAAAAATTTAACTGTTACAGAGATATCGGTAATGCAATTTTAACCATTTCAATTGTAATTGTAATTCTTCTAAGTCTCATTCTGTTAAAATATTGCTTTGTACGAAAATTGTGGAATTATGTTATAAAAATATAATGACCACGAAAATAATATACCTATTTTCAAAAAAATTGAACAATCACCATGGCTGTACATATTTGACTATCATTTACACTTTAGGTATATTCTGAAGAAAGCCTACTTGTTGTAGCCGTTACCATGGCGCGACTTCCGAAAAGTTTGTACATAGTTTTTCATTCCATGATCCGTAGACCCCAAAACAATCGTCGACTAAAAATATTATATGTGTGTATACCACATTAAAAAAAATCTTCCCTACTCCTACGCCTTTGGTAGGATTATTCCCATTAAATAACTTGGCCGAAATTTTCCTCACTATATTTTATGTTTCAGTTTGGAAGTGAGTTGAACAAACATACCCATAAAAATGTGATAATTATCACATCGTCCTATGTATGCTTTGCCAGAAACTGGCAGGTGAATCATCACTAGATTTAAAGAACATACCAGAGGCTATAAACCTGCCATAGTAGAAACGACCAGCCATAGCACTCGATGTAAACCAGCCACAACATTGAAGTCGAACAATTTAATATTATAGCCAACATCCCCAATAAAGAAAAAAAGGCTAAACTTATGAAGCAGAAGAAATATTCAAACACTCTTCAAACATAAATATTGAAGATGGATTCAATTTGAGCAGAAATCTAAAAAAAAAAAAAAAAAAAAAACTCTGCATAGAAAAAATACAAATCGTCTCTGATTGGCTAGACAGCCTAGCTGCCAACCAGAAGAGAAGAGACCACTGGTTGGCCAGCAGTCCCAACCAATCACAGATGCCTAGCTTTGATTGGCCAAACCAAACAGCCAACCCGATAAAGAAGGAAGGCTCTGTTTGGCCCACAGCTTCAGCCTAATTGACTGAAGCTGAACGCCAATCAGGAAACACTCCTCCTTCAGGCGAGAGTATTTACAGACAGGAAAAATTTCCAAGAACGTCAGTAGATACCTAACTGAAGACGGCGACTGCAGTGCCAACCGAAACGTCGGTGAAATCCTCGCCCTCTGCGCGGGTGGAACCCAGAAGCCAAGTAACTTCAGTCAATGGCCGCGTAAAGCCTATGAACCTTATTAACTCTGTGGTGGTCAGTATTCGTGAGCAAATATTATCTTTGAAAGATTTGTGCAATGGGAGTGCATAACTTGATGTAAGTTTTTGGACATACGCCATTGATAAGAACTTTTTCTGTTGAAGAAAAACTAAAAACTAAAAAATAAAGAAATAAGTAAATAAAAAATACCCAAAAAATAATAAAAAAAGACAAAATTACTTAATTTGTGTTTTTTGTCTTTTTTGGGTATTTTTTATTTACTTATTTCTTTATTTTTTAGTTTTTAGTTTTTCTTCAACAGAAAAAGTTCTTAGCAATGGCGTATGTCCAAAAACTTACATCAAGTCATTCGTGAGCAAGCATTACGTGATGCTTAACGCTTTGTAAGTGACAGAAATGGCTACCATTTAAGAACTGTTAATTCTGAGACAAGTCGCGTGGCCATATATGTATTCGCAAGGACCATATTCTTTTCCTGTGCTTGCAGTGAGTCACGTGTGTTTATGTTTCTTCGTGGTTCGCGGCCCAGCCGTAAGGGAGCGCTCAGTTCGTGGCCAGATGGTACCTCCCACGTGTTCATTGGCGATACGAGAGTATGCGCATATTTGTATCCCCTCTCCCTTATGAATATGGTTAGAGTATGGGGGATAATAGGTTGGCTGCTATGCGCCATCTGCACTTTCCCTATACGTATATGCCAATCTGTAGTCTACTAGATTTTATTTTGCTTTAAATCTTCTGTAATTACACTTTTCATAAAATAATTATACTTTTCATGAAACACTGAAACATTGAGCATTTCCCTACTTTTGCTGCCAACCTTACCTTTAAATAAAATAACACACCCATGCATGGAAATTTCATTTTGTTTTCAAAGTTTGTGTTTGAAAGTGTACAAATTATTTCTAATGCACTTTACTTAATACAGATCTTGTCGCTTAAAAAGTTCACTTAACCTTTACTAGTAGACGAAAATCTTTATAATTTCTTGACTTTGTGTTTTTTATACAAATATTTTAACTGTTATTTGTCTTTAATTTCTTACTTTATACGAGCCGATCAGAAATACACATGCAAAAAATTCATGGTTCATATTTTTTGCACTTAATTTCCTCTCCAACAATTCGCATTAAAATGATTTAACGACCATTGTGTTTACAACCAGAATTTAATGCAACAGAAATATTCATGGAAAATTACATATATTTGTAAATTTGTACTCTTACATGAAAACAACTGTATCACTGCAAAATAGATTTCTCAGTAATACTGGGCTCGGATAATTACTCGTGTATTTATGCTTTGTGTTGTCCCAGTATGTACCTCCAATAGTACTTCCCTAGATATAAATTGGTTCAAAAAAGCGTATGTATTTATTATACGTCATTTATCACTGAACCTCACGCAAAAATACACTGTAAAAACCCTTTCCGTGTGGCCAAGAAATAATCTAAACAATTTTCGATTAACTTATAAAAATATATTAAATTAAATCATTATATCATGAGTATTGCTAGTAAAATTTTCTATGGTATGTTTGGTTTATTTGAACAATAATATTTCTTTGGAGTTGCAAAAGTTGGGCTTGTAACACAAAGTTTTCTTAATAGCTGTGGTATAACTGTAGTCGTGTGCAAACTTTTCAGGTTATTAATATAAGACCAAATGAGAATTACCTCCTGCCTCCTTTCGTGTATGGATACCAAAACTTTTTTTTTGTTATAATTAAGTTTAACGCTAAAATCTCGCTGAAGTTTTGTATGTGTATATATATATATATATATATCTGTTTATCAATACTTATTTCATGGTGGAAATGTTACGATTCTTTAAATCAAGTTCCTTTCAAGCTATTAAGGAAAATTCTGGCATTAAGTTTAATACATCTACGGTTTGTTTTTCTAACCAAATGTTAACCAGAGCTACTTCAAATTTAGAACAGACACTCACGATTAGTTACCCTTATGATTCAAACAAACCAGCTGTTGTGGCAATGAACGCGGATTTATCGTGTGCCTTTATTGAAGCAAGCCTTTTCGGGTGACCCAGTGTTACCAATTCAAGGCCCGCGACCAATTTTTGGCTTGCCAAATCTTGGGCAGTGGCACGCCAAACAATTAATAGAAAACAAATAATGTAACAACTCCTTGTAAAATTTATATTTCTTTAAGAGCTAGGCGTAGGAACAGAAATATCTAGATTTTAGGCCGCAACCATTTTTTTAAGATAATAGGTACACACTGAGGAATTTTATGAGACTATACAATTAGGTTTAATAAGAGTATTATTACAGTTGTAGTCATTCTTATATTAAAAAGTACTAAACGCCAATGACTTTATTATGGAATCGGTCTGTAGCAGTCAGTCAATATTTACTTCAAGTATTCAATGAAATAAATATCTACGCTTTTAACAAAGCCAAAGGTTAAAATTAAAATAAAAAGTGTGTGTGGTTATAAAATTGTTTAAACCTAAATGGCGTATTTTGGGTACTATCCCTCCTGCTTAAATATGCTTTAATTTTCGGTAATTTATAGACCTGATTTAACTAATGGTGATAAATTGCTCAGCTTATACTAACGCTCCTTCACAAAAATTAAGATGCTTAAAATTAGCTAAAAATATAATTACAGCTGTTTTTGTTTTTGATTCTAAAAATACCATAAATGGTTTAATTTATCCCTCGGGAATACCAAAGGAAAAAATAATAATATCCAGTGAAATTTAATTTAAAACAAGTTTAAAACAAGCTCTAGGTATACAAAGGAAATTTAAAAAAAAAAAAGTGAGCTTTGGTCTCTTTTTTTTTTCTTTCAAAAATCGTAACGGGAATATACTTGTTACGCAAGAAACACTGCTTTCATAGATGAAAACAGACAATGACGTTAAACTCTGAGCGAACTTAAAACGTCGCGCCGACAGCGCAGTGACGCGACCCGGCGACCAAAGTCAACAGCCGTCATCCGCTCGACGAGCAGCTCTCGACCGGTGCTGGATTACAGGTTGGTCCTAACCTGGTGGTGTGCCGGATTAAAGAACTCACCCCCCGGCTCCCCTTGTACTCGCGCGCCTGGAGTGCTGCGGGGTTGCAGTAACCGCAGGCGGCATGGAGGCACGCGCCGGTATTTGGCGTTAGGGTGAGGGCGGGAAGGTGGCTAGCGCTAGTAACCACTGGATCGCCAGGGCCCTGCAGACTAAACACCCCGTCACACCGTCTAATTTTCGCTCCCAACACCTTCCATTATGTTGTGGCAAATAAAGTTTGGAGGGTCATGACGTCAACGGAAAACCGTCACCAGCGCGGCCATGTTTGTTTCACAAGTTAGATGATTTTGAGTTTCCATCAAATAATTTGCATGTAGGGGCAGGTTTTTTGGATGCAACCAGCCAATAAAAAAATCGTGCCTACCGAAAACGGAAATGACATTCGTTTCCGCGTCACAACGAACTTTTAAAACGGCGAATAACATGATTAAAGGTGTTGCACAGTATAAATCACTAAAATATCATTAATATGAATGACAAGTGTGTCCCACTGAGCATTTATTTAATTTAGTAACGGGCATTATTGAGAGTAAAATTCACAGATTTAAATATATATAATGTACAAAAAAAAAAGTTCAGCACTGTGAGACATCATTTGATTTCCAAATGAGCTTTATATTGAAAAAAGTTTGAATTAGATCAAATTGTAAAATAAAATTTGATAGTGTGACATGAGTTAAAATATATTTGGAGGTGATCTGTCACAATTTATCTGGTGGATACATTGGGAGCCATATTCAATCCAATAGCACCCCTCCAGCTGTATTGACAAGTACATATAGTCGGAGAGGAATATTTGACGGAGCGGCAGGGTCTCAAGGCCGTTGTAGAGGGATGACGAGAGGTTGGAAGGGGGGCAGGGGGCAGACTGCAGGGAGGTCCCTTGTTCCGCGCACACACGACCACGACAAGGCGGGTCCCAGTACACGCGCGTTCCATTAGCGCGCGACCTGCAGGACTCCTCTCTCCTCTCACCCCTTACTACAGTCTCGTGCCGGGCGAGGAAGGGGTAGTTTCAAGGGGTAGCAGGACCATCAGGCTCAGTTCCAATGTGACAACTTCGTTTTTAAAAAAAATCCTGACTTTTTTTCTAATTTACGAATTTCAGGAATTGCTTGGCTTCTGGGTTGTAATCGCGTCGAAGGCGAAGATATCACCGACGTTTCGGTCGACATTGGAATCGCCATCTTCAGGCAGCAGTTACCTTTTGAAGTTCTTGGAAGTTTTTCTCCGGCATTTTAATATTTTTCGCTCGAGAGGGTAGTGTTTCCTGATTGGCTGCAGCTATAGGGCCAATAACAGCCACCCTTTCTTCTGGTTGGCTGGTTGGTTTGGACAATCGCAGAAGTCCCGACGAACCAAATACCGGAAAAAAAAATTTTAATCTATAATATTGTCATGTAGGTTTTCCATTTATCAGCTATTTTACTCATTTTTGCAAATGAAAACTTTTATATAAATTAAAATGATGCCATAGTATGATGGTAGGTACATTAATTTTATTACTAGCGTTGCCCGGGCTTTACTTAAAGTGAAAAGAATTCATTTTAGGGAGCTGGGTTTTTTTTTTTTATATCTCTGTTAGACAGTGTTTTTCCTCTGTATTTTGGTCCAAGTTCCAATTGCGAAAATTTTTAACCAATCTCGAATAGAACTTAAGATTTTATTAAATGTAAAACAAAAACCAAACAAGCATTATTTTATCTATTTAGAATATTTGATTTGAATTTGAGGGTAAACAATGTTTTTAATTTGTCCATCCTGAGTATCCGGAGATCAGACAGTAAATTCCCACATATTTTGAACATCAATTGTTCCAACTTTCGTTCAGCTCGGATTAAATCTGTAGATTTGTGTTTTAAAAAAACCACTTACGCACTTATTTATTACACAGAAATTTTTTTTATACTTTTGGAAAATATTCCTGTGGAAACCACTTACCAAGAAATAGTTTGTAATAGGTACAAAAAGAAAGATATTGTAACTTTGTACAACACATGGCTATGGTTATTTTTGCATGTATGAAATACTTTTTTTGAGATAACACTGAGTATTTCTAACGAAAATAGGCGCATGATTTTATTTATTGATCGATATTTCATACAAGCATAATTCTTTTTAAACCACGGAAAAGATAATCTAATATTCAGTAGTTGGACTTTAATATTGTTTTATTATACTTACTAATGTGTGCAGTTAATACTGGGAAGCTATTCAGGGAACGGTTTCCAAATAACTTTAACTATTGGCATAAGTACCCGGGTAAGAATCCGAACACTATTTTGTAGTGAAACAGTTGCTTTCATGTAAATGTACAAATTTACATATATTTGTAATTTTTTATGAATATTTATTTTCCATTTACAAATAAAATTATATATTTAAAAAAACTAAAAATAAACCACGCTTTAATTTTTACATGAAATAAAAAGGAAAAGAATAATCGTTAAATTTAAGTCATTTCCTCAACAGCGATAGAATGAACTACAGCTCTGCATAAATTATTTTTTAATCATCTTAAAATAAGAATTAGTAATAAACAAAACAATTCATTTCAATGGAAAAATAACTCTATCCTAACGAATAGTCATCAGTGCAGTTCAGTTCATAGTCGTGAAATTATTTTATTGTCACCTGGATTACATATACTTGCACAGTTTCAAATCATTACGATTAGAAATATGTTAAAATCGACTTCCAAAATTTTATTACATAGTTAAAAGTGAAGCTAACAAAAGTTTATTTTTTTTTTTAAATTCACAGGGTATCATCATGTTCAGATAATTGAGTTCACTTGCAATTTTTCTTAATCGTAATCCAGCGTTGTAAAAACCGTCATCACGGATTATGTCGCATGCCTATTGGCTCTCTCGTGCTGAACCTTACCGCGGCAAGACACGCGCCGGACGCTACTCGCTTGTCCTTGAGAGGGGGTCAGAGGGGAAGGGCCTGCGGTGAAGGAACTGAAGTGTTCAAGTCTCCTCCCTCCGTGAACCCGGCCTTCCTCGCGTCGATCCCCTAATTAAGAGGCCACTCCAGTGTTTCAGGGGCACTACGCAACCCGCGTTAACCTCATAAGATTCAATGCTATTTTCATTTTGCTTATAACTTATTAACTAATATAGATTTCGAAATGATGCTTGCTTGATATGTAAGACAACGATGCTCTTATCAAAGCCCCTTTCTTCAAAAACGTGCATAAATTATGGTTCAAACCTAGACATTTCACTTATACATATTAGTAAAGATTAGTATAAAACCATAATTTATGCACGTTTTTGACGAAAGGGGCTTTGATAAGAGCATCGTTGTCTTACATATCAATCAAGCATCATTTCAAAATCTATATTAGTTAATTAGTTATAAGCAAAATGAAAATAACATTGTATCTTATGAGGTTAACGCGGGTTGCGTAGTTCCCCTGAAACACTGGAGTGGCCTCTTAAGGGCTAAAACTTTTAGGTTTACTTTGCGCAAATCTCGAAATTTTGGCGTCTGGCAGCACAAATTGAGCACTAATTCATTCCAAAACATTGATATTATCCTTGGGTTTTCGCCAACATGACGTCAAGTTGGCGACCAACTTACTATATGCTACAACTTTTTTTACGTAATGCAGCACAAGTTCTGTTTCCTACGGCACAAATTATCACTAATCGAGCACTAATTTTGGACCAATTTTGAACTTAAAATTCAAACGTGTGGTCGCCAGCTGTCAATTTGCTTCAAACATATCAAGGGCTATAAAAATTTTGTTTAGGTTGCGATAATCTCGAAAATTTGTCTTCTGGCTGCACAAATTGAGCACTAATTCGTGACATGAAATTCATTCCAAAAAATTGATATTTTCCTTGTGTGGTCGCCAACTTACTATATGCTATAACTTTTTACGTAATGCAGCACGAATTATGTTTTCTAGGGCACAAATTAGCACAAATTGAGCACTAATTTTTGACAAATTTTGACCTTGAAATTCCAATGTGTGGTCGCCAACTTGACACACGTTCCATCCCCTGGTCGGTTCACGTCGTTGACCTTGGTCCTTGACAGTGTCCGACATCGCCAGAGTGTGAGCTGCCTCGCTGCCCGAAGCTCGGAGAGCGAGAGAAAATGTTCATCTCGCTGCTCCTCTGGACAACTTATTGGCAAACGTCTTGGTTTTGAAAAGCAGTTTGATTTGTAGGCCCAAAAATGTACATCTTCTGTTGTAAGTAAATAAAAAACAAAAAAAATACTGACATCTTTGCCTCGAGAATTTTTTTAAAATTTAATTAGTAAGATAATAAACTTTTTTTTCATTACTTCAAATCTAACATGGAATGGGTTTATTATTACTATTATTATTATTATTATTATTATTTCTTCCTCAAAATTACGTCGATCAACGTCCAACGCGCCAAGAGTACGTACTCCAGGGTAAAACATTTGGAATTCATTTTAGAGTGAACCAGAGTGCGCTAGAGGGAGAATGTAGAATTAAAAATGTGCTCCATTTTGAATTGAGTACAGCCTGAGTACTAGTTGTAGGAGCGAAGGAAAAAAAGAGAGGGGAGATAATTTTTTTTTATCTGCAAGAGTAAAAACTAGAAAGAAAATTTTTATTCTGCCGAATCCATAAATTACTTTAAAAAAACATTATGCATGTATGATTTTTGCTTCAAATCAAACTCAACTATTTTCTGCAATGCAATCCCTTGATTGATGCATGACATCTCTAATACGTCATAACCGCGAACATTCTTGGGATTAAATGATCCGAACCCTTCAAAGATTTTCGTTTCGCATATGCTCTGAATTTTCTTGAATACAATTTTCGTTAGTAATTTTAAGTTATATTACCTTTGTTGGCAATCTTATGTGTCTCGATAACGATATAATATTTTTTGGAGATGTTTTGAATTCATAATATTTTAAATAGCAGAAGATGGCAATATTAACTTTTAACACTTTAAAAATAAATTATGATCAAACATGTTTTTGAAAAAAATTCTCTAGGAAAATAAAACAAAAGTAGGTAATTACTAAATTAACATGTTATTAAAATAGTTCCAGTAGTCAAACAGTGAGTAAATATAGTATTTAAAGTTTATTGACAAGTTCTATTGAATTCATAGGATTAATTTCTATAAATATTTGATCATGTGACAAGACCTTAAGTGGTTTTAATTTCATTTAGTGATGTACCTACCTGCCACGTATTAAATCCAGTCAATTACCAATTTACTATCTAAGAAAGGTTATTTTTCTTAAACATAACTATGTGCACTACGAGAAGCACTATCGCATCTGACATATACGAACGAATTGTGTGTAAGTCATGACAAAATAATTTTTTTTGTATAATTAACGAGACATCATTTCCATTTGGATTACTGTTCAGAGAACTTAGGAGAAGAGTTATTTTCATTTTTTTCCTTCTGTTTATTGGTGTTATGGTGAGGGATATGTAAACAGCAGGCTTCAAAATATCCTCCCCTAACCCTTTTCGTACATCCACTCTCCTAACGTTCGTGAAGTTATGCGTTGTCTAATATTCACGCTGTCTTCGCACACTTGTGTCTCGGCGCGCCACCACTTCAGCGGTACACTCCCATGCCAAAAAAAAAAATCAAATGGAATTCAATACTTAGCGACGACACGTAAAATAAAACTTTACGTGTACTTATGTAGTTATAATTCTTTGGCATTATTAAATAAAGCATATTGTATACATCAAAACGAAGATTTTGCATAACGTTCGTTATGTTAAAGAGAACCAACAAAGGCCTAAACATCATCAACGAAATGTTTTTTTCTAATACAAAACCATAAAATAACCAAATTGGAAGAAACTTGTTCAACATAAAATATTGTTACTACTACTTGTAGCTATTATCTCAATTTAAAACATTATTCCATCGCTGGTTGACTTTGTATATCGTAGAGAAAATCTGAAGAATGGACAACTAAAAATTAATACATATGTACACAAAAACCACAGAAAACAAGCAAATCAGCAGATGTAAAATGTTAAATGTAGTATATACAGCACAGGGAATTCCAGGTAAGGAATTAGAACAATTTCACAGCAAGAACAACAAAACGAGAAAGTTGCAAGACTGATTTTTTTTTTTTTTTTTTTTTTGTAAATTGAACATAAATATTCATGTATGATTACAGATATTTGTAAGTTTTTATTTTTACATTTAAACAACTGTATCATTACAAAATAGTGTTTGCAGTAATACTGGGTTCAGATTCTTGCCCGGGAATTTATGTCTTGTGTTGTCTCAGTACCTCCAATAGAAAATTATTCGTAAATCGTTCCCTGAATAGCGTTTCAGTATTAACTGCGCACATAATCACAATGAAACAAGCTTAAGTCGAATTATTGAACATCGATTAACTTTTCCATAGTTAAAAAAATTATTCTAAAATTTTCGTAATAAATCCTCAGTATCATCTCGAGAAACGTATTTCATATATTCAGAAATAACCATCGCCATGTGTTGTACAAGGTTACAATATCTTTCTTGTAGTATTACAAACTATTTCTTGGCAACATTTTTCCAAAGGAATCTTTTGTGAAAGTACAGAAAAAAACTTATTCTGAGTAGACAAAAGGCTTCGTGTTACAATTTTTTTTTATTTAACGATTATAGTGAGATTTTTTTTTAAGCAAGCAAAGCCAATACCCGTAATTTCACGTATTTATCCGTAAGTTCACAAGGATCCCTTGACAATACGTGACCAGATTTGTTTGGTAAATTCACAGGTACAAATTGTTAACTTTTTTTTTTTTAGTGTGGTACGTGTAAGACTTTAAGCACCCCAGTCAGACGGCAAGGAAAACTGTTTTGACATTCCTAATTGCGTTTAAGTTCTGCCTCTCCCACCGTCACGGACAGCTCAACCCCACTGCGAAGTGACGTAAGCACACAGCATGTTGCCCGGAGCGAATGATGCGGGTGATGGTAGAAGGAGGGGGGGGGGGGGAAGGAGAAATACCGAGTGATGGGAAAAGGGGAGGGGGAAGCAGGGCGTGCTGTGTACGGACTGGAGGGGAGGAAGAGTTTAAAAAAAAAGTTTTAACGTTCGCCCGCGGAAAACGGCGTAATTGCGACACGTTGTCATCGCGTCAGGCGAGGGGTGAAACTCGTTTAATTCTCGGCGCTGCGGGCTACAGGCTTCACACCCCACCTCCCACCACCCTCTTTTTTTCCCAATTTCCCAAGTCTCCCTCCCCAACACTAAACGAAGCCCCCCCCCCCCCCCCCCCCCCGCGCGACCAGCGGTGTCATCAGCTTCCGGTGAAGGGGTCGGTGAGGAAGCGAAAGGGACATTTCGACCCTGCGACCGACACTGCGAACAGTTTCTGTTGGTTGTCCGAGTGTCACGTGTAGAAAAGATGTTCAAAAAATGTTGCTGCAGGGGGGGGGGGATAGTTTGCACTTGTTTTACCCTCTCACCCAGATTAATGACAGCTGAAACTCCTGAGTCGCTAATTGTGCGACAGGGGCGATAATCACTATTCCTTTTACCCCTCCCCCAGCCACAACCTATGAAACAGACCACACACTTCCAACCGCCGAACCATTGACAACCTATTACACGCACGCGCCAACATATGTATGTCTCCTCACGACTCCGTCCGAATGTTTTCCCTCCCCTTTCCTTTTACCATCCCACGCCCTCCTCTTTCCATCAACACGAACTTTTTTTTTTAAATTTTAATTGCGTTTTCTCTCGGGGAGCTGACCGCTTTGAGAGCGGAGCTTGCCTGCGAAACCGTTTGATGTCGTCCCGGCCCGCCCCGCCCCGCCCCGCCCCCAACTGAGCGGCGGCGGCTGTGGGCGGGGAGCAGAAGGGCGGCGCGCGCAAATTAAAATATTGAATCAATAACGCGCGTGTGCGCGCCGACCAAATATATTCTTCTCGCGACTGACCTACTTAGGGAAACGGCGGAGGGGAAAAAAAAAAAGAGCATGTTTTGATGTGCTACGTCTTTCCTCTCGGTACACGGCATTTGGTCGGGAGTTATTTCGTGAATGGAACGGGAAGTGGAATGAATGGAAATGTGTAACCACGGTACTGCTGCCATCTGTGGCAGACGGCGCGAAAAAAAGTTCGCAAAGCCAAAGGGTAAACTTTATAGTATTAACTGTTTAGTCAATTTTAACAATATGGCAGTATTTAATTTAATTTTTTTTTTGTAGAAAATCAGGTCCAAAGCCGGGGTTTTTGTATTTTTTTCAAGTCTCTTTCGCTTTTATTAAAGTCGCTTCATTATATAGTTTAAGATTTTGCTCTGCAAATGGAATGATTTGATAGTCGACGTAGCTGCTCCTGCAGCGAGTTCGGTTAGCAGGCACTAGGCCGAGAGTCATTTGACCGAAATATCGGTCTAGTGCCCTTCGACTTAGTGCTTTTCGGCCTAGTGCCTTTCAGCCTAGTGCTTTTAGCCCAGTGCTGTTCGGCTAAATTACTTTTGGCCTATTGTCTTTCGGCCTAGTGCTTTTATCCCAGGGCCTTTCGGCTAAATGACTTTTGGTTTAGGGCAATTCGGCCTAGTCCCTTTCGGCCTAGTGCTTTTCGGCTAAATGACTTTTGGCCTAGTGCCATTCGGCCTAGTGCCTTTCGGCCTACTGCCGCGTGCCTGCAAATTCTCTAGTGCCTTGTGTGGAAATTACGTGTGATTCGCGTCAATAAATGTAGTTAAAAAAAGGTTTTCGTATATTTATCACGCTCGCCGTAATTTTTGAAAAATTCTACGTTACATTTTGTGTCCGAGTTTCTTATTATAAGTTTATTTGCAAATTGAGAACACGTGAATTTTCTCGTTACCGAGGTTAAATGTTTAACATCTTTGACGAGTACTGAAAGACTCACTCAAGTGTTTATTTTATTTTTTTTTCCTTGCACGCCAGGGGGCGGAAGTAAATACCATAGGAAGCAAAAACCACGTTGCTCTCCAGAATTATTTTTAATTTTATTCAAAAAAGTAATCAGGCTGAAATTTAGAATATTTTCCCTTTTTTTTTTAATATAATTTTATAAATGTGTTCTTTTTTTTCTGGGTGAAGATATCAATTAAATATTTATTTAATTACTGGGGAATCTAACAATTTCTCGGTCTCATTATCGACAAGGTACACTCCGAACACTTTTACGTTTTTTCGACATTTCCAATCCGTGTCAGAGTTAATCTAAGCTGCATAAAGGTTGTCCGAATCAATGACAATTCAAAAGCAACCGAATGGTCTAAACCACTACCAGGCCATTGAAGACTATAATCTTCTTTACTGCCGGTAGGGTGGATATAGACGAAAGCGAAGCGAAATACAAAGAGTGCAACTTTCAAGAATAGGACGCTTAATGTTATAGAGGGAAAAGGGGGAATTGTAATAACGAATAAAGTAGAGACAATTTTAAGACTCCTTGAAGGTTTTTTTTCCGCCATGTTTGTTAAAATTGTGTAAATCTTTATCGTGTACTTATTTATGTATCACAGGTTATCTATGGAATTACTTGCTGAAAACACAGATGGCAGCAGAAGCGCTCAATGACATGTTTGCAACGCAGAGCTCACTTGCGTACTAGCATACCTGCGCACTTGTGTTCTTGCGCAATTGCACATTTCTATACTTCCTCGACTCACGTACTAGCTCAGCTCAAGTCTCGCTCATTCTCATACTTCCGCACTTGAATAATTTATTGCTCGCATTCTTATTCACTCGCGTACCTGTGTACTCGCCTGTACGCTTTTATACGGGGACGCACCACAACGCCGAAATACCACAACGCAGAACATACAATAACGCCGAAATGCCAAATTGACAACAACGCCGACAGCTAGAAAACTGCTGTGTACCACAACGCCGAAATACATTAACCTCGAAAAATGTAATTGCAGGACTGCCACAAAGGTTAGGTTAGGTAAGGTTAGCACACAAATTCATTCAGTTTTTTTTTTCATTTTGCTTTTGTGCCCCCCCCCCCTCCCCGCAGCAACATTTTTCGGCGTTACTGTATTTCGGCGTTGTGGTACACAGCAGTTTTCTAGCTGTCGGCGTTGCGGTCAAATTGGCATTCGGCGTAATGGTATTCGGCGTTATTGTACGTTCGGCGTTGTGGTAACGACCCCCCTTTTATACTTGCACACTTTGTAACAGAACTTCAAACATTTGTTAGCCGTGAAAATTTTCTGTACCTCTTAATGTGAAGGAAGTTCCGCTTCCAACGTGCGTGGTGGACCAGGCGCCCATTTTATTTTAGATTTTTTTTTTTTCTCCTTTTTATTCTCAGTAAAATGACTCGTTAGAAATTCGGATCCGTGTGCATCTGCATTATCTGCGGTGGCCTTGACTCGTTAACAGCTGTGATAACTTGACGAATCCGAACTGCATTTTCGGAAGGAAGCCTGTAAACTGCACGTGGAATGGAACTCGCCCCGCAAAATAGTTAACTGCAGGCCGAGCATTCGACACACGGCCCGGAGAGAACGTGCGTGTGTGCGTGTGTGCGTGCGTGCGTGCGTGTGGGGGTGCGCGTAAACAACGCGGTGCGCCGAATATTTGTCATCGTACCCCCTCCTCCCTGTTGGCGTAGCCTATTCCCCGCGGGGCCGCGCGGGCAAATAGCTGTGATTCGGCGAATGACGAGCGTTGGCTGATGCGGTTTCGTCGACAACCGGCAGAAATCTGTAGCCAGCGACGCGTTTTTGTGGTCTGTTGGTGTTTCGGGCGAAATATGCGCGAATGAAAATTTGACTTTAACAAATGCAGCACGAGGAGAACAATAATTGAACTGAGATAACGCCATTAAAATATCTAGCTTTTTTAAATCAGGTATTACGTTTCAAAATTTATGTTCAACAAGACTTTTCGTATTCTTTAAAAAAAATAGCTTGTTTTATATAAATAAATATAAATACATACGCATTCAAGCCATTTTAGTTCCTCTCAGGCAAAGTAGTTTAGCGAAATAAAAAAAAAATTCGTGTTAAATTGTGTTTAATTACAAAGCTAATTGATAAAATCTAATCACAAAAGAAATTGACGTTTTCCGAACATGTTTTTTTTTTAAAAAAAACTGACAGCATTTTATTAAAAGTCTTTTAAATTATTTTTTTAATAAACATGCAACCGTCATTTTTATATGGATTTGTTTCATAACCATAAAACTTTACAGATCTTGTAAAAAAATAGGTATGAATATGCGTGTGAATTACTTCCTAAACAACCAGGTCCGTTAAAATAATTAAAAAAATTATCCTCGTGTAAATTTTGTGATTACCAGTTACTGCATGCTGCATGCAAACAATGTTAACCAAACCATCAGTCACGGATTATTCTGTAGAACACAGGCGTTTTTTTTCTACACATTCTGTTAATCCGAACAGCTTCAATTTTACAATAGGTGCTGTTTCTGCAAAATTGTATCCCCTAAAAAATTTCACTTTTATGGAAACACGACTGAAGTACTATTCCGGAAAGTGCTAAACATGTTTTAAAACAGAACACACTTGTTGTCTTGCAACTCACAGAGTGAAACATCTAGGTTTTTAGTCTCAATCAGTGATTTTAATCATTCAAAATCAAGCTAACGGTTTGTTACTTACACACCGGTAAACCCTTTTAAATTTAGGAATTTTCCCTGAATCTGCGACTTCGGTGGATCTGAAACGCAATATTCTACCTAATCATGGCAAGGAGAAAAAAGAGTTGGGGGAGATGTTTTTGTGTACCGTACCTGATGTCTGAGAACGATAGATCCTCTCATTTACGGGGCTATTCACATGAAGCTGAAACCACCTTTTATCCTCGGGTTCACGTTTCCTCGAACGTCGCCTTTTCAAACTGCATTGGATCAAATAAGAATATTTATTCGCCGTGGAGAGTATTTGCAGACGCTGCGTTACGATGCGCAGCGTTTGAGCTTTTCCTAGTACCATTACGCTGCACGGCACCTTTGTATTCACAGCGCTGAGAACCGCCGCGAGCAAGCAGTGTTGCCAACACTGTCCCTCCATCCCTCTCAAGGTCACTGTCGCACGTTAATTCCGCTCGATGTATGGTGCGGACTTGGCACAGAGAAATAAGTCGGCGCGGAAGGGGAGACTTTTGATGTTGAATGTTTTATTTGCGAGATAAAATTGAGGTCGTGTATTTGAGAAGCATCAGTAGACGGTATAACTGCAATGGAAATTACGCCACAACACAGCTGCTGAAGCTGGGTCACAATTTAAAAAAAAAAAAAGTAACAGTACGACGTGAGCTATGTTTTCGTACCTTCTGGTCCACAATAGCGCATAGGATAGTCGTGTGCATGGGAGAGAGGTCGTGTGCATGGAAGGGACATTAAAATATTTTATTTCTGTTACGGATGCATGGCGCAACAGCCAATAAGAGTAGAGCAGGATGACATTTTGCCGGGACTAGAGTACTGTTTATAATAAATTATTAGTAATGCTGTGGCAAGAAATCGTCGAGATATAACAATGTTCAGGTGCTTGTAATTACTGCTTCAAAAATGAATTATTTATTTTACTTACTATAAAAAGTCACTAGCAATTAATATAAATAAAAATTATTTCATGGGAAGAAAGATAAACTAAATATTTTACAGAACACAAATTAATTTATATGTTGAATAACTGTGTTCACAAATAGCTGGTCAGATGTCGTGGGATAATCATTTGGCAGTAAATATAGTTATTAACTAACACTAACAACATATGTCGGATATATCGCGAAATTTCATTGGCTGAAAATTAACAGTGAGATTTCAATTGTTAACCTTGCACCCAGGTGCTAGCGCGTCGTTGAGCTTCATGAAAGAAAGGAGAGAGGACCCGTTCAAAGCTGTTGGTCGCTGCTGATCCTTGCACCCAGGTGCTAGCGAGTCGTTGAGCTTCATGAAAGAAAGGCGAGCGGACCCGTTCACAGCTGTTGGTCGCTGCTGTTCCTTGCACCCAGGTGCTAGGGTGTCGTTGAGCTTCATGAAAGAAAAGAGAGAGGACGCGCTCAAAGCTGTTGGTCGCTGCTGATCCTTGCACCCAGGTGCTAGCGAGTCGTTGAGCTTCATGAAAGAAAAGAGAGAGGACGCGCTCAAAGCTGTTGGTCGCTGCTGATCCTTGCACCCAGGTGCTAGCGAGTCGTTGAGCTTCATGAAAGAAAAGAGAGAGGACGCGCTCAAAGCTGTTGGTCGCTGCTGATCCTTGCACCCAGGTGCTAGCGAGTCGTTGAGCTTCATGAAAGAAAAGAGAGAGGACGCGCTCAAAGCTGTTGGTCGCTGCTGTTCCTTGCACCCAGGTGCTAGCGTGTCGTTGAGCTTCATGAAAGAAAAGAGAGAGGACGCGCTCAAAGCTGTTGGTCGCTGCTGATCCTTGCACCCAGGTGCTAGCGAGTCGTTGAGCTTCATGAAAGAAAAGAGAGAGGACGCGCTCAAAGCTGTTGGTCGCTGCTGATCCTTGCACCCAGGTGCTAGCGAGTCGTTGAGCTTCATGAAAGAAAAGAGAGAGGACGCGCTCAAAGCTGTTGGTCGCTGCTGTTCCTTGCACCCAGGTGCTAGCGTGTCGTTGAGCTTCATGAAAGAAAAGAGAGGACGCGCTCAAAGCTGTTGGTCGCTGCTGATCCTTGCACCCAGGTGCTAGCGAGTCGTTGAGCTTCATGAAAGAAAAGAGAGAGGACGCGCTCAAAGCTGTTGGTCGCTGCTGATCCTTGCACCCAGGTGCTAGCGAGTCGTTGAGCTTCATGAAAGAAAAGAGAGAGGACGCGCTCAAAGCTGTTGGTCGCTGCTGATCCTTGCACCCAGGTGCTAGCGATTCGTTGAGCTTCATGAAAGAAAAGAGAGAGGACGCGCTCAAAGCTGTTGGTCGCTGCTGATCCTTGCACCCAGGTGCTAGCGAGTCGTTGAGCTTCATGAAAGAAAAGAGAGAGGACGCGCTCAAAGCTGTTGGTCGCTGCTGATCCTTGCACCCAGGTGCTAGCGAGTCGTTGAGCTTCATGAAAGAAAAGAGAGAGGACGCGCTCAAAGCTGTTGGTCGCTGCTGATCCTTGCACCCAGGTGCTAGCGAGTCGTTGAGCTTCATGAAAGAAAAGAGAGAGGACGCGCTCAAAGCTGTTGGTCGCTGCTGATCCTTGCACCCAGGTGCTAGCGAGTCGTTGAGCTTCATGAAAGAAAAGAGAGAGGACGCGCTCAAAGCTGTTGGTCGCTGCTGTTCCTTGCACCCAGGTGCTAGCGTGTCGTTGAGCTTCATGAAAGAAAAGAGAGAGGACGCGCTCAAAGCTGTTGGTCGCTGCTGTTCCTTGCACCCAGGTGCTAGCGTGTCGTTGAGCTTCATGAAAGAAAAGAGAGGACGCGCTCAAAGCTGTTGGTCGCTGCTGATCCTTGCACCCAGGTGCTAGCGAGTCGTTGAGCTTCATGAAAGAAAGGAGAGAGGACCCGCTCAAAGCTGTTGGTCGCTGCTGTTCCTTGCACCCAGGCGCACCGTCGAAGCGAACAGTTTCCAGCCGACAGGGCAAACAGCTGCGTTGCATTTCGCCTTCGTCGCGCCTTGTTTCCCAGGCAAACCACGTGTAATTGACGTGACAAGCTGGCCGGCGGTGATTGGGCGCCCGTCATCAAACAGAGCGAAACGTGCGGTCCGGTGATTGGAAACAAGTGGGAAATCTGTTTGGTGGTGGAGGAGGGGGAGAGGGAAAAACAAAACAAGAATTGTTGACGATGTGGGGAGTTTACAAGTCGGGCGAGGGGGTGAAAAACATTTGTAGTTTAAAAAAACAAAACAAAGGTCGGTCCTTTGGGAACCCAGGGATGTAATTTCCGGTGTAGTCCGCCCTGTATTGTGTTGTGTGGTGGTTGCGCGCGCCCTTAAACCCATTCGCTCATCCCGGCAGAACAAAAAATGGCGTGGTTAGGAGTGGGGGTTCCCCCTACCGACGCGACGTTCAAATCCCCACCACGACTCGCTCCACGGTTGCCAATTTTACCCCGTGGCTGAATTCACGAGAGGTTCGTTTTATTTCGATCGCTACGGTTTCTCTTCCGTCAGCTGACGTGGGTTTGACGATGAAGCAGTAATAAGACGATGGTCTCGCATTTGCTAGGACACGGGTTTGAATCCTGGCCATTCTGATTTATAGGTGTTCGTTGTTTCCTGAGATTACTCTAGGCAAATTCTGGGATGGTTTCTTTCTATAAAACATGGCGGGAAAGTAAGGCCCTAACTCTTGGGAGAAGTAAGGCTTAGCTATCCGGAGAATTAAAGCCTAGCTGTCCGAAGAAGTAATGCTTAGCTATCCAGAAAAGTAAGGCCTAGCTATCTCGAAAAGTAATGCCTAGCTATCGGGAATAGTAATACTTAGCTATCCGCAGACGAAAGGTCTACTACTCCATACTTTGAGATAAACATCATTATTAAGGGTTCTGCAATTTTTTTAATTTTAATTTTATTTTACCATTGCTTCGTTGTACATATGAGGCACCGAATGGAAAATGTAAGTGTGAAAAATTGGTATTGAATGAGGACTTGAAGCAAGACAATGGCAGACAAGCGCACGAAAGGAGGCGAGGGAACCTGCTCCCTATCGTCGCTAATGACATCTGAAGGCGTCGCCCCCTATACTGATTAAATGATCAGGCGCTTCACTGGAAACGTCGCACAGTCTCGCACTCTCTCGCCTAAAATTATCTCATACACGCTCGAATTTTTCACTTTCAGAATAGTGTACATATTTCCTTTTAGCAGATCCAGGAAAACATAGCTAAAGTTAATTTTTTGTTTGGGTTCGGTTAGTTACATTAACGTTATCAAATAATTTTCAACATTCCCAGAAATCAAAATTCAAAAAGTTACACCAACGCGGATTTCTCGGACATGTAACTGAGGATGTGTGAATATTAACTATCCGTCACAGTATGTGTCCCTCCTTCTAGCTCCTTTCGCACGCTGTTCTGATGTTAACGAACTTAAAACATGAACTCTACACACCGAGGTCACTGGAATTTTCAACTTAGGCTACATTAAGCCACGCGTTTGCGTGCGCGAACGCCATTAAGCTGGGTTTACAAATTTAAAAAAAAAAAACCATAAGCGAGTTCATAACAGGCCAAGGACACGACTTTACAAATGGCTTGTTGTAAATGAGTTGCAGAGGTTCTGGAGTCTAGGGAAAGAAAGTGAACTTCTTGAAAGGGCTCGCAGTATATAATTTGCATTAAGAAATTAATCCTACGTTTCCGTCAGTTTTGTCTTCTTAGCGTCCACTTTCTACTACATATATGAGTTTTTTTAACATAGAGGTTAGTAATATTCAGATACTAATTCTTCAGCCAAATAAAGATTTATAACAAGAATCCTTTGTAAGGGAACATCTACAAAAATAGACTCCCAAATATATCTAGGTGCTGATAGTTATAGGGATGTAATTCCATTCTTTATTTCCTTGGTCATATTAATAATATACATTGAAAATGTTGGTAAGATACCAAATTTTTATGTAACTATATTATTTTTAGTTTAATGTATGTTTGGGGGAAATTGAACTCTGTGTGCCATTCTTGCAACCCTTCGTCTGCCTCTAAGCAGTATATTGTAATTGATGGCTGCAAAGAAAAATATTTTCTGTATTTTTAAAGATTCCTTTCGATACCATTTGCTAACAAGAAGGTTGTAATACTACAAGAAATTTATTGTAAATTTTTACAACACATGGCTATGGTTATTTTTTGCATACCTATATGAAATACTCTTTTTCGAGATAAATCTGAAAATTTTTTCGAAAGATTTTTTTATAACTGTTTTAATTTTAATTGGTCTTTCATTCAAGCTAAAAAAAAATTAAACAATTTGACTTTAATTGGTTTTACCAAGCTTATTAATATGCGCAGTTAATACTGGAAAGCTATTCAGGGAGCTGTTTACAAGTAACTTTGACTAATGTAGGTACTGGGACAACACAAAGAATAAATGCTTGGGTAATAATCCGAACCCAGTACTACTGCGAACACTATTCTGTAGTATTAATGTTTATTTTTCATGCAAATGTACAAATTTACAAACAACTGTAATTTTACATGAATATTTCTGTTCCATTTGCAAAAAGAAATTACAGTGTACGAGGATGGTGTAAGCTGCATTAATTAAGGAAAATTGTGTAAATATTCCAGCACGGTACGCTCGCGTTTGCCTTCTGAAGCCGGATTCCGGATTCTCTGAATACTGTAGACTAGAGAGCCTGGCGATGTGGCTTGGCTCACGGAACGCGCACGTATTGGTATTCCCTGCACAACACAACTCTCTCTCTCTCTCTCTCTCTCTCTCTCTCTCTGTCTCGGAGGGATGGATGATGCACGTCGTCTGGGGTATTCCCCCCCCCCCTCCCCGTAAAGAATACATTTCCCTCTTTCAGCACTCTAGAGTTCGCGACATGATCTCCATGCTAAAGTTTGAGATCGCGTGGAAAGAACGTGAGTAGTCCAGAACTGTTGGGGGGGGGGGGGGGGGGGGGGAAAGGGTTACGAGGCAAAGTGAAAGTTTCGGAAATCTCTCCGGTAACCTCCGCCGCGCTGTCCGAATGGGAAAAAAACGTAGCTGTTATATGAAGTCCCGCTAAATCTCGCGTCGCGGGGCAGACGGAACGTATCGATGTTTTTCGCTCGGACAGTAAGTGTGTCATCCGCTTGCGTGCCGAGACGAGAACGTGCCACGAAAAGGAAAGCCTCCGCTCCTAATGGACCTAAAGTGGTATTCCGTTTTATTGTATTTTCCACCCTCTTTAAAGATAAGAGTTTCGGAACTGTTGCCACTAAAATGAAAATAAAAAATGTGAACGAGTCTTTCAGTAATCGCCAGAGATGAGCAACATCTAACCTTGGCAAATGCACGTGTTCTCACGTTGCAAATACACTCATAACACGAAATTTGTCGTAGAATTCTTTAAAGTAATGCTGAGAGTGATTAATATATAGGAAAATTGTGTTTTCAACTACAATTTTTGACGCGAATCACACTTAATTTCAGCAACCGCCGCTGGAATTCGTTTTCAAAGCAGCTACGTCGACTATCAGTTATTCGTTTTCCAGAGCGAAATTTCAAATTATGTAATGAAACGGCTCCAATAAAAACGAAAAAGACTTGAAAAAATACTAAACCCCTTATTTGGTCCAGATTTTCGACAAGGCATTTTAATAAAATACTGCCCACCTGGTTAAAATTCAATAAACATTTAATACTATAAAAAAATTTCTTTGTCTTTGTGAACTTTGGTTCGCACCAACAGCCACAGATAGCAGCACCGTTGTTACACATTTCCGTTCCATGTGACTCTCTTTCCATTCACGATATTACTCCTATCAAATGACGTACACCGAGAGCTAAAATGTTACACGTAGGAAAAAAAAAATATTTTGTCATCAACTGTAATTCTGTGTTTAAACATTAATTTATAAAAAGGTACGAGTCTTTTAACAATTATAAGATATGAGCACTTGTAATCACAATTTGTCACGAGAAAGTATCAACACATATCGTTGAGAAATAAGATAAGTGTCAGTAACAAGTATACCAAAACTTGTCCGTGACAAGTGTCCATAACATAAATAATAGTTTAAAAAACTAAAAAAAACACGCTTTATATATAAAACCATACTAAAAAATAGAAAATAAATTTTAATAAATTTGAATTTAGAATAGTGTAAAAATTTTTAATAAATATAAATTAATAATAGTGTATATACGAAAAAAAAATGTATTTTTTTTAAAAAAAGCGTTGGGTGTATGGTGTCAATAGTTATAAATATTTTATTGACATATATGAGTAGAAGGATTATCATTTCGATAATATCTTAAAAAGCACCCACGCTTTTTTTTAAATAAAATACATTTTTTCTTATATACACTATTATTAATTTATATTTATTAAAAGTTTATACACTATTCTTAATTCAAATTTATTAAAATGTTTTTTTTTGTTGTTTTTACACTATTCTTATTTTATTTTTTTGTTGTTTTTTAAAACTATTATTTATTTTTTAACCTAAAAGATTAATGTCATGTAGGCCTTCCCTTTATATGCTATTTTACTCATTTTTTTCAAATGAAAACTTTTATCTAAATTAAAATGATAAGCTATTCGAAAAATTTACTAAACAGAATAAGAATAATCTCGTATAGATAAACCTTGTGCATAATAGGAGGACGAATAATTTCGTTAGTCATAAACTCAGCATAACCTACTCATCTGAAAGCAGCCAAATCTATTAGCCCAATTTAGTAGCAGTACGCTGTAAAATTCTTAAATATCATTGTTAATGTAACTGAATATTTTAAAATGCTATTTTCAGTCAGAGGGCAAATGGATCTGGTCCTCGTTTTAAATTATCGATGCTGTAAATGATGCAAATAATTATTATTGTGATAAAACTGTCTAAAAACACAGGTTCTTCAATAGTGATGAGACTGCAAAATATTTTTTTTTTTTGCATAATTCTGAGTATAATATCTGTACCATAAAGATATCTTCAGAACTATCGATTTTAAATTGTTAGTTTCGGTATAAATAATACTTTAAATATATTTCTAGTACTTGATGATAGTAACAGTAAAACTATTTTTTTTTAGTTAACCTACTTAAGTAAATAACACATAAGATGTGACAGACAGGAATAAGGATAACTACAAGAATGAAGAAAATACATCAGTGATTACAAACAAGAGATCCTCCAATTGACCATAAAATAACAGTCATCCATTATCAAGCACAGTTTAGATTTAGACAATGTAGTAACCATATAAAAAAATAATATTCATTAACATGATATTCAAAGAAGCCATAAAAATATTTAATCACCAAAATACATTAAAAGTAATGATTGCATCTTTAATGAAAAAACAAAAAGGGAACACCATCAGAAAGCAAGAGGAGATAAACCATAGAAAGACAGACAAACTCAATATGGCCAACAGCAACCAATGAGCCGAAGCCATACATGATTGGTCGATATAGAAGAAAACGACTAGCTCCAAAGCCAATAGGAGGAGACCTCTCGTAATTGGCTTATATTAAGACTCCTAGTAGTGAGACTGATTGAAAACTATGTGGATTTACAGAAATAAATTTTTAGGAATAAAATTCATGTGCCTATAAATATTTTTTCGTAAAAAAAACAAACGTTTTCTGACTAAAATTCAACAGTCAATATTACTTCAAAAATATATATATACCAATAAATGGTTGAACACACATCATCGGTATACAACAACTCACTGACTGATACACACTTAATTCAAATATTTTATGTAAAAAAAGCAAAAAAAAAATTAATATTAAAAAATTGTTTTGGGCTTTATTTTTAACATGGTGGAATGATAATGCCACAGTTACTAAACATTAAAACACTACAAAACTAAAAAATATTTTTTTTTTTTTTGCAAAACTCCGTTCCCCCGGAGAAACCCCCGGAATGGCCACCGCATGGGGAGCCCAAGAAAAGAAACGGGCTCCCCATTTGGAAGCCACCTGGAAGGTTTTTTTCTGTTCCACCCACCGTTTCTTTGGTAGCCTGACTTGTTACAAGGGATTGTATTCCTACCAGAGAAAATGCCACCATTTTGTTTGGGCAATCCGCCTTGGAGGAGCCGGGGCGCGAACCCGGGTCCTACAAGTCACAAGGCAGACGCTCTACCCCAGAACCAGAGTGGTAGAGCGGATAGGTGCAGTCTTCTTAACACTGACATGATGTTATTCCACGAGTTTACTGTAGTTTCGTGTGTCATTAACACGTGCAGTAGGCTACATGCAGTAACGTCTGACCTCGGTAACGAACAAATTTATGTGTTCTTATGTTGCGTTCAGCATGAATTATGTAATTTCATAACAGTGAAATATAATTTGTATAACTAGTCTGGCATTTTTTTAGTTTATTTTCTGCAAACAATATTACAGTCCCACTGTACAATAATTACTTATATAGTATCTTTATATTATGTAGTAAAAAAATATGTAAAGAGTTTGCACTGTCGCTATTAAAGTTATTTTGAAATAAATTTTAGATATTAAAAGAGTGTGTTTAGTTAAAATATGTGTGTGCTTACAAGCATGAAGTTATTATATAAACTTTTTTTATATTCCTTTTGGCTTTATTTTCTTTTACCGTGCTAAACTTGAGCAGCTAATACTGGAAATCTATTCAAACAACAGCTTTCAAATAACTAAACATTGGAGGTACTGGGGCAACACGAAGCATAAATTGTAACACTATTTTGTAGTGATACAGTTATTTTCGTGTAAATGTACAAATATGTAAGCTTACATGAATATTTCTGTTACATTTACAAAAAAAATTTACGGTGCACAACGGCAAACAGAATAACTCAACGATGAAACTTAACAGATAAAAATTGAAAAAACAACGGCTATACAGAGACGCACAGGTGAACCCAGCGATGTGAATAAACAGTGACGACAGCACATACGAACACCGTAAGTATTCCCTATCAACCTACTTTTTTTTTACAGAGTTGTCTAATACATTAACCTACAACTGTTAAGTAATTAATCCGCTCACAGCTATTTTTTTTTTTGGTGAAGGGAACAGAATTATTCATGTAAACTTACGGATACATTTTCATGAAAACAACTGTATCGCTACAAGATACTGTTCGCAATAATACTGCGTTCGGTTTCTTCCCCGAGCATTTAGGTAAGCCTCACGCCAGTACCTCCAATAGTTCAAAGTTATTTGTAAACCATTAGATACTTGAATAGCTTTCCAGTATCGACTGCGCACATTAATAAGCATAAAAAAACAAAATTGAAGTCCACCTATCGAATATTCGATTATCTTTTATAAAGTTTAAAAAATATATATTCTTGAATAAAACATCAATTCAAATGTATAATTATGTACGTATTTCATATTATATGCAAAAAAATAACCGTAGCTATGTGTTGTAAAAGTTTACAATATTTTTTATTGATTGGCAACTGGTTTCCAGAGGAAACTTTTTTCCTGTGTTTACAAAACGGTTCAATAAACGAATCCAAACAGGGGTTTAAATTATTATTTAACCCCATGCCTTTGTTTTTCTAACGGATCTGACCCTAACACAAGAGGCGAGCTTGTAGAGTAAATCCTATCCACTCGCGACTTCTATACAGTATATATATTCAAAGGTCCGAGACCGCGACGCGCAGATAAGAGCCTCAAAGCACTCGACAGTGTCTGCGCGTCGATTAGCCTCGTTTAACTGGACGTGAGCTCCCCGGACAAAAGCAGCGGCGCTCATTCGCACGGCCTAGCCTTTCTGTCGGCGGCTGGGAACAAGCGTGGTGGGGGGAGGGGTGCGTGGCAGTGCCCAGACCTCTTCGCACACCCGGGTCGATGACGTGTGTTAGGGGTCCAGCGAGTTGTCGGTCGGGACAAAAGAGAGATGGCGCGCGCGACAAATTAGCCGTGTTTTTTTTTTTTTTTTTTTTCGTTTTTGCGCGCCAACAAGCTGTGTATACTTCAAATTGGCCGTAGCCCAATCCATTCCACCAACTTTTTTTTTTTTTTTTTAACGGCTATGTGCAGTTATCCTAGTAAGCCTTACCTGTACATAACGCCATTTGGTCCAAACATAATACGCCAAAAAAACTTTTTTACTTTTTTTTTAATTTTTGCCCTCGCAGTGGATATGACCTTCAATATATATATTTTTTTAATTTTACACTAACTTTTAATCACTCGAATAAAACATACTTTGGTTTTTTTTAGTATGCAATAAATTGTTCATATTCACATCCGTCATGCTGTCCGAATGGAAACGTGTGGTTAGGTACCCTATAACTCGCGTCGTGAGCAGAAGAGTTTTTTTTTTTTTTCGTAAATGTAAATTATCACTTACACACCACTCGAATTTGACTCTTGAGTTACGAAATTCAAGAATGATACAAGTGTCCTATCTCATCACTTTTTTTTTTATAATTTGGAGTTCTGGAGAACATTGTGCTGTAGTTATGTCTCCTCAATCCCCCAAGAATTATTTTTTAATATTTCACCATAAAAAAAGTCCAAATGTTATACTAAAAGTTGTACAAATAGGGTTTACTCCCCAAACTTGAGAGGTAGCATGCATTCAAGATACTACATTTATCTTCAATCGTTTGACTGTTAATGAGATATCTTTTTTCAATTATAACGACCTAAGAAACACCCATTTCCTTGGTTTCCATAATGACTATGAAATATAACAGACAGGTATTTTCGTTAGTGACACAATCTCTTCATATATTATAATCTCGATGCTCCTTAATATTTACTAAAATATTTATTTATGAACTTTCCTAAAATGACACATCGTCTGCATGCCAAGCATTACACATATTTATCACCCTATCTTCAGTGACTTTGAATATGTTCTTCTCGAAAATATAATTAATATTTCTTTCTAAACTTTTTTTCTCGACATTTTCGTCAACGTTTTCACCAGGTTTGCCTGTTTCAGTGATATAAGTGTTGATATAATCAGGCCTACAAATACATGGTTGGGGTTTTTCGAACAATGTTTACTCATATAAACGATCTTCACTTGTACACAATTGTACTTCTGTACAGCTATTTGCACACAGCAGTTTGAGCTACGGAACTAAAGTATGATACAAGTGTCCCATGCCTCATCACCACTTTTTTTTTAGTTTGGTAGTTCTTGTCAGGATTGTCTTATGTCAATAATTCCCTCAAGAATGTTTTTTTTTATATTTCACCATTAATAAAAAATTAATGTTCTTATCTCCGGTGTTGAAACACAGAAATAATTTTTGTTACACAGAATACCTTAAATTATTGATACAAAACATCCTTGAAAAGAAAACTCCCACACCACTATAAGCCCATCTTCTCTAAATTACTGTTTCCGAAGCTTGGTACCATACGGCTCTCTTTTTAAAAAAAATGTTCGTATTATAACTTCACAACCATTGACCACGCAATAATATTCTACAGACCCGGTTCCTAATGTTAACTTTAGTCAATTTGTTGACTGGAAAATCCTTGCAATTAAGAGTGGAGGGTACCAGTGCCAAGGCTGGCTACTGGTAATGTTCAAATGTGCTATGACACGGGGACGGAAAGATTGTTTTATGGCACAGAGAAATGAACTCGTAAAGACTAAATCAAATCCTACATCCCCCCCCCCCCCCCAACCCTTTACCAAACGGTGGACTGATTTTTGGGACTGTCGTAAGTTGGCATGGCATTTTTTTTAACAGACCAATGTGTGACAATATTAATAAGACACAGTCAGCAAACAGACAGAAATAAAAATTGGTAACGATCCTTAGTATTACTTTGCTCCTCTTTTATGGTTGTTGTTCCCAAGCAAATTTTAATTATTTTTGTCAAACAGCTCTCTCATCTGGCATTGGAACCAGCGTGCAATCTGTCTGTCCGGGGATTTCCATCCCGGCTCATTGAGGGTTGTGATTAGCAACCCTCCACCCCCCTCCTTCACCCCCCTTATTTCCCCTTCACTCCGACCTGACGTGCGGTCCTTTTCGCTCTCTTAATAAAGGTTCCGCCGATAAATTTCCGTCGAACCGCGCCTGGATATTTATTTTGAGTGGCTCGAGCTCCTCTCCACACACCCCTCCCCCTTCCCCCTAATGACCAACTCCAACTACCCCGTCCGGATCACAGGGGGCTGATTGCGAAGCACTGGAACGGAACGCCCGCGCCAATGAGACAGCGACTGGAAACTGCCGCCTGAAGCCGCACGGGTCTGGTCGTTCAGTGGGGCAACGCCTCCGCACACTGAAATATTTTCATTAATTTTTTTTTTTTTTTTTGGAAATGGGACAGAAATATTCACGCGAAATCACAGAAGTTTTATGAATTTTATACGTTTCCACGAGAGAAAAAAAAGTATCACTACAAAATAGTGTCCGCAGTAATACTGGGTTCGGATTCTCAACCCGGGCATTCATGCTATGTGTTGCCCCGGTTCCTCCAGTAGTTAGAGAGAGTTACTTTTTAAAACCTTTCCCTGAATAGCTTTCCAGTATTAAATGCGCACATAATAAATACGATAAAAAAATAACTTAAATTATTGAATATTCGATTAGTTTTCCATGGATTAAAAAAAAAGCTTAAATGAAACATGAATTAAAATATAAAATTAAGCACCAATTTTCGTAAGAAATATTTAGTATTATAAGGGAAAAGTATTTCATACATGCGAAAAATTAACATATCCATGTGTTTTACAAAAGATTGTAAAAATGCAAGAATGATATTGAAAATTTGTACAAGTACAGACAAATTTTTTTCTGCCTAGTGTGTGCTGCAAAAACATATTGTCATCGTCGATAAGGCAGTCCTCGACGAAGCCTGTCTGTGCCGGCACGCAGAGGATCTCGTGCGATACACCTCCCGTTTTTATATCGATGGAAAAATTAAGATTCTTTTTCCTGCTTTGAGTAGTTGGAATTATTTTTTAAGCTATAAACTAATATTGTTCGCCCAGGGCATGGTTGCTTGACCCAAGCCTGTCAGTTGTGATGTTTATCGACTTGATAAAAATGTGCGAATTCAAAAAAAGCTTACACGCACGCACACACACACGAACACTCACCAACTCACACTCACACACACTCTCACACACACACTCACACTCACACATACACTCACACTTACACTCACTCACTCACTCACTAGCTGGAGTACCCGCGCTTCGCTTCGGCAGCGGCAGTCTATAGGTAGAATTTTTTTTCCTAACCTAACTTAAAACTAAGTGTGTTTGGGAGGGGTCCGGGGTTAGGGAGGGTGAATAAGTGCGTCTCAGGCCGAAGCTTATATGCTCTAAGCATGCAGGATGTTAGTCATGCAGGAGGGGTAGAATGCATCATGTGCTAGGAGGGGGATTGGCCAGCCATGGCAGCGATTGGCGCCATGACTGACTCCCCTCACTGACTATACTAGACTAGAACTAGATAAGTTGGGCCCAGGTAAAACCTGCATAGACACAGGGAAAACCCTGGGCTCTGACATGCGGGATGCAAAATTTCATGCATTAATATCAAGCAGGATGCTTTCGGGAAAAAGAAGGATGGATCTAGAAGAAGAGTTGGACAGAGTAGAAAAGAGTCTAACATGCGGGGGGGGGGGGGTGTTTGGGGGCTTGGACATTGCTGTCCGCCTACAGGTAGGCTAGAACACACTGGCACTGCTTAATATACATACTTCCCCCTTTCGTGAGTGCGCCACTTCGTTGCAAAAGCCGTTGCCATGGAAACGAAAAGAAAAAAAACATTCGAACAAAGTGACTGAGTTTGCTAATGATTCGGACAAAGTGACAGGGTTTCTAGTGATTCGAGCACAGTGACAGGGTTTCGATCTTGATTGGCATGCCACGTAGCTAGTTATGGGAACACGATAGTTCCTGGCATCGCAGTCAATAGCTTCCGGACGAACACACGAGGAAACTATGGCGCCGTGTGCCAAGCAGGGCCCCCACATGGCCGGTGCTACCGTTGCTATGGCAACGGGGCCCATGGGTCTAGGGGGTCTGCGAACGAAAGAAAAAAAAAAAACCCTTAAAACAAAAAAAAGTAGACAATTTTAAATAAATCATAGAAAACAATTAAACAGTAAGGCCTAAATTTAGTTACCGATGAAATATTACACCAGAGTAATATTATTCGGAATATGCTGTGCGTACAGAACGTGTCTGAATCTACAACTGTGAGTAACAAAACCACCACCAATAATTGACGTGACACCATGTTTACAGTGCAGAACACTTACACTCATTTATTTGCCATTATTCAACATCAATTTACGTTGGCAATCGAAACACTGACTTAAAACTAGTTTTAATGTGTTTTAAAAATAATTGTGGAATTGTTAAAAAAAAAAAAACTAAAACAATATACATAAAGGAAAAAACTTTTTTTTATCTCTGTTAGAAAAACAAAGGGGCGGGGGGGCCATCATGACTTCTAGCAACGGGGCCCACAGAATGATGCGGGGGGGTCTGGCGCCAAGTACCGGAAACAGGACACGACCACGTTTCCTATAAACTTCCGAGCCATCGGCGTTCGATTTGCAATTGTAATGCCGCGTGGAGGGAAAGGCTGTCATTGATGCCAGCTCGAAAAAAATAACCACTGAACAATGTCAAATGCCTTCTCGGAGTGCTTGAATATGCATTGGGCGTGGTGACAAGGAGAACTGGGTGCCTCGGGTTTCGGTGTCAACACCCAGCCGTGTCCAAGGGCGTTTCTCAAGTCCTGGTTGCCTCAGCTGTGAAAATCGCCGGAAGTCATTTCCACAACTTTATATGGTAACGAGTTCGTGTGGAAAGTATCCCTGTCCCGATTCAAGCGGGCTGTTTTTAAATTTAGCTTTCACCAGACACGCAATCACGAACTGGTGTGATTTATAACTAAAGTTTCTAGTTTTTTTTAAGAACACAATTTCGATGCTTAATGCGCCCGCCTGCGAGGTGATAAGTGCGATGCTCGCTGGTGCTTTTAGCACGGTATCGCCTCTAGGGGCAGGGATCTGAACTAGTATGCAGCCTTTACATTGTGCACGAGGCGGCAACCATTTAAATTTGAGCGGTAACCATAATATTAGATGGTTGAAAAATGAACATAAAAGTGTAATATAAGTCTCAAGTGGTTTCAAAAAAATTTGCACCGGGCGTTGAATGTCTAAACTAATAATTAATCTGAAAACACATGTTTTAGCCATTTACTCTTCTAATAAATACAGTTTGAAAATAAAATACAAGAACAGAACTTCCCACCTGCCCTCAGTGTATTCGTAAATGTTTTTTTTTTTTTTTTCGTGAACAGACACCTCTCACATATCTTGAGCAATATTCAAGTCACGTGGTTTCATCTGGAGCTCTGTAGGCGGGTTCCTTTTTGTCTGAAACATTCCGCTTGGACCATCAGCAAATGCCTGCGATAACTGACTGGAAACCTTTTGACTAGGTGATTAGCCGAATTAGTCTTATCAGGGTATGTATTGAGACCAGTCATTTTGCGTTCGTTGTTTTTTTTATGAATGAAGAAACTATGACCAAACGCCAGGCATTTTCTTAGTGAGCTTTCAAATCGTGAGTCAGCCGGTGTGAATGAACGAATTTTCGAGTGATTGTTTGCTGAGACAGCTTTAAGTAAAAGTGTATGACCCTTATTTATCAGTTTAAAAAAAATCACATATCATGACTTTTCGTGAACGCAAATTTAAGAAAACCAGCAAACAATGCACGAACAAAATCAGTGAATATGTGTAGTGCTGCAAAGTAAACGGAACGTTTAATTTCTGAAACAGTGTTATACATTGTTGTGTCCAGTGCACAGGAAAAATAGTCCAGCGTACTTGACTGATATTATTTCGTGAACTGTTAACGGAAAATTATGAAACGTTATTTACCATGATAGCTGTTTGCGTCGATGAAACGGAAGGCTTTAAGGACCAGGTTTAAAATGTTATTGTGTTTTGAATATCGAAATGCAGTATTACTTATTATTCATGATGGTGTAGTAACGGGAGAGCTACAGTACACTTCTGCTTCTGCCATTTCCTTTCCCCTACACGTATCAACGTTTTAAGGGGCCCTTCTAGTCAGGGGTGTATTTGTGTTGGTGAGGCGGGACGATAGGTGCGACGCCCGCTGGTGCTTGTAGCGCGGTATCGCCTCTAAGCGCAAGGCTGTGAACTGGCGCGGAATCTTCTCGGCGTGCACAGGACAACTATGAGATTTGAGCGCTTACCACAACATTGCATAGCGGGGAGATCAAGACGAACGCGTACAGCAAGTCACTTGAGGGGTTTCTGTAATCTTTACAAGAAGTTTTATGACAATAATTATTCTAAAACTGTGTTTTAGATATGTGCACTATCGTAATAACAATACAGTTTTAAAAATAAATACGTAAACAGAACTAATCGTCCGCCCTCGGCATATGATTAAAATATTTCCGTAAACAGAAGGGGCTCGTTTATCTCGAGCGGTTTTTAAATGTCGTTTTTTTTTTCATATCCATTTTTCGTGAATTCAGAATACCAGACGGTAGTAGTGGTTGATAGTTTCTGCACAAGTATGTACTATATTTGTAAAGCATGTTTACCATACAAAATTAACATTCCATTGAGAGTTTAAAACGTAAATAAATAAAATAAAGTGTACGAATGTAGCACATTTTAGTAGGAGTAGCTAAATTATACAAAACATTTAAATCTAGTTTAATAATCACACATTTCTTTGCGAATTAACGCCTCGTGGCAGCTGTTGGACGTAAGATCTGACTACGCAAGCATTATAAGATAAGCAAATATATTCAAAAATCGGAAGAAAAAATTACAAACGTTTGAGTAAAAGTACAAAATGGTGAGATCTACTTCTCAAACTAATGCGAACGTCAAATACAATCGTCTTAAGTAAGCGTCAGTACTTCATTTCATATGACTGCACGCTAAAGTGTTACATTCAACGTGGCGAGCAAAGCTGGCCTACAGATGGTTGTTAACAAATACGGGAGTAGCCTATCGTAGTTTGCGTAAGGATACAAGTGGTCTTTTTTTTCCAATGTGTAATTGCTTTTCAAAGCCAGGGAGGCATACACACAGGGTACAGGCTATGGTATACTGACCGAGTTGTAAGAGGTGCACAGGAAATGGTCAAAATTTGCACCATGGACATAAATACAACCCTGCATATGTTAATACACTTCCATTGAAACTAATGATTCTCGAAGTTCACAGCGTATTTGCTAGTGTATAAATGTTATTTCTGCTGCTAGTATGAATTGCTTGGTCTCAGTGATTTTGAAAGATAATTTACTTTTTAGAAGTAGTACTATAAATCAAATAATATGATTACAGCTTTAGACTACAAACGACTTGAGAAGTTCCTTTATATGACTTTAGTATTTAGCAGCAGTTTACGGTATGTTTTATATACCTACAAGAAAAATGATGAAGGATGCACTCGTCATATAAAAAAATAATTCCCTCTGTGTATATTCCTTGAGAAGAAAAATTTTTTTAAACTAATTTATACTTTTTTTTCTCTTTTAAACAGAAGTGCCATTCTTGATTTTGCTCGGGTGATTAAAAATCGTATTAAAATTCCCCGCCCGTCGCGAAGATATGTGTATCCAGAAGCAAGCTCATGAATTTTAAAATTGAGATTTTTTTTTAGCTTGTCCGGTGCCAATTTAAGATAACAGGAGCGTTCCCCCCCCCCCCCTCTCTCCTCGCCATATGGTGAGCTTAATACGGTGCCACACATGTCGCTGCATAAACATGAGGTAGTGTGAGGTTAGTGTGGGGTTAGTGTGAGGTAGTGTGAGCGTGCCTGTTATCAGATCCACACGTGGGCCTCTACGTCGGGGAAGCCTTCTATTCACAGACGAGAGAGCCAAACTCCCGATCGTGCATCTTCGGTTTTTTTTTGTTCATTGTAAATAAATATGGCGGTGTTGATAAAAGGAAAGACCATAAACAAGGCAATGGTATTTATTTGTACGCCGCCATATTTTTCGTTTGCCGTGTGTCCGTGAATGTTTATTTTGGACAACTCATGATAACTAATGGTCAATTAGGTTAGGTTAGCTACATTATAAATACTTTAAAAAATTATGGACGGTTGATTTGGTTAGGATAGCTGCATTAAAGATACTGTGAAATCATGTAAACTGTTTCCAAGCGCTGGATAGCTACATATTAAAAAGTTATTTGCTAAGCAACCATAAAATGTTTTTACGGTATTTTTAATGTAGCTATACATACCTAATATAACCAACCATCCACAATGTTTTAAAGTATTATTTATAATGTAGCTAACCTATCCTAATCGACCGCAAAATTTAATGCCACGCCGGTTTATACAATGAGATAGAACGGCGTATGACGTATGAGTAAGCTACATCCCAAATAAATACACCTGTTGTGGTGCGGAAAAAAACAAGCGAGCATGAACTTCTGGAAACTTCGGGTGTGGCTCTCTCGTCTGTGGAATTAAGGCTTACCTCTCCGTCGTCGACTGGCGCCCGGCGGCTGGGGTGCGTTCCGCCATCGCCACACCTCCTCCACGAGGCGCACCGCGCGACGCTCAGTGTTTGTTCCGTTACCCGTCCCTGACCGGCGCATCGGCGCGACATCCCGCGTTGTCGAAGCCCCGCCGAACCTTGTGCGGCGTTCGGAACATCTGCCGTGTCATCAAGGAGGTCTTCACTTCGATCCTGACCATCTGCACAGATGGAAAAAAATATATAGGAAAATTGGTTAGGGAAGGTGGGCTTCTCCCAAACTGGTTTTCCATTCCCAACTCAGGTGACTGTTGGTACAGTTCTTCTTCACGTTCTGTCTCCATTTCCTAATCTCCAAGCAGGGTTTTGTTTCCGGACACGTGTTCCTCGACGAAAAATTGCTTGTTTTGGCACTACCTACCACCCATTAAAGTTATGCCGCGAATTTGCGAACAGCCTGTATGCAAAACAACAAAATCCCAAATTGATAGTTTGATTCTGACAAATATTTAAAAAAAAATTTTTAGGAATACATACATGTAAGCTTTTGCGTTTAATATAATTATTATTGGAGTAACTAGTATTAAGTTATATTTGATTAGGATCATTTTTTATAATATTTTTAAGTTTTGTGTCAGCATACGCAGTTATAAAATAAATGTGAATTAATATTTTTAGTTATTTCAGTTAACATTTTTATTTTTTTATTTTAGGTGAAATTAAAATATATCTTAATCTTGTTTTTGATTCTTTGAAATTTAAACTAGCATTAGATACCATGTTATCTTAAATGTTAAAATTGACCGGGGTGATAATAGTTGCGTTATTTAAACGTAATGGAAAAGAATGGTAAGGAACCATAATATAACCGCAATTCTCTTGTGTGATTTCGCTAGGCCAAGGAAGATCGAAATGAGGAAAGCCAGTGCGAGTTTCGAACCCACGTCCTCTGGAACGGCAGCTTCGTTGCAGGTGTTTATTTGTGAAGTTCCTGAGACCTGCACTTTTGTAAAAATTGTGTCAAAAAAATATGAGTTACATATAACCTCGGCCACGAGCAAGTTCGTGGGTTCTCGTGTTGCAAATAAACCAATGAATACGAAACTCTAACACAACATTTAACGTATAATTCCTTAGAATAACGGCAAGCGTGATAAACATACGCAAAATGGTGTTTTCAACTAAAATTATGGACGCGAATCACACGAGTTTCCGTACCCGCAGCAAACGTCGGTCGTTTATTGAATCATTCCATTCGCAAGCTGAAATTTTATAAACTATATTATGAAATGGCTCCAATAAAAGTGAAAAATACATTTTAAAAAAAAAAATACTAATTCCCGGCTTTGCACCTAAATTTCGACAAATAATTTTATTAAAAATAACGCCTTTCTTGTTATGAAATTCATTAAACAGTTAATACTTTAACTTTTCCTTTTGTCTTTGTGAGATTTGGTTCGCGCCATCCGCCATAGATGGCAGCACCGTGGTTACACATTTCCGTTGGGAAGCCTTCTTTTCACAGACGAGAGAGCCACACCCGAAGTTCCCCGAAGTTCATGCTCGCTTTTTTTCCCGTTCCATCTCATTGTATATACCGGTGTGGCATTAAATTTTGCGGTCGATTAGGATAGGTTAGCTGCATTATAAATACTTTAAAACATTGTGGATGGTTGGTTAAATTAGGTAAGTATAGCTACATTAAAAATATTTACAACTAACCAAAAAAAAACCGAAGATGCACAATTGGGCGTTTGGCTCTCTCGTCTGTGAAAAGAAGGCTTCCCTTTCCGTTCCATGCGACGACTACATGTTTCCAATGTACTAATCACGAACTACCAAACAATTTCTCAATTTAAACTCTGGCATTAGTATGTGCAGTGGATGTCCGATATAAATGGTGAAGCCAGTCTGGTTAGCAACTGCTGTAGCTGCATAAAATCGAATGACAGAAGTTTGTTTGATAACTTGAAAGAAACTTTCTAGGGAGAATCATAAAAATTGACATCGTACAGTGAGAATCGTTAAACTGACATGATAACAAATCTGCCAGGAATTATCTTTAAACTCTGTAATGGCCAAAGAAAAAATGTTTTTCTATCATTTTGGTTCAATTAACATGAAAAAAAAATTGCACGTCTCCATTCCCTGACTTCTTATCTCCAAGGACACTAGATTAGATTTTGTAACCTCAAAAATATTCCATTTTCAAACGCCACGCCACAATAACCTATCTTCCCTATGCTCTGACAAGCACGGCTCGGTCACGGGAGATAAAATGTCTTTCAAAGCCTCAAAGAACCATGTTTGAATGTGGCATACGTATGCTGTAGTTCTTAGTAAAAAAATAAATACCACCGACCGCGACAGGACTCGAACCTGCAATCTTCGGATCCGAAGTCCGACGCCTTATCCATTAGGCCACGCGGTCATTCATATGTGTTATTGAGTACATGAAGGTTTACAGTTTCTTATTTATGTTCATCTCGTAAATATATTCTAAAGGTGAACAAATAACGTCCGAGGATAAAGAAAAACGCGAGAAGTAAACCTCACATAATAAAACAAATTGTTCGAAGTAGTTTAAAATAACGGATTTCAAAAATTCAAACACACGAACAACTGAGTCCAGTGCTTAAAATATTCAGCAGCTACTTTAAACATAACATTAAATGACCAGTATTCAGTATTCACAAAAGGGTAGTATTATTTAAAAGCACAAGTATAATTTTTTTTATTTGTATGTAGCAATTTTTTTTTTCCATTGCGTCAATTTTTTTTTTGCATGCTGCGCGTGAATCGATCGCAAAAAAAAAGTTCATTCTCGCGTCTAAAGAAGTGCAACCTTAAATAAATGATGCTAAAAATCTCATTTTCAGTTAATGCGTGTCTGGCTTCATGATTGAATGGAGAAATAGAGTCCGGCCTTCAGAGAGAAGGTGGGTCGGGGCCAGGGACGTCGGAACGTTTTAATGAGGGGGGGGGGGGGGGGGGGCGAAAAAATGTATCACACTTACCTCGGTCCTAGAGAGTGGAGGGTCCGGGGGCCCTCCCCCGGAAAAATTTGGAATTTTAGATGCAAAATTGTGCTATTTAATGAGCTTCCGAACCAAAATATTAAATATACCATTCCAAGAATTTGATGACGTAGGTAGTATGTATTAAATACTACTCTGACAGTAGATGTAGTACAATTTAAATGAAATGACATCTAGGAATTTGCAATCATTTTACAGTATATTGACAATCATAAATTTGATTTTCTAATCAATGTGATCACAAATGCAACGTTTGTAACTACTGGTTGAGAAAAATACTACTAGGACCAAACATTTATTCTGGGAAAAGGAGGGGGGCGAATTGGAACTCTCGCCCCCCCCCCCCCCCCCAATTCTTAACAGCACGGGGGCGACTCGCCCCTGCTGCCCCCCCCCCCTCCCTCCCTGTTCCGACGGCCCTGGTCGGGGCGCATGCAACCCCCGCTGATGGCCGACGGCGAACTCGCGGGACGCGACGGGGTCTCCCGGGACTGCTGGCACCGCGCGCCGTCTACGAGACCTAGCATCGTCGCCGCGCCGGGGCCCCAAACTTCCCCCCTTTTTTTTTTTTTTTTTTTTTTTTTACCTAACCTAACTAGAACTAAGTGTATTTGGGAGGGGTCCCATGTTACGGGAGGAGGGCGCGTAAGACTACCATATCGGAAAACTACCATAATGGAAGTATTCCGCCCGGCCTCTTCGAAAAAGGCGGAAAAGTACCATAACGGAAATCTGCCATCAGTTCAAAGGACGAGGCGGAATTCTATACCATATTTCCTTACACACTCCATGGAATGAGTACAGCTGCTTTGCTCTCGAAGTAGTTTATAGAATACGTCGCTAGGTAGCACTGTTAACCCCCTAGATGTTCCTTAGGTTAACTTAAAAGGCTACAGATAGCGCTTCTGACGGTGACTTTCTGTAGTTTCCAGTCATAAATTAACTCAACATATCGCTCACTAATAGAAACAAATGTTTACAAAAAAATTGTTATAGGAAGCAGCACTGTATTCTTAGAACCGCGATCAGTAAAAATAAAAATTATGGTAGTTTTCAATAATGGCACTTTTTTAACATGGCAAATTATTAACATCTAATATTATAAGTACAACTATCAAAAATTACGGTCTCCAAAATTTTAATTCACTTCTTTTGAGTATATCGTGTAGTAGTGCGTATAACTACATGTGATTTTGTTTACACATTTACCATGGGTGTAGACAGTATTTGTGGAAGGGGAGGGCAGAAGCCAGTCCCTCCTCCGGAAACGCTTTTACAAAGATAATGCTTGAAAATAAATTTTTAGGTTAGTTGACGATCCCTTAAGTACTTTTTGAAATTCCTGCCATTGTAATTTTTGTAAAATAAATTTCTTTGTCTAAATAAATCTGGCAACCCTACCCTTTGTTACTACGCTCTTGTCACTTATTGTTACAGAAACAGGTTCCTCTTTTGAATAAGCTTATCTGCACTAATACCTGTGACTTATTAACATAAGTGAAAACAAATATACACATAAAACAAACAAAACACAAATCTGTTTAGAGAAAGTCAGTAACTATGTGAATATCAACATTTTCAGTGTAGTTTATTGCGTAAAATTTCAAACAACATTTTAAATAATAGGTAAATTAATTCAGGATTAAGTTTCGGACATACACTATTACTCATTAAACTGTATGTCATGAGAAACCTCAGTCTGTTTGTGCCTTAAGAAGGGAATAGATCTCTTTCCCAAAACGTCTAAACTGTGCTCTTAGGAATCATATACTGTGTTAGTCTGCGCTATCATCGTTGTGGTTTTCAAAATATCTGGTTGTTTTTTTTTGCTCAACTGTTTCTTACGGTGTTCGTCTGTGCTATCATTACTGTTTATTCTAATCGTGGGTTCACCTGTGCGTTTCTGTTTAGCAGTTTTTTTTTTTTTTTTCAATTTTTATCTGTTAAGTTTCATCGTTGAGTTATTCTGTTTGCCGTTGTGCGCCGTAAATTTTCTTTGTAAATGGAACAGAAATATTCATGTAAACTTACATATTTGTACATTTACACGAAAATAACTGTATCACTACAAAATAGTGTTACAATTTACGCTTCGTGTTGCCCCAGTACCTCCAATATTTAGTTTTTTGCAAGCTGTTGTTTGAATATATTTCCAGTATTAGCTGCGCAAGTTTAGCACGGAAAACAAAATAAAGCCAAAAGGAATAGAAAAAAGTTAACTTTTCTGTGTTAAAATGTTTGTATAATAACTTCATGCTTGTAAGCACACACATATTTTAACTAAACACACTCTTTTAATATGTAATATTATTTCAAAATAACTTTAATATTTTTTTTTACCATATAATATATACTATATGATTATTGTACAGCGGGACTGTAAGATTGTTTGCAGAAAATCAACTAAAAAATTGCCAGACTAGTTATACAAATTATATTTCACTGTTATGAAAATACATAATTCATGCTGAACGAAGAACATAAGAATACATAAATTTGTTCGTTACCGAGGTTAGATGTTACTTACTACACGTACTGCACGTGTTATTGACACACGAAACTACAGTAAACTCGTGGAATAACATCATGTCAGTGTTAATAAGACTGCAAGTATCCGCTCTACCACTCTGGTTCTGGGGTAGAGCGCCTGCCTTGTGACTTGTAGGACCCGGGTTCGCGCCCCGGCTCCTCCAAGGCGGATTGCCCAGACGAAATGGTGGCATTTTCTCTGGTAGGAATACAATCCCTTGTAACAAGTCAGGCTACCAAAGAAACGGTGGGTGGAACAGAAAAAAACCTTCCAGGTGGCTTCCAAATGGGGAGCCCGTTTCTTTTCTTGGGCTCCCCATGCGGTGGCCATTCCGGGGGTTTCTCCGGGGGAACGGAGTTTTGAAAAAAAAATATTTTTTTTAGTTTTTGTAGCGTTTTAGTTTTTAGTAACTGTACCATTATCATTCCACCATGTTAAAAATAAAGCTTAAACAAAAATTTTAAACATTAATTTATTTTTGCTTTTGTACATAAAATATTTGAATTAAGTGTGTAACAGTCAGTGAGTGGTTGTATACCTATGATGTGTCTTCAACCATTTATCGGTATATATTTTCTTGAAGTATTATTGACTGTTGAATTTATAGGCACATGAATGTTATTCCTAAAAATTTATTTCTTTAAAACCACATAGTTTTCAATCAGGAATATCGTCTTTAACACACGCCTTTTTTATATATGTGTGTACCAGTATAAATCCAGATGTAAATAAAATATTCTGTTTATTTCAACATGAGCAAAGCCTTTGATACTTTCGAACATAATCTTATGATTAAAAAAATTATCTATTTTAGGCCTCGTTAAGCAATGCGTGGTATAGATGTTTTAATTATCTTACAAACAGACGCTTTTCAGTCAAATTTTCAAATGCTATTTCCGCAAAGTAGTAGTTTATCTCAACTACTCTTTAATTTTTAATACATAAATGATATTCCAACTGCAATCAGAATTTATCAAGAAAAGATGCTGATGGAAAAAATATATATAATTGGGAAATATGTTTGTGAAACTAATATTCATCAAGATATTTCAGCTGTCCGGATCTGATTTTCAAGTTAACAAACGTCTCTGAATTACAATAGCATATATTGTATAACCTTTAGTCACAAAACTAATTTGAATTATCACATAAAATGTGGTGTCCTCTTTTAAGACCTTCGAGTTATATTGATGCCAAGCTTTTTGACGTGATATCGTCTTATAAATCGATGAACGCCGGCTGCACGCACGAAAAAGCATGACTCATTGCCACGTTCCGCCTGAGCCGAGCGCGGAACAAGCGATAGAGAGGCACGATCGGCCTAAGCGTTCGGTTTGTGACGCATCTATCTATCTTCCACTCACGTTATCACGTAAAATTATCGTCCGTAAACCGACTTTACAGACAACCCCCCCCCCCCCCTTTTTTTTTTGTGAGCTTTTCTTTCAGCGCTTACCAGATATGTGTATTTTGCAGGACGTGTCCAGACTAGGGATGAACTTAGGAGCGTCTCAGGTCGAAGCCTATAAGCCTAGTCATGCAGGGGGAGGGTCACATGCATCGGGTGCTAGGAGGGGATTGGCCAGCCATGGCAGCAATTGATGCCATGACTAACTCCCCTCATTCATAAATCTAGACTATAACTAGAGATAGGTTGGGCCCGGGTAAAACCCTGCATAGACACTGGGAAAGCCATGGGCACTCTCACACGGGGTGCAAATTTCCATGCATTAAGTGCAGGAGAATACAGGAGACAGAGGATGATCTGGATGAAGAGTTGGACAGAGTAGGAAAGAGTCTACCATGCGGGGTGTTTGGGCACTTGGACTCATCCCCCGCTCTCCTGACTTGTTGCGGTCGGTCACGCAAACAACCAATTCCCCTGAGCTTCCCCTCCCCCCACCACCCAACCTTATCCCCTTCCACACAGGACAAAAACCTTTCGACGACCCGAAACCCCAGTTTCCCACCGCCCGCGCCCGCAACTCAAATCCACACCAATCAACCCCGCGCAGATTACGTCTTCTCATGCAAGTCCTCGGCAGCCAATGACGCGCGTGTTTATCGCGCCGAGCGGACATGATTTTGTGCGAAACCACACGAATACGCCGTGAATGAAATGGTCTGATCGGGGCTGGCTGTGATCAGAGGAAGATAAAAAAAAAAAAGAAAATTCTTGAGCTAAAGATCAAGCCATTATTATTTTTTTTTATTTTTTAGACGTGAGATCGGAAGTCGCGGTATCTGTACTGAGTGAGTCTGAATTCGAGGAACAAACATTATTTGTGAATTTAAATAACCGACAGATTAAACTGAAAACCTCTATACGACTTGTGGTCTACAGAGTTTCCCGGGGCTGGCATACGACTTTGTTGTTGATGCTGAACAGCATTTGTTTACTGAAAAATAGCAGAGAAAGTATTTAAGATGGGAGCGTCTGGATTATGTTTAATTGAACGAAAGTTCTGCAACCACCGCGAATTATGTCGCTGTAGCAAAATTATTTCATTGAAATAATTAGGGGCAACACCCTTAATTTCTTTTTTTATGTGTTGCTACCTGAAACATAGCCGATGACGTCTCCCACGTGCGAGGCGGAGTCCAGCCTTGACACGCCGCAGCACAGCAAACAAGGCGACCTCACGAAACGTATTGCCACTGATCGGGAAAGATATTTCAAAGCAAGTACGAGGGTTTGCCTGAAAAGTTTACGAAATCAAATAATTTCAACGGATGTGATGGTGCGATTATGAATTTTTTTTTTTCAACCGGTCTTTATCACATTTTATCTTCAACCACTGGTAAAAATCACAATATCGTTCAATTTACCATCATACACCAGCTCCTTCTGTTACCCACTACTCTGCAGTTTTTTTTCCCTGGTGACTGCACAGTCGCGAGAAAAAACGGTATCGCACGTTCGCAGTCGTACCCTCGCCTACCTGGGCGCACATGCGTTGTGCATAGCTTCAGAAGAAAAATAATCACGTAATTAATAGACTGCTCAAGACATCCAAGAATGGTCTGTTTGCGAATACCTTTTAAGAGATAAGATTAGTAGTTGTGTTTACCAGATTTCTTCTGTAAAAGGCATTTTTAGATGATTGAAAACGACTTCAAATGTGTGTTTTTAAATATAATTCTTAGTCATGAAATATCTGGTAGAGGTTCTTGAAACCACTCAATGCACTACACTTTTATCTTCGATTTATGCGCCATAAAATGTTATGGTCACCACCAAATCTCATAGTTGCCCAATGCACGACACGCAAGTTCGCAGCCCCATGCGCTTGGGGTCGATACCACGCTGGAAGCACCAGCGGGCGTCGCACTTATCATCCCGCCTCACCAACACAATTACACCCTTGAGGGGCCCCTTAATTGAGCCGTAACTCTGACTGCAGGGGGAAATTACCCGAGCTCCGCGGATACGTCTGTCTGCTCGCCTCTGGAATGCGAGGCATGCCGTCGAGGAACACCATGACATGGTGAGGGGGAAGGGGGTTGGTAGTCTGCGTGACCACCCGCTGACAGGCTGGGGGTTCGATCGCTCGGCGAGACTCGTCGACCCAGATACCTCCACCGATGCTCGCGACCTCGCCCCCGCGGGTGACCGCGTACCACTGTCCGCCCGCGCAGTTGGTAGCCCTGGAGGGCGAGACAGCTCCGATGCTGACCTGGGGCCTGTTTCATAAAATTACAAGTTTACAAGCTACAAGTTAAAAGTCTATATTCTACAAGTCTAGTTGACAAGTGTTTCACAAACAAAATGTTTCGACTTGTGAATCCCAATTGGTGTATCGATAGTTTTACAAGTCGACACACAGTTGTAATATATTGCCAAAGCGAAAATGAGCGCCAGAAAGCAAACTGGAAACAAAACAATGATTCTGAACGAAATAATAGAACAAAAAAAACGTTTTGTTCGGGGTATTCTCAGATACGCTGACGAAAGAGAACAAAATGTTCGCATGGAAGGAAATTCGGGACTTTTCAGCTTCGTTGGGAATAATCCCAGAAAGCAAAGACTGGGGTTATGTTCGGGATGTTGTTTGGCAAAATGTCAAGAAAAGTACCATGGTAAGAATATTCTATTAAATTATTTTCTATATCTTACCTAACAGTTATAATAATGAAGTCATAACAAATTTGTGTATTGAATTTTAGTACATTCAGATTATCACTTGGCAGTTACCTAACCTAAATTAAACTTGCGTTGTTCTCTTTTCGGCAGAGTAAACTAGATAAATTGTTAAGTTTTTACTTGTAACAGGGAAAGTTGTCTTGTAGTTTTATGAAACAGCAACTAATCGAATTTTAAAAGTTACAAGTGAATTCACTTGTAACTTGTAAACATGTAGTTTTATGAAACAGGCCCCTGGACAGCTAGTAGAGGTATGGACAGAATTCGGCCAGGTCAGGGGCTCTCTGGGTTTTCCAGGGATGTGGTATACCACTGGATAGACTTGTGATACTCGTAGGATGGGGATTCAATTGAGTCAATCATCACAGTTCTCCGAACGGTTAAGCAATTGGAGGAGGGATGGGTGCTGCAATGATACTGAATGGGTTGCCGCTGCCTCTCATTGTGGCTTCTCCTCAAACAACTCCAGGTTGCGATGAAATGGCTAATCCATTTTCCTGTGGCCCTACAGAGCTCGTGTGGGTGGCGATACATCCCTCATGGGAGCATTTGCCGTCAAACTCAGCACGTTAAACAACAACTGCTGAACTGACTGTCCGCTACCGCCCCCTTCTCTCTAGTCTACGTATGTGGGGAAGGGAGTTTTCAAAATGTCATAAAGGCGTCGTCTCAAGTGCCATGTTTGCTATTTCATTTTTATTGCAATATACTTGAAGGGGTTTTCTGTAAAAATAAAAGTGATATCCAGTAACTTAAAGAAAGCACGAAAGTTTTTATTTAATTCTAGCTTACGCGACATTTGAGGCTGGTCCTACTTAATACAGACGCTCACAACAAGCATAAACTCTATTGAACAGAAATACGTAAAATAAGAAAGTACGTCTGCAGCAACACTATATCGCCAACTTTAAAGCAGTAAACTCTTGGAATAACATCGGGTCAGAGTTAAGAAGATTGCAGGTCGCCGCTCTACCACTCTGGTTCTGGGGTAGAGCGCCTGACTTGTGACTTGTAGGACCCGGGTTCGCGGCTCGGCTCCTCCAAGGCGGATTGTCTCAGGCAGATGGCGGCATTTGTCTGATAGGAATACAATCCCTTGCAACAAGTCAGGCTACCAAATAGACGGCGGGTGGAAATAAAAAAAACCTTCTAGGGTGGCTTACAAATGGGGAGCCCGTTTCTTTACTAGGGCACCCCATGCGGTGGCCATTCCGAGGGTTTCTCCGGGGTCGCGGATTTTGGAAAAAATATTTGTTAGTTTTTGTATAAGATTACCATTAAATGTAGTTTAAATATCATTATGCGTATATTCATTATAACTTTAATATTTCTACGTTAAATTTCGCGCCCGAATTAATTCGTGCCGAAATAATTATGTATCATCATGACAACATACGATGCGACAGTTAAAAGAAAATTTTAACGAAGTATTGAAAAAAATACTCTGATTGGGTACTTAATTCTGTTTTATGATTTCAGGAATTCATTATTCTGATGTTATTCTTTTTAATTCTTGCTAATGTTTGAGTCTATAAGAATGTGTTTACAGTATATTAATATTTTTTATAACTGAACAGCCATATTATAATGGCTTGGAATACATGATATCATCATTGCAAATTATTTACATATTGCATCATTATTTACATGTTAAATATTGATGATTATGATTTGTGTATGACTTATAGTTTACGAGCTTAAATGTTGCACTTTTTAGGTTCAGTCGTAGCCATGTGTCTGGTATTTGAAGTAGGTACATATCCATAGAAAATTTACTTTGAACAATTTATCAACAGGCAAAGCTTTCTTACCAAATACAAACATTTTAAAATGCAGACGATACCTACAAATAAAAAAATCCAGCTTAAATAGCATGACTGCATTTTCACCACTAATTCAATCACAAGCTGGAAATACGCGGTGTTAACTTAACCGTGTGCTCGTTGGCGTACAGGTTAGGTTTGCAATTCTTAAATTTCTCAACCGTAAATCCACCTTTACCCCCGTGACGTCAACTCAACGGAGGGGCTGTGTGTGTGCGCGCGTCGAGGGAGGGGAGGGAGACAGGGTCGGCACCCCTGCAGTTCCGGCCAGCTCGCAGCAAACAAAAAGCTGCGACCGGGTAGTTTGTCGCCTGTTTCGTTACCCACCCGTGAAAATAAAAAAAAAATAAAAACAGGGACAACCCATTTTTATGAGTCCGCACACAATCGAGGGATCACTGTCATAATTTTACCGCACGCGAGGGTGGAATGTATATTTTATTTCTCTTCCTTTTTCCTCACTTCGCACCGAAATTGCGTTTGTTGGCCGGGGCAAAGGGGGGCAAGCTTTCTGACAGCCCGAAACCTGCCGCCCAACTCCCCTCACCAGATTTCCCCCCCCCCCCCCCCACACACACACACACACAAACACACACCACCGAGTAAGCCGGTTTATTTCCCGCGTTAAAACGCTGGGCGACGTTTGTGCACGCTCGCTTGGAGACCGGCGGCGCGTTTTCCAGAATACAAAGGTATCCTCGTTGATTTGTTGTTTACGACTCTTCGCCGGGCCCGCGTCGCGCGGCCCTTTGCGCGGCTCGCGAGCGCACACGTGACACTCGCTGCTGCGGCGCGCCAGCCAGCCTGCGCGCACGTCCGCTCTCTTCTGCGACGGACGCGTTCCGGAGTCCTCGTCGCGGGAGTCGGAGGCTCCGTCTCGCCTGCCGATCCGTTTGCTCCGGGCCGCGTTCCAGGACTTTAGGATAAGGTAGGGAATAAGCGCTGCCTTGTTGGGACACAGTGGTAACCTGACTACCTGATTCGCGAGCCGTATTCCAGGACTTTAGGATAAGGTAGGGAATAAGCACTGCCTTGTTGGGACACAGTGGTAACCTGACTACCTGATTCGCGAGCCGTATTCCAGGACTTTTGGGTAAGGTAGGGAATAAGCGCTGCCTTGTTGGGACACAGTGGTAACCTGACTACCTGATTCGCGAGCCGTATTCCAGGACTTTAGGATAAGGTAGGGAATAAGCGCTGCCTTGTTGGGACACAGTGGTAACCTGACTACCTGATTCGCGAGCCGTATTCCAGGACTTTTGGGTAAGGTAGGGAATAAGCGCTGCCTTGTTGGGACACAGTGGTAACCTGACTACCTGATTCGCGAGCCGTATTCCAGGACTTTTGGGTAAGGTAGGGAATAAGCGCTGCCTTGTTGGGACACAGTGGTAACCTGACTACCTGATTCGCGAGCCGTATTCCAGGACTTTAGGATAAGGTAGGGAATAAGCACTGCCTTGTTGGGACACAGTGGTAACCTGACTACCTGATTCGCGAGCCGTATTCCAGGACTTTAGGATAAGGTAGGGAATAAGCGCTGCCTTGTTGGGACACAGTGGTAACCTGACTACCTGATTCGCGAGCCGTATTCCAGGACTTTTGGGTAAGGTAGGGAATAAGCACTGCCTTGTTGGGACACAACGGTAACCTGACTACCTGATTCGCGAGCCGTATTCCAGGACTTTAGGATAAGGTAGGGAATAAGCGCTGCCTTGTTGGGACACAGTGGTAACCTGACTACCTGATTCGCGAGCCGTATTCCAGGACTTTTGGGTAAGGTAGGGAATAAGCGCTGCCTTGTTGGGACACAATGGTCACCTGACTCGCGGGCCGTATTCCAGGACTTTAGGGTAAGGTAGGGAATAAGCACTGCCTTGTTGGGACACAATGGTCACCTGACTCGCGGGCCGTATTCCAGGACTTTAGGATAAGGTAGGGAATAAGCACTGCCTTGTTGGGACACAACGGTAACCTGACTACCTGACTCGCGGGCCGTATTCCAGGACTTTAGGATAAGGTAGGGAATAAGCACTGCCTTGTTGGGACTCAACGGTAACCTGACTACCTGATTCGCGGGCCGTATTCCAGGACTTTTGGGTAAGGTAGGGAATAAGCGCTGCCTTGTTGGGACACAGCGGTAACCTGACTACCTGATTCGCGGGCCGTATTCAAGAACTTTAGGGTAAGGTAGGGAATAAGCACTGCCTTGTTGGGACACAATGGTCACCTGACTCGCGGGCCGTATTCCAGGACTTTAGGATAAGGTAGGGAATAAGCACTGCCTTGTTGGGACACAACGGTAACCTGACTACCTGACTCGCGGGCCGTATTCCAGGACTTTAGGATAAGGTAGGGAATAAGCACTGCCTTGTTGGGACACAACGGTAACCTGACTACCTGATTCGCGGGCCGTATTCCAGGACTTTTGGGTAAGGTAGGGAATAAGCGCTGCCTTGTTGGGACACAGCGGTAACCTGACTACCTGATTCGCGGGCCGTATTCAAGAACTTTAGGGTAAGGTAGGGAATAAGCACTGCCTTGTTGGGACACAATGGTCACCTGACTCGCGGGCCGTATTCCAGGACTTTAGGGTAAGGTAGGGAATAAGCGCTGCCTTGTTGGGACACAATGGTCACCTGACTCGCGGGCCGTATTCCAGGACTTTTGGGTAAGGTAGGGAATAAGCGCTGCCTTGTTGGGACACAATGGTCACCTGACACGCGGGCCGTATTCCAGGACTTTAGGGTAAGGTAGGGAATAAGCGCTGCCTTGTTGGGACACAGCGGTAACCTGACTACCTGATTCGCGAGCCGCGTTCCAGGACTTTAGGATAAGGTAGGGAATAAGCGCTGCCTTGTTGGGACACAGCGGTAACCTGACTACCTGATTCGCGGGCCGTATTCAAGAACTTTAGGGTAAGGTAGGGAATAAGCACTGCCTTGTTGGGACACAACGGTAACCTGACTACCTGACTCGCGAGCCGTATTCCAGGACTTTTGGGTAAGGTAGGGAATAAGCGCTGCCTTGTTGGGACACAATGGTCACCTGACTCGCGGGCCATATTCCAGGACTTTAGGGTAAGGTAGGGAATAAGCGCTGCCTTGTTGGGACACAGCGGTAACCTGACTACCTGATTCGCGGGCCGTATTCAAGAACTTTAGGGTAAGGTAGGGAATAAGCACTGCCTTGTTGGGACACAATGGTCACCTGACTCGCGGGCCGTATTCCAGGACTTTAGGGTAAGGTAGGGAATAAGCGCTGCCTTGTTGGGACACAATGGTCACCTGACTCGCGGGCCGTATTCCAGGACTTTAGGGTAAGGTAGGGAATAAGCGCTGCCTTGTTGGGACACAATGGTCACCTGACTCGCGGGCCGTATTCCAGGACTTTAGGGTAAGGTAGGGAATAAGCGCTGCCTTGTTGGGACACAGCGGTAACCTGACTACCTGATTCGCGAGCCGCGTTCCAGGACTTTAGGATAAGGTAGGGAATAAGCGCTGCCTTGTTGGGACACAGCGGTAACCTGACTACCTGATTCGCGGGCCGTATTCAAGAACTTTAGGGTAAGGTAGGGAATAAGCACTGCCTTGTTGGGACACAACGGTAACCTGACTACCTGACTCGCGAGCCGTATTCCAGGACTTTTGGGTAAGGTAGGGAATAAGCGCTGCCTTGTTGGGACACAATGGTCACCTGACTCGCGGGCCATATTCCAGGACTTTAGGGTAAGGTAGGGAATAAGCGCTGCCTTGTTGGGACACAGCGGTAACCTGACTACCTGATTCGCGGGCCGTATTCAAGAACTTTAGGGTAAGGTAGGGAATAAGCACTGCCTTGTTGGGACACAACGGTAACCTGACTACCTGATTCGCGGGCCGTATTCCAGGACTTTTGGGTAAGGTAGGGAATAAGCGCTGCCTTGTTGGGACACAGCGGTAACCTGACTACCTGATTCGCGGGCCGTATTCAAGAACTTTAGGGTAAGGTAGGGAATAAGCACTGCCTTGTTGGGACACAACGGTAACCTGACTACCTGACTCGCGAGCCGTATTCCAGGACTTTTGGGTAAGGTAGGGAATAAGCACTGTCTTGTTGGGACAAAACGGTAACCTGACTACCTGACTCGCGAGCCGTATTCCAGGACTTTTGGGTAAGGTAGGGAATAAGCGCTGCCTTGTTGGGACACAGCGGTAACCTGACTACCTGATTCGCGGGCCGTATTCAAGAACTTTAGGGTAAGGTAAGGAATAAGCACTGCCTTGTTGGGACACAACGGTAACCTGACTACCTGATTCGCGGGCCGTATTCCAGGACTTTTGGGTAAGGTAGGGAATAAGCGCTGCCTTGTTGGGACACAGCGGTAACCTGACTACCTGATTCGCGGGCCGTATTCAAGAACTTTAGGGTAAGGTAGGGAATAAGCACTGCCTTGTTGGGACACAACGGTAACCTGACTACCTGACTCGCGAGCCGTATTCCAGGACTTTTGGGTAAGGTAGGGAATAAGCACTGTCTTGTTGGGACAAAACGGTAACCTGACTACCTGACTCGCGAGCCGTATTCCAGGACTTTTGGGTAAGGTAGGGAATAAGCGCTGCCTTGTTGGGACACAGTGGTAACCTGACTACCTGATTCGCGGGCCGTATTCAAGAACTTTAAGGTAAGGTAGGGAATAAGCACTGCCTTGTTGGGACACAACGGTAACCTGACTACCTGACTCGCGGGCCGTATTCAAGAACTTTAGGGTAAGGTAGGGAATAAGCACTGCCTTGTTGGGACACAATGGTAACCTGACTACCTGATTCGCGAGCCGTATTCCAGGACTTTTGGGTAAGGTAGGGAATAAGCGCTGCCTTGTTGGGACACAGCGGTAACCTGACTACCTGATTCGCGGGCCGTATTCAAGAACTTTAGGGTAAGGTAGGGAATAAGCGCTGCCTTGTTGGGACACAACGGTAACCTGACTACCTGACTCGCGGGCCGTATTCCAGGACTTTAGGATAAGGTAGGGAATAAGCGCTGCCTTGTTGGTACACAACGGTAACCTGACTACCTGATTCGCGGGCCGTATTCCAGGACTAGGGTAAGGTAGGGAATAAGCACTGCCTTGTTGGGACACAACGGTAACCTGACTACCTTATTCGCGGGCCGTATTCCAGGACTTTAAAGTAAGGTAGGGAATAAGCACTGTTTTGTTGGGACACAGCGGTATCCTGACTACCTGACTCGCGGGCCGTATTCCAGGACTTTAGTGTAAGGTAGGGAATAAGCACTGTCTTGTAGGGACACAACGGTAACCTGACTACCTGATTCGCGGGCCGTATTCCAGGACTTAAGTGTAAGGTAGGGAATAAGCACTGTATTGTAGGGACACAACGGTAACCTGACTACCTGGTTCGCGGGCCGTATTCCAGGACTTTAGTGTAAGGTAGGGAATAAGCACTGTCTTGTAGGTACACAACGGTAACCTGACTACCTGACTCGCGGGCCGTATTCCAGGACTTTAGTGTAAGGTAGAGAATAAGCACTGCCTTGTAGGGACACAACGGTAACCTGACTACCTGACTCGCGGGCCGTATTCCAGGACTTTAGGGTAAGGTAGGGAATAAGCACTGCCTTGTTGGGATACAACGGTAACCTGACTACCTGATTCGCGGGCCGTATTCCAGGACTTTAGGGTAAGGTAGGGAATAAGCACTGCCTTGTTGGGACACAACGGTAACCCGACTACCTGACTCGCGGGCCGTATTCCAGGACTTTAGGGTAAGGTAGGGAATAAGCACTGCCTTGTTGGGACACAACGGTAACCTGACTACCTGACTCGCGGGCCATATTCCAGGACTTTAGGGTAAGGTAGGTAATAAGCACTGCCTTGTTGGGACACAACGGTAACCTGACTACCTGACTCGCGGGCCGTATTCCAGGACTTTAGGGTAAGGTAGGGAATAAGCGCTGCCTTGTTGGGACACAGTGGTAACCTGACTACCTGATTCGCGAGCCGTATTCCAGGACTTTTGGGTAAGGTAGGGAATAAGCGCTGCCTTGTTGGGCCACAACGGTAACCTGACTACCGGATCGCGGGCCGTATTCCAGGACTTTAAAGTAAGGTAGGGAATAAGCACTGTTTTGTTGGGACACAGCGGTATCCTGACTACCTGACTCGCGGGTCGTATTCCAGGACTTGAGGGTAAAGTAGGTAATAAGCACCTCAAATTTACGAAGAACGTTGGTTACATATTATCCAGGGAGGTTCATAATATAAAGTTTACTTCGTAAATTTACCGGTAAAAAGTCCACTTACTTTGAACATTAATTACAAGAATAATCTTGGTATATAGGTAAAAATTTTAAAAACTTGTTAAGACTCATGAAAACGCGCACTTATTTGTTCCACATGTGCGTTTTTCCCTTGTTTATACCTAACAACATAAACCGGAAGTTTAAGTACGGCGTAGTTTCTGCGAAGTTCCAGTTATGAGAAATTACGAAGTACTCTTCGTTTATTAGACGTGAATCCTTCATTGAAAAGTTCTGCAAATTGACTATAATTTCTATCAGTGTGGAAGCAGTTCGTCAATTCCTTTTTTTTCATAGTAATAATACCTCTGAAATATTTCGCCACTCACCATAAATAAATCTTTCTCCGCCGCTGAATGATAGTCCAAGTACGCGAAAACTAGAGGGAAGATTCGCTAAGTTGGCACCATTGCACACGCTGAGGAAACGCGATGAAAGGTTCTGACATCCCGGCACCGTCGAAACCGAGGCCTCGATAATATTGTCCGTAGGGAAGGGGGGAAGGGGGAATACGATGACTTCCATCGCGCGTTCGGCACTCCGTGAGGTGAAGGGGACCGGTTGGGTGAAAATGGCGGACGGGCAGAGAGGGCGTGTGGAAGAGGGGGTCGGGAAGAGGGAGGAAATTCATAAAGGAAATGGAAGGACCGGTGTTTGTCACTCAATACCGACGCCTGCGGCGGCGTGAACGGGGTGCATCTCGCTGACAGCATCCTGGGAGGGAGTGGTAGACGGGCGGTATGACGTCACTGCCACCCCCCCCCCCCCCGGGAAGCGTTGGTGGTGGAGGGGATGCGAAGTGTGGGCCGCGGGAAAGAGAGGTCTCCTGCATTCGGAGAGGATTTGCGGGCCCGCAGATAGCAGGTTGGATGTTTGCGGGAGGAAGGGAAGCTGTTTTGCATGATGCATGTTCAGTAATTCCTTGCGTGCCTGACCATTAATTCCGCTGGCTGGAGCAACTTGTAAACCGTTCGTCGGCCTTCGGGACGATGATGCAGACCATCGCACAGCTGACACCTCGAGTCAGCTCGGGAGAACCCGCTCTGCAGTAAGACGTTACTGAAGTGAAGCCTCTTTTTGTAGCCGGCGGGGTAAGAAGAGGAGTTACGAAAAAAGTGTCTCGCTCAGAGGGTAACGACAAAATGCAGCGCGAATTCAAGTATCGTATTTCAAATTACGTTTCATTTTCCGAAAACACAATACGGCAGCTATACAGCAGCGCTCGAGTGCACGTGTGCATTATAGCACACTACCAACTTGTTCACTCGCATACTTCCGCACACGCTCTTCTGTACTCGCATGCCTGCAGTCTGCATTCGCCCGTGCGCTTCTATACTTGCACACTCGTACACGTGTTTCAAATATCTGTGTACGCTGCAGATTTCCTTTCCCTCTACCATAGGCGTGCCCAGACATTTCCATTAGAGGGGGCCCTGCTAAATTTTTAAATCAGAAGCTGAATTTAGAATGTTAAATAGCCTAAATACTTTCACTCATTGACTTGTTTATATTTTTGTGTAGTATCAACGAGATGTGTTCTCTAGTTAATAATTATATCTGTATAATTTTAACAATCTTGAAAATATGTTTTCTTCCATAGACAATGTTTAAAGGGTACTTACACTTATGCAGGAGAGCAATAAAATTCCCGCGTGTAAACAGTCTGAGCGAATTCAAGTATAAGCTATAGGCCATTTTAAGGGACCTCATGTTTTAAATAAACTAAGACAGCTGTATTTCCAGTATGATAAAAAAAAATGTTTAAAAATATTGTTAATTAGCACGCTGCAACACTGAAACACAGTTTGAGTGTCACAGTGCCAGGAATATACGAATATTAACGAACGCATTAGAGAAAATGCCGATCTGAGTGATTACATTAAGGGGGGCCATGGCCCACCTGGCCCCCCCCCCCCCTGTAGGCACGCCTATGCCCTCTACCTGTTACTTCTAACACGCGTAACCAATATTCAAGTTATCCGCTTTCAAGGCCGGTTGAGTTCTAATAGAACAATTCTAATCGAAAGTCGACCCAAGTCTCCAGTGGCGATACGAGCCCACATGACGAGCTACCTACCACCCTTCAAGACGCTTGGCGCGGACGCTATGATGAGGTATAAGGTTGAAAAATCTATTTGGATCCGGCATTTTACTCCGTAGATACATGTTTCAGCTGACTGATGTTTTTAGAACAGTTGATGTGTAACTGGACCGTACCGAGTCAGCACTATTCACAAGAATTTAATATGGAAAATGATTGCGAAAAATAGGCGGCGTGTTTGGTCTAAGCTGACCGTCGCCAACTAAGTTTAAATCTAAGAATCAATGGCATATTTAAAAACACAAGATAATTTTAAGCACTTGGAGACCATATCTTAGTTAACAGAGTTCCGAGGTTTTGCGTGGGTACTTTATTAACAGTATTGTGCGGTTATGACTTTTATGTAAGCTTCCTAACATTTTAGTTTTTTTATTATTAGTGTTTAATTATTTACTGAATAACGTAAGGTAAAATTTTATTGCATAAGTTGATCAAAATCTGAACTACCTAGAATGTTTTATTGCGTATTTCGACTACAAAAATGTTTTATATGTTTTAGAGGGAGGCTGTACACACAACACACAACATTAAGCTATGTAAAAGAGAGAGAGATAAAAAGAGACACGTGGACTAGAGTCTGTCTCCCACTTATATTGCATACATAGATAATGACGCACATAGTTGCTAGATTAATACAACCCGTATGGTAAACATTAAAATTCTTATTTTGTATATGATTAATAAATAAAATACGTTTTAATTTGTTTTTCGATTTTTCTATTTATTGATTTTTGTAAGGCCAAAAATTGCGTCTATTGAAAATATTATTATTGTTGTATACATTCTGAAATCAAACATACATATAAATACTAAACACTTATTTATTTCACAGGAGAATTATTTGTAGCAGTCGTTAACTAGTAATAACGAGACATTTCATCAATATGTTATATGGTCAAACGAACAATTTTTTTTGTATTAAATATTGTAAAAATGTATGGAAATTACTTGTTCTTAAAATTAAGAATATGCTATTATCGGATTATGCTCTTGATGTACTATAAGAATATATTTTTTTTAAATTCTAATTCCGAATTTGTCTTTTAAATTTTTTTTTTTTTTTTTACATTTTACATTTTCTTTCCTTACATTATAAATTGCGTCCAAAACATTTATTTTTCTCATTTTGAGTATATCTGACAACAGAGCACACTGAAAAAAAAAATATATTGCTAATAGCAGCTATCGTGTATTGGAAAGAGAGAGTTGATTCCCATTAAAAGGCACACTGCAATCTAAGGATGACACTCGCTACAGTACACTAGGACACAAAAAAATTACCAAAAAAACATCTACAATATCTAATGTCATAATCATTGTATCTATTTTTTTTATGAAATTGTACACGCTCAATGATTAATCGGCAATCGACAGTGCTGCTATCTTCAAATCGGTCCGACCAAGCCGCCTGCCGGCCAAAGAAACGAAAGCGCTGCGCGTCTGATGATTTATCTGTCAGTTTCCCCACAAAGCAATAAAGTTGTCTGGGGAAAACGTCTTGCGGCGCCGGGAGGGGTTGCCAGAGGCTATAACTAACCGGGGGGTGATCTCTCGCAGACTTAAACCTGTCTCTCCTCTTCTCTCCTCCACCCCCTCATTCTTTTGTTCTCGCCGCGGTGGCGATAAAGAGTTGCAATGCCGCCGTGATGTGTGGCCACGGGCTTTGCACGCGCCGGTCCCGGGGTTATCTCGTCTTCTCGACCGTAACGAGACTTGGTTGGGGGAGGGGGCGGGTGTGGGGTCCCGTGACGCGATAAGACGCCCGCCGAGCGGAACGTACGTGCAAGTCGCGAGCATAACGCGGAACTTTAATTTATGTTCCGGGAAACGGATGGCCCGATGTTCGGCCTGCACCGAAGATTAACAACGCTACTCGAGGATCGGCAGTTAGGATGTTATTGAAGTGGAACTTTCTTTGATGCAACCGCGGTGGGGGTAATACGAGGGTAACAAATAGTGCAACGCTGAATACATGTGTCATACGTGTAACGTATGCTTCGTTACGGCAGTCCGCTTTCAGAACGCTCTCGCACACTTTCATTGTAGGTGCGTGCCCCGCCTCGTGGGTACGCCATTGCCTACAGGGCCGGATTTAGGGGAGGGCAACCGCGGCGAAAGCCCCGGGGCCTCCACAAACGGAGGGCCCCCACAAATCCTTTGATATTCTTTTTCCGCTGTTTTACCTTTGCCTACAGTACTTATTACATACATGATTATATTATTGTTAAATATTAACAGAAATATTCATTAACACTAAAATTTCATTTCATATAATTCTTGTCTCCGATTATATTTATGTATGTTGTTTAAATACTAAGAGAATCTACTTTATTTCACAATAAATTATTTATTGGAAAACTCGACTGAAAAAAATTGTTTTCATTTTATTTGGAAAATAATTTGGGGCCAGGGGGCCTCCGCTCCTCTGTTGCCCCGAGGCCTCCAGACCTATAAATTCGGCCCTGAGTGCCTATCTCGAAATTTAAAAAAAAAACTAGATCCAATTTTTTAAACTATCTTATGAAACAAAAATAGTCACAAACTGAGATGACCGGAATAAATACTATCCAAAGACGCCATTTTGGATTCAACAGTTTTTAAGGGGCCTTCGAATTCGTATATACCTTTATTTAACCAATGCTTTGTCATCTACTATTCAAGAGGTGTCAATGATAGTTGTATTTCAACTATAGACTTTGACGGATACTAGAAGATTTTGTCTACGAGTGAAATGTTAACGTTTATTCAAGGCACGAAGTCATTCAAGAGGTGTCTAGCCTACAACTGAGATGGTTGGACTTAACTACATTGATTAGAAGAGAGAATAATTGTTCTGCAGCGCAACTGAAGGTGCAGCTGACATCTTAGTTGGCTTCGCAAGCACTAGTTTGGCAGCATCGGACTTCAATATCCTGTCTCTTAACTGTGATATTTCGTGGGTTTCATGTATGCAAAAATAACCATAGCCATGTGTTGTATAAAGTTACAATATATTTCTCGTTAGTATTACAAACTACTTATTTGGAAACTGGTTTCGAAAGGAATATATTTGTAAAAGTACAGAACAATTGTTTCTGTGTTCTCTCTAGCGAGGGAAAATTCTCGTTTTCCCTTTCACCGCTTGGAAGTACTTAAGAGGCCACTTGGGTTACTTTTTTCCCAAATTTATCGATAAAGGGGAGTAATGTGCAGGTATTTATAGCGTAAACTCACGATGCGTAACATGTATTAAGTTTTAAGAATAAAATGTTATATGTGTTGTTAGTTGTAACATACAAAATTTTCTTTCTTCTCCCCAGATTCAGCCACATTTTAATGAAATTTTCCCTATCACATTTAATTAATACTTTGTTTCTACAACTTTATGTACTCTATCTTGCTTGTTTTAGTCCAGAGGTTCCTGAACAGATAGGAGTTCTATTTCTGTGATTCAATGATTTTAACAAGCCTGTGATCATTTATAACTTGTGTGTCTAGATGCTTCTGGGCAATCTGCCATGAAAATATTTTTTTTTAATATGTTATTACAAAAATAATGTGATTGAAGAAAATTAAAAATAAAATTGAGATTTAAAATTAAAATGATATTTACATTCCTTTTTTCAAACATAAGTTAAATAGTTTTTTTTGTGATGATTTTGGCAATTTCTGTAATAGTTACTTTTTAATAAATTATTTATGTTTTGATTCAAGTTTGCACACATATTAAGAAATCCACTCTTCTGTTGCCTTCAGATTAAATATATAATATGATCACTATTCTGTATAATATACCTTGCATGTAAATAACACGCGTGTACAACATTCTACTGATTTTTACTGTCATTGTTTGAAATTCTTTGATTATGCAAGAACATGATATTTTAAAAACGTTAATGCATTGAACGCACTGATAGAATTATTTCGTAAAAATGAGGTAGGCAATTAAAAAAAAAATTGTTAGCTATCAAAATATGTCTCAACAGTAATAAAAAATATAATTGATTCACGGTAAAGATTTTCATGGAAGTAGCCATATTGAGTTTCACTGATTTGCATGTTATAAAACATTTAGCCTTTACTTTATATTTTTTCTCTAAGGAACTTAATCGTAAGTATAAAGGCCTGCTTGTTCCTTTATGAAATTGATCGTATTCTGCGTACGTACGTCATGTTGGAGCTACTGCAGAAAATATTGGCACTTATCCAAGATGGGTGTTTCATGGTAGTTTGATAATGCGACATCACAAAATGCCAAATTTTGGGATAAATTACGGCCAGATAACAGTAAAAAATAAATATTAATTAAATAAACCATTACGTTCATTGATTCAGTTGATTGTACTCATGAAAACACAAAGGCAAATGTAACCATGGTTAACTAATGTCGGGTGACAACCACTGATCTTGAGAAAATTAGTTTTATTTTTCGGTTGTGAATGCTTTAAGAGTTAGGCCAAATTTACATTTGATAAAAGCACAACCTTTAAATAAATGTTTTATTTTAAAATTGGCTTTTAAAAAATTTAGGTGCATACTATATTTACGAATAGTTATGTGGAATACAGATGAGTGTTTATTGTGAACTTAATTAATGTATTTGAATTGATAGTGACAACGTTTTGTTTGGCTACAGGATATATATTCTGTACTAGCTGAAGCACCCGGCGTTTCCCGTGCTGAACACAGGATGAAGGGGTTGGTTTTTCGTAATCGGTTGTAGACAGTAATTTCATCTTTAATTTGAAAGTCAAGTGTTCAAAATGCCATTAAGATTTGCCCAAATTATGATTTAAGGGGTATAAAATGGTGATGTAGAAGAGAGGGGTGGGGGAGTGGGAAAAAAGTAGCGTTTCAAAATCTCATGTATTCAATTAACTTTTTGTTCAAATCAGATGTAGATAGTAGTGCTCTTCTGATTTTTAACAAGTGTGCAAAACTTAATCTAGGAGGGCCAAATTCTGCTTTAAGTGTTAGGAAAGAGAAATGGGGGTTGTTTTCCATATACTCATGTTTTAAGTGAACTTAATTTTATAAATTGGATGTTTACGATACATTCCCTATTTTTTCACGTAAACTGTTCAAAATTTCACCACGGAGAAAGAAAATTCTGATTTAAGAGTTATTAAAGTGGAATAGGGATAGTTATTTCTAACCTTCATGTAGCCAGAAAAAAATTAGTAATTTTATATTTATTTTTAACATCAAGTGAAAAAAATTTAATCAAGATGTAAAATTTTTTCTTAAAGGGAGTGGAAAAGGGGGATGGGGTAGTTTTTAGAAATATAATGTATTCAATAAACTTTTTTTTTAATGAGAATCAAGATGTATACAGCAATTTTCCTCCTCTTTTGCACGTCAAGTGTGCAAGATGTTATCAAGTTGTATTAGTACTATGCTTTAAGTGGTGGTGAAGGAAGACGGGATTGTTATTCAAAATATCATATGGAGAATTTTATGGGATAACTTTTAGTTAAATGTTGACAGTAAATTCTCTCTTAATTTTAACTTCAAGTTTGCAAAATTTCATCAATAAATACCAATAACACTGTTTTAGGGGTAATAAAGGGAATTAGGGGTTGGTTTTAGAAACGCATGTAGACAGGGGAATAAGATAGTATTTTTAATCGGACGTATATAGTTATCTTTCTCTTAATTTTAATGCCATGTATGCACAATTTCTTAATGAAATGCCAATATCTTGTTTTTTAGGGATGGGAAATGGGACAGGGTGGTTTATGTAACCTCATGTGTACTAGAAGATGGGCTGGCAATTTTTATATCAGAAAAATCAATAAATTTCCTCTTGTTTTTAACATTAATTGTGCTTAATTTTATTTACATGTGCAAACATTAAGCTTTAAAGGATGAAAAAGGGGAATAGGGTGGTTTTTCAAAATATCATGTAGGCAGAACATTTTTTCCTTAAATTATATCTTGAACAGCAATTTTCTTTTTCTTTTGGATGTCATGTGCGCAAATTTATATCACGTATCAAATTTATGACTTAAAGGGTGGCAAAGGGGAATGAGGGTGGTTTTTCGAAAGTCCCCTTTTTTTTCAAAATCAGTTTACGACTGTAATTTCCCCCTTAATTAAACGCAAAGTGTGCTAAATTTCATCAAAAATTACAAAAATTCATTTTTAGGGGTGAGAAAAGGATATTGGGATTTTTTTTTATTTAATTTAGAAAGTGACCCAACTCTTCTTCTTTTTTTTTAGAAAGCAAGTATAGGCAGTAATTTTACCCTTATTTTGAATGCAAAGTAAACAAAATTTCATTACGTAGTGTTGAAGTTCTGTTTTTAAGGGGTGGGAACGTGGGATGGGGGTAGTTTTACGAAATCTCACGTAGACAGTGACCTTCCTCGTGTTTTGAAGGTCGGATGAATGGTTTAGGAACTCATACGGGACAAAGAAACAAACATTTATATATATATATATATATATATATATATATATATATGTATATATATATATATATATAGGTTTACTTGCATCATAGGATGAATTAGCATTAACTTTGAAAAAAATTATAAACATGCCCGAAAATTTTGGTTTGAGAAGAAAAGAAAATACTAACAGTTAATAAAAAGATGGAATCTTGTAATATTCCGTTAACAGCATTAACAAAAATAGCTAAAACATTTTTTTGGAGTGTTAATATTCATGCTTCAGAGCTTAGTTATTTCAAATAGGAATAAAAAGATGCAGCTAGATTAGTATTGGAGCTCAGAGGATTTGGCGGAGGAGTGAGGGTATTTTAAAATCATACGGTTGAGAAAAAAAAAGTCGGAATTTAACAGATTAAGAAGCATGAACTACAGTTCATAATTATTTATTTCGAATTTACAATCTTTATTGTTGAAAGTAACGTAAGGTGAAGTGAACTAACCAACAATTTTTTTTATATCATCTTCCATTATCGCTATGCTATTTTCCTGCGCAGTGTTGTGTTATTACGGGTAGGTTTATTCACAGATAAACGTTTTATTGCTTCCCGTGCCAAACCACAAAACTGAGTCACTGCTGCAAATGAATATGTACCTATTTTATTTTAACCAAACTTCGGGAATAACTATAAATATGAATTTTTTTTAACTTTACTAATGGAAACCAATAATGTCCAATAATCGCTGTTTGTCCAAAATGTAAACACTTTCCCTATACCTACAAAATCGAAATAGCTTTAGAGAACGTCCCAAATTTTCCGGCCGGGACAGATATAAATGAGCAAAAGCACCCCATTACATACGTTTTCACGATGCACAAAAATAAAAAGAAGTGATTCCGCATGCTGCTACTTAAGAATGTGACGTGATTAATACATTTCTGCTTATCTTAATATTTATTTTTGTAAAATCAAATTATTTTAAAAATTTATAAACTTCATTTTAATATTTAATATTTTTCTTTAGCACAGCTGAGCATCAAAGAAAGTAAAATATTCAAAATGTTACGACAGGTTTGTTCAACCTATAGCGTAATTCAGAAGAAAGTGTTCGAAAGGGTTTGAAATATTTGAATGTTTCACCGCCTTTTTCAGGATAACGTGGCAGATAATTTATTCGGGAATGGTGTTAAAAGGTGTGAGACAAGGATTACAGCCAGATGCTGCCAAAGTATAAAATACCTATTTACGAGAGTATTTACTTGGCGAAAGATGTAAAGGAAAAAAAAAATAGGATTGAAAAGGGGGGGAAGGGGGCAGAGTGCAATATTCAAGCCGATATTCTCTGTAGGATCGTTCTACATTCGAACATTTCGCGTCGTTTAATATCGTGGTACATACAAAGGCAATATCGTTCCAATATTCAGGGTGGAGAAGTGAAAGGAAATAGGAGGGCCGGGAAGGTGGGGGGGGGGGGGGGAGGAAGAGAAGGAGTAACGAGTGATGGCGAACTCTCTCCTTCCCAAGGGTAAACAATAAATTCCGGTCGGAATCGAGAAAACTTTTTTTTTTTTCCGCTCCTGGGTTCCGAAATGCGTCGCTTCTCTTCTCTCCCGGGCCCGCAACCATCGTTGATTGAAAATTCGGGGAGGTGGGGAGGATTAAATTTTTTATATATATATATATATTTATATATTATTTCCTCGCGAGCGCAGTTTCCTTCCGCGAACTCGCGCGCCGGTGACGTAGTGCCATAGCGCGGGCCACGGGGCCGGTCCCTGGTACTGAACCCCGGGGGAGTCTTCACCGGGCCGCCCTTCCTCGGGGACTCTTCGGGGACGGGAATCGAACTTGGGACCCCAGGACCGCGAGGTCGGCGCGCGAACCGCGTCGGGAGAGGCGCAGTCCAGCTGATCCGAAATTTGAAGTCATACATTCTTTAGGAGCAGGGGCGCAACAACTAAATTTCCGAAGGGGGGGGGGGCAAAATACCTTTTTATAAAGAATCATCGATCCCCCCCTATTGAAGCGGGGGGTCCGGGGGTCCTCCCCCGGGAAAATTTGTATTTCAGCAGTTTTATTATCTAAAAATTGATTACACAGCACTTTCTTTGCCCCTGTTTGCCTCCACTTCAAGGTTTCAGAAGGGGGGGGGGGGAAATACCCTTTCCCCCCCCTGTTGTTGCGCCCCTGTTCAGGAGCATCATGAATAAGAATAATAATAATAATAAAAAGGATGAGAATTAATTTTTTTTTACGATGTGCGCGCAGCATGCAACAAAAATTTGACAGGATGAATAAAGGTTACATACAATTAAAAATTATATATGTGTGCTTTTGAATAATATAGGTACTTTAGTAATTGATATTAAAACCTGTTCCATTTAATTAAAAAACATTTTGAAACTAACCTACAAATTAAAAAAAATACAGTCTCGTTAATTTCAAAATTGCTCTGTATTTGTTTTTAAATACCACACCTAATTTTTTATAGTTTTTACCAATGAAATATTTAAGATAAAATTTTTTTTAAAAAATCATTCACCAGGTTAAAATTTTTTTAACATAACAGCTGCAATTTTCATTTTTTTTTCAGTAAGTTGTTAAATTGACAACAATGTGTTTATCCTAGCTTGATATGCTTGCTTTTATTTGGTCGGCAACTGCTTTGGCTGGTTTTCTGTTAACATTGTAGGTATCGTGTGTATGGAGTTCAGAATTCTTTCTTCTCTTCTGCTGTACAAACTGGTATGCACAGTTTTTATACCCACGGCTATAACCAGAAGTTATAGCAGAAAATGGGCATCGTGTGGGGTGGGCTATAGGGTACAGGTGTAGCACATTCAGTACTTAAACCGTTATTTTTGTGTCTTGGAATACCAGCCTTAGTGGTAGTGGGTGCCGTTTAATGTCTTGGAATAACAGCCTTAGTGGGTGCCGAATCTCGGTGCTCGTGAGTGACGATGAGGTGTCGAGACTTGAGCTCGCGGCCGCCGATGAAACGACGTCGTCCAAGCGCCTCTCTGAGGGGGGGGGGGGGGGGAGAGTGGGGACACTTCGCCAGGCGAGGCAATAAACAGCCCTGCGATATTGCGAGCGCTGTCAGCCCCCGGCGACGGGTAAAATATACTATCGCCGCCTGGGGATATGGGATTTGGCCCTATCCCGAAAAAAGCGCCCCCGCTCCCTTGAACGCCTTCCCCTCATACTCACTTTTTCTCGTGTCGTTCATTTGCGTGTACTCTTCTTCGTAGTTTTTTTTTTACCTGGCACATTGTCTCGTACTTTTTTCTAGTCGATTCTTCCCCTTCCCACCCCCCCAACCGGTGCACCACACCCCGCTTGCGACCTGTCCACTCATTCAGCGCCTCAAGAGATGTTAATGATGATTGGTAAGAGTTGAGACGAGGCACATAGGGATTTCTGTGATATATGGATACATTTTAAATGTTCTTTTAATACAAAGGATTCTTGATTATTGTGCATGAGTTTCTAACCATCATTCATCAATTTTAAGACCTTACTTGTAAGGCTTAATTTAGATATTATTATTTTGGTTTTCTGTCCAAAACATCCCCCGATGATCACAAAAATGACTGTATACCTACGTGTTAATGACGCCAGATTCGGTTCAGCCGTCTGGACGAAAAAGTGAGCTCTGCGCATGTGCGTACTTTGAGCAAAAGATAGGACACCAAAATCCGTAAGGGACTGGCCATGTTCTATTGTGCACTAGGAATATGCTTAGGGTAAAGGTGTAGCCTATTCAACGCCTAAACCCTTATTTTTGTGCCTTGGAATATCAGCCTAATACACTGACTAGCTCGAATACAGAATAGCCAATTAACACATGGGTAGATTGTTACTGATGAAACAAAAACTAACATATGGCATGCGGCCTTAAATCGTTCAACATCATGTGGACGAACAAAGAGCAGACCTCGAAAGTCCGTGGGTCTTATTAATTGAAAAGAGTTTGCTGCATTGTGATTGTAAAAGTGACTGATTTGGGGGGCTAGCTGATGAATGTTAATGGTTAACTTACTCAGTGATGATGGAGCGGTGTCGGGCTCCGTGGTGCGTGGATCTGACTAGTCCCGACGGCGAACTGACCGAGGCCGTGGAGTGCGCACGCCACCTGAGCCCCGGATTTAGGTGGGGTAAACCAGAGTATCTGCCCCAGGCAGCAATTTCAGGGGGCGTCAAATTCATATGTTTGAAGAAGAAAAAAACTTGTTTCACAAAGCACCTAGCATCCAGCACATGTTGTTCAATAAATTATTTATTTGATTTTGAAACAATTCCCAGTTGGTTTTTTTGAACACATCCTAAGTTGATTTCTGAATGTATCCTAAGTTGATTCTTGAATGTGTGCATAGTGTACATGAAGTTTCTGCCAGGGGAATCTCCATCGCATCAAGGGAAAAAAAAAACTATATTATTTCTTTGTTGGATCCACCATGCTGGTCATTTATTACATCTATTACACGTGGTGATGGATTTTAAATTTATCCTTAACTAAACAGTTTGGGCTAATATTCTTCGAGAGTTAATAGAGTGACCGTCGAATACGAAAGAGGACATTGTCATTTTGCATTCTGGGGTGCTAATGCAAGGTCTTCTTAAGATCTCGCAAGAAATGAGAGAAAAATCACTATAACATTCAGTGGCGAGGCGTGAGGTTTACATGAGGGGAAGCAACAACTCCGTTCACCCCAAAAATGACCTGGGGGGGGGGGGGGTTGGGGTCCGGGGGCCCTCCCCCGGGAAAATATGGATTTCAAGGTACAAAAGGGTGCTATTTAAGTAGTTTTCTTAACTGAACATTGACTATTCCACAGGTAGAAAAATTGACATTTTTTTTTACTTATATTTTATTTTTGAAAAATAATAAATTTTGACTTACATTATTCTGATAATAAAATACCTACTCTACATTATTTATATACTAAGTGGGAGTGTAGTATCATCGATATCTGGTACACAGGGCCAGAACTAGGAGATTTGTTAGGGGGGGCAAAGCTTAATTTGCCGCCCCCTCCTTACCAACATTATAAAATACCCTTTTTCGTTAGAAGCGGTGGTTGAAATGATACCATTCACTTATACATAATTGAGAACTTTTATTTATCAAGTACACTAATTGGAAAACTAATACAATTACATTTTTTATTATAATCAAGTAGACTGTTATCAAACTATTGTTTATTGTTTGCACAACAGTGAAAATTAATGTCTTACCAATAAGTTTATTAAGTACTAAAATTACATAAGGAACATGTGATTCTGAATTAAGTATAATATTGTATTGATAACCATACAAAGAAATTCAGTTCGAAATTTAATTTTTCGAGCATGATTAGCTGCAAAAGTGTTAATAATATCATCAAAATTGATCAAAGCAGCTCGTTTGTGTTCAATAGATATAAATAATACTTATATTTGTTAATCTCTGCTGGTCCATCGTGCTTCTCAAATAGTTTTTAATAAGTTTAAGTTTACTAAAACTTCTTTCACCTGACGCAATTATAACTGGAAGGGTGAAAAACATTCTCAGAGCAGTAGTAATGTTAGGATGTGCCTCCTCCAATTTAATTTTTTAGATAAGGCTCAACATTGTTGATGCCGTAGCATCTTTTAATTCATAGTCTACTGTTAATGCATGGTGCTTAAAACTTTCAATTTCAAATACGAATTCTTCTTTGTTAAGATCGGCCCTGTGTTTCCTAATTCCTCTGCTTTGACTTTTAGATCTTCTACTTCCATTTTATGAATTTGAACACCACTAAAAAATTCAAACTTATTGTTAATGTTCTCCAAAGCCTTAAACCTGTTACTCAGTTCCATAATTAATCTGTCAATGACTTTCAACATTACTTGATGTAAGTTTTTTGGACATACGCCATTGCTAAGTACTTTTTCTGTAGAAGACAACTAAAAAATAAAATAAATAAATTAATAAGTAAAAATAACCAAAAGACAAAAAGCACAAATTAAGCAAAAAAATTGCTGCTGTCAACAGAATATAAACACCACAAAATATTCCGTAACAGGAATATGGTCAACAAACAAAGAAAAACAAAGAAAAATGTACTAAGAGAACGAAAAAAAAAAAAACCACAAATCATGATGACACAAAAATATTGAACCCAAAAAAAAATTTAGCACAATGGTTGAAACGAGACAAAAACACGATAAAACGAAAAGACGAAACAAACACAATAGTTTATCCAAAACAGAAACAAGCGACGTTTCGGGAACTACTATCTGCTCCCGTCCTTAGGCAGAGACGCACATGGTACGAAAACACAGGAGCGACTGAGTAGGGGCTGGTAAAATGAGGGTATTTATCAGAGAAAGGGCTACATCTTGCTCAGCCAAGTGATCACCCGCGCAACGGGTCCTTGAGATACCAACTCACATCGCAGTGGTTTTACTCACTCCAGACCACGAATTATGGTAATACTTGTTTCTTAGAGTGAAGTAACGCATTTGAAGTACGAATATATTTACAAATTATGCATAATCAAGTTAAATAGAATTTCTTAATTTCTTGGCTAACTTATTGGTTGCGATATGTACACTTTCAAAACTTTTTTTAATGACTAGTTTCAACTTGTTTTAGTGAACCACTTTTCATATTTTGCCGCCCCCTGATATTTGCCGCCCGGGGCACATGCCCCCCATGCCCCCCCTTAGTTCCGGCCCTGCTGGTACAAAATATATAAACAGACAACACACAGCAAAGTAAGTACTTAAAATAAAGAGAAGAACCTCATAAAAATGTACTAGAATAGTAAAAATTAAATTAGGTATTTATCGTACCAAAACAAAAGAAATTATCTTCATACGTGATCAGAAACTCTTTTAACTGGTACGTGTACCAAAAAACTGGCATGTCAATCATTCCTGAAACGCCACCTTGCCACCTGCCGTGCCGAACTGTACCGGACATAGCCGAAGCAGTCGGCGGAAGAATTCCACCGTCTGCTTCGGTCATGTTCACTTCAGTTCGGCAAGAAAGTGTTACCTTCGTAGCTTATAATCGGCGGTCGTCTCTCGGGGCGCGCGCATCTCACTCGCGGGCTGTTGGCTGGGAGTTCCCTGCGCCCTATTGGGTAACCAAAGGTTGGCAGTGCGTGGGGGATTTGTGGGCGTACGGGAGGCGGCCTAGCAGTGCCAACTGCTACCGACCGCGTCCCGCGGGTGGCGGATACGGGATCCCAGCTCGAGAGTTGCAATCTCGCTGGGGTGACTGTGAATAACCAATAGCAGTCCGCGGACCAATGGCCGGCCTGTGGAGTCGTTATTACGGCTATCGGGGTGAAAGGTAGCCTGAATATAGCTCGGCGCGTGGCAGGAAGCAGTTCTGTCGGCGAAGGCACCGCAGGGGAGCTCGATGTGCTGACAAAATGCGAAGTGTAGACGAACTGCGGGCTGGAACTTGCGGAGCTGTGGAATGTCGTGCGCGCAACGGAACTGAACAGCATCGGAACTCTGAAGGAAGAGATGGCGGCGCCTTCAAGTTGGGGCCCTGTTGGAGCCAGTGGTAGCCTGGGCGGCGCGACCTTCAACCGTCCCGGGAATTTGGAGGACAAGAGGGTCCAACTCGCAAGATACTTCATTCGCCTGAACGACTTATCCCCACCCTGGCTTGAAAGGTCGTTGGCTGTTGACTGGAAGAAGGAAGATGAAGATGGCGCAATGTCGGCTGCCTTTCGCTCCGTGCGCCCGCAGTTCGAGCCGGTTTACTGGCTCGTCTGCCCACTTCTGTTTTAACTGTGGCTGCCTGGGCAGCTGGGCTGGGCTGACGAGTGAAGTCGCCTGCCCCTGGGGGTGCATGCGCCCCTGGTTAATAATAACCCAGGAGTTCCCAACCTTTAAATGCGGGCTGCAAGGCCCAAGCACCCAACTCCAGCATGGTTGATTTTTCAGCCCCTCCAACTCTTCTTACATGGACCCTTCTTCCCTCTTGTCCAGTAGTTACCTGCTTGCTTAATGCATGTTATTTGATCCCCGCATGACCCGACCCAGGGTTTTCCCTGTGTCTAATGCAGGTTTTACCTGGGTCACATTAGCTAGCTTTTAAGCTAGGCGACCAATGGGGCGTCAGTCATGGTGCCAATCGCAGCCATGGCTGGCCAGTAAACCCCAATAGCACACGATGCACGCGCCCTTGTCCTGAATGGTTAAAAACCCGCATGGTAGAGTGTATAGGCTTCGGCCTGAGACACACTTAGGTCCTCCCCTAACCTGGACCCTCCCCTACACACTTAGATTAATTTAGGCTAGGAAAAAAATCGTAGCTTCTACCACATATTTTTACAGCCAATCCCCTCCTCGAACCTTTGTACCATGCCACCCCCCTTCCGAAAGGAAACTACTGCAGCAGCCTTCCTGCTGAAAGCGGGCCTACCAGCGTTTCTAAACCTAGCAATGCTTTTAAAACAGCATGTTTTGTGTGTCAACGAGTTCTTTTCTAATAGCGCACAGCGCACAGTATTGGGTTCCAAGAAGATAGTGTAAAAAATACATACACCTAACTGCACGAGCCAAAGTAAAATACTATTCTGAATAAAATATTTATTTAAAAAATACAATGTCTGGAAACTGCCTGGGCAAGCACTGCTTGCCTTGCTTGCCCTTACGAGACGCCACTGATAACATTGGATCAAAGAAGCTGCACCTGTATCAGTAAAGTTGTAAATCGAGCCAGTCCTCAAAAGCAAGCTAATTTCCAGAAAGAGAAGGCAACATGACGAAATCTGTGAGGGCCAATCAAGAACACTATACCCGACTGGGTTATTTTCCAAAGATATAAAGTAGTATTTGACAAAATTTTAACAGAAATTGAAACAAGGGTAGAGAGCTCTAAGAGTCTACATGAAAATTTCGCCTTCCTCAGTGGGCAAGCATTTTTTAATATGTCGACTAAGAATATGCAGAAAAATGGAGCCGAGTTAGCACATAAATATTCAATAGAGTTGAATGTAGTTGATTTTTACCAGGAACTTGCCGCAATCAAAAAGCTAGTAACCTAAATTAATGAGAAATCAAGTACATTCAACATGTTACAACATCTGTGTAAGCATTACTTGCAATAAGTGTTTCCTGATTTTAGTATACCTAGCTTAAAGGATATACTGCACATTACCGACGACATCTGTAAGCTGTGAGAGAAGCTTCAGCAAACTGAAAATAATTAAAATCTATCTGCATTCAACCGTGAGTCAGGAACATCTATCTGGCATGCTGTGTAAAACTGTAGCAAAATTAGAAAGAGAAAATTGCTGGGATCTAAAGATTGAAGAAATTTGTACTGTCTTGCTTGTCTGTTGTCTTTACTGATTGTATGTTTCCTATATTTGATTTTATGTTACACAAAAAGAACATTATTATCTAATAGGTACTAAAGAGTGCAAATGTATTGAAGGGTTCTTATTCTCCCGGTCACAAAAAATCCCACCCACTAAATATTTGTGAGTTTTTTTTTTTTTAAATAATTTACCTCAAAACGCTGGTTTCTGCTCCAGTTAGGAAAAATCATGGATCCGGGACTGGCCACCCTGGCCTGGTTTCCGTGTAAACATGTCATGTGCAGAAGAAATAATTCAAGATCCAAAAGTTATTATTAATAAACATATAATTAATGCAATGAAAACATTGTCTATGATTTCTCGGTTACATAAGTTACATTTAGCTGATGATACAGTTACAAAGCTGGGTCGATTACCACGCGGGTGACAATCGACTCGTCGGTGGTGGTGGCTGTCAGACTGTTTTGATGTGATATCAGTTCAGATATACTACCCAAGAATTCTATTTTTTTCAGTCACTAATATTGCTATAAAATTAATAGTTCTTGTTTCTGTAGTACTACACTTAACTTAAATTTGAGCAGTAGGACATTCAGTGCTCTCAAACAGTATCGGAAAACACCTGAAACGGCGTCTGCATGTTGTTTATAAACAAGAATGTAGTTGTGATTGATAATCTATTTTTATTAATTTGTTTATAATTTTATAAACGTTCCAGTCATGTGTTCCTGATTTAACCCCCTCATTTGACTTTTAATCATTCTGTTCAAAAATGGCTGCAAAAGGTACGTTTTTATTGTTTGTTATTATTAAACATTTGACTGATTCTAAACAAAGTTCTACCAAAAATAAAATTTAAGTTAAATAAATACGTGAGTGTATTATTCTCAGGTGGTTCCTAGTTAAAATTATGGTAAATATGTATTAAACGGATTAGCGCCAAAAAAAATCGTACAAATATGAAATAACTTTCATTATATGCTATCTTACGTACTCTCTTCAGAACCGCCTGCGGAGATAAAAAATTCCAATTACTTTAGGAGATATCGAATTTTTTAATCTTCATTTTTTGGCGATTTTTTTTTAAAAAAAATTTAAAAATCCGAAAATACCTTTATTCTGTGCTCTTAAACTTCCTCTTTTCATTAAACCCGGCTGAGATAAGAAATTCCAAATACTTTTGGAGATATCGAATTTTTTAATTTTCATCCTGTGCACTCGTGCGGCGATAACGGTTGCTTGTTTACAAGTATCATTTTTTTTTTTTTGCGATGTTCCCGAACGGAGAAACCTAAGATGCACATAGAGTTCTGCCATTCCCGATTACACCCGAACAATTCACCTTCGGCCAACCTCGGGTTTATTTATTAATATTTCTCTGTTTATTTTAATGTAGCTATACTAACCTAACTAACCATCCAAATGGTTTTAAAGTGTTTTAATGTAGCTAACCTATCCGACCACTTTTAATATTTCAATTAATTTTTCCTGCGCAAAAATAAATAAATCCCGAGGTTGGCCGAAGGTGAATATTCGGGTGTAATCGGGAATGGCAGAACTTTATGTGGATCTTAAGGACTCTCACGTAAACGAATACATCATGTAAAAAGAAACTTACGTGAGTTTATTCTGTTCATCCTTTTTCCCGGTTTGTTAGGTCAGGTCAGCTACATTATAAATACTTTAAAACTAAACAACCAATAAAATTAATTTTATTATTTTTAATGTCTGTTCAGTTTCAAAGTATTTATAATGTAGCTGACCTGACCTAATCTACCTTTGTCCCATTTTGTTAGGTCAGGTCAGTTACATTATAAATACTTAAAACTATACAACATGTAAAATAAATTGATATTATTTTTAATTTCTGTTTATTTTGAAGTATTTATAATGTAACTAACCTTACCTAATGGAAAATTTATGTTATTTAGACATTCACGCGCACACGGCAAAATATAAAATGGCGACGGTCAAATTATTACACACGTCTGGTATAGCAAAATAAGAACGGCCATATCTCCAAAAGTATTTGGAATTTTTTATCTCCGCAGGCGGTTCTGAAAAGAGGACGTAAGATAGCATATAATGAAAGTTATTTCATATTTGTACGATTTTTTTTGGCGCTAATCCGTACAATACATATTTACCTTAATTATTAATAAAGAAATCTATGAACTGGAAAAATTTGTGATAAAAGCTTTTGGCATAGTAAAAAAATAACTAACTTTAAATTTTCATGCAAATAATTATTAGAAATAAAAATATAAAAGGACTGTACAAATATTATAAATATTGTTGGTAAAGAAAAATTCAATCAAATTAAAAGGTTCAAATAATTACTCAGTACCTATTCAATATTATGTGTATAAAATAATTATTTTATTTAGTAAATTTTAATTATTAATGAAAATCTGTATATATGCTGAATGATTATTCTAATTTATTAATTTTAAGTATTTATTAAACAACAAAAGTAATAATTTATAATGGAAATCAATTATATAGGCTACACACAAACATAACATCACTTACATAAATACACTCAACAAGGTTTACAAACACTATTTCTATATCTAATATTTACAATAACTAAATAATTTTTAATTATATAGACCATTATTCAATATCAATCACTAAAGTATATGATTTAAAACCACATAGATAATTTTTATTTGTATGTTGCCTTTGTTTTTAAATATGTAGTCTTTTTTCACCCTTTGAAAATTTTTGTGCATTGTGCTATAGCATTGTAAAAATTCACTCTCATAATTTTTTTTTCATAACACCTAAAGAAATATAATTTTTTTTAAAATTATTTCTGATTTTTTTATTTTCGTTGAGGAAATTACAATTGGATTTTTTTGAAAGAACCATTGCTATTAATGACTATAATTTTTGCAAGTAATGGTTATATCTTTAGACTAAACATTTGAGGCATAAAATTATTTAATAAAATATGATTAAAATAATTTAAATATATGTTTACAACATATCTATAAGTTATTTCAATCATTAAATTGTTGTATGTAATTTACATATTTATAATGGTTTTGATTACTTGCCAATATTAATCACAGACTTATCTACACAGAGTAACTCAAGAGCATCCCTCTTTCACTAACATGCACACACACTTGATCTTACGAAACAGCACTCTCTAGTGTTAAATCTGAAGGCACATTAACAGTGCTGCAGTGACGTATTTTTACTTCTGTTCTCCAGAATTGCACATTTTGCTTATTGACGTTGCCATTCGAGTGGGATATGTTACTCGTTACAAAAAAAAACTAATGTCATAAGTGATTTTTGTTGTCAATTCTTATAAGCAACTTAGAGCAGAATTCCTAACCATGTCTCGTAATCAACTTTTTTGAGTGCCTGGATCAACTGGAGTCTGTATGGTTTCACACGCAAAATTTTGGGGTATCTGCAGTTCATATCACTCCCTCGCTTAGTTGATTTCTAGGGACTAAGCAAAAAATTATGTTCAAATACGGTCCACATCTTCCATGAGAACAGATTGCTGACCATATGTCTTGTCTTTGCAAATACACCCTCTCTCTTCAAACATCTTCTACCAGGCATAAATAGATGCCTGGCTGGATGGTTTACCTTTAAAATGTGTGCAGAATCCACATTCCAAAACATTTTGATTTCCTTTTCGCTAACTGAAGCATGCACCGACATTTCTGCTATGCGGTAGGAGTAATTACATGCACTAGCTGCAAAAAAAAAATCTCCCAGAGATTCTCTACTGCACCGTTTTGTTTTCATGATTTTTAAGATGTGTACAGATCATTTGTGCTTGCCCTTAATATAACTTATCATTATGTGTACCTACACTTTTTTATATGTGATGAATCTCAGACATTGAATGTTAAATTTTGCAGCCGTGAGACAGTCACTGAATGTCAGCTCAATGCATATTTTAGGTCAAAAATTTTTATTAAATGAGAGGGGCTATAATTGGAAACACTGAGATGTAGAAAAAAACTTTTACAAACAAGAAATCCCACATTCTTAACTCTCAAATTTCTTAGAATAGGGGAAAAATGTATCCCCTTGTAGCAAACAATCAAGCTACTGCAGAATTATTTGTATATATGAAGAAGAAAGTTATTCTTTTTTAAATAATTTTTTTTTGATACAATACAATAAAAGTAATGAGAGCACAAGTAATCATGTAATCTGGGTACCAAAATGTTGCTTATTATGTTTCCTCGCTGGATAAATGTGATAACGTAAAGTTTACAAAAAAAAAAAAAAAATATATATATATATATATATATATATATATATATATATATATATATATATATATATATATATATATATTAAAGTTGAGGCCACTATTTGTATCATATGCTGTAAAATGTGACATAGTGTAAATTAGTGGAAAATTTCATATTTTTATCATGTTTATACTTTTGAAATTTTACCATTTTAAAAAATTTTAAACTACCATAATTTTTAAAATTAAGGTTTTATTTCCACAAAAAATAAATTAAATAAAAATTACTTCCACTCTACCCCACATAGGTAAAGCTACAAACTATATGTTTAGTCAAATTTAATAGCTGTAAATTACTTAGTGTTCAGAGAACAAAAAAAACTTCACATTAAAAAAACTAAAAACAATTTAGGCAAAATTATGAATTGTATACAAAAAAAAAATTGAAAATTAAGTATCGAATTATAAATCAGTAACATTTTTGCATATTATAAGTAATATAAAATTGTAAAAAGTTACTCTACCTGTTTACCAAACATACAAATCAACATTGGTATTTACAACAAATATATGTTAGTTAAATATTTTTTTAAGTATTTTAAGTTTTTATATGTACACATGGAAGTATAATATTAGTCCTGTTTTTACGGTTTCTTGAAGGCAGTAAGCTATACGTATTCTATAACTAGCAACATTAAACATAATATATACAAATTATTGTTAGGATATGTATATTTGTTCTTTAATATTTTGATCTGTATTTTCTTTGTTCTAGGTCTCACTACAAGTATTTACTTCAACACGAGTGCATCAAGTTGCCAACTGAGGACGTCATCGCGAAGGAATCCTGAAAGCTGTATTGAACACGATGAAAGCGCAAGCAGCAGCAAGAGGCCGAGGCTACACGCGGACACGACCAGCCCGCCCGCGGAGCGGCTCGGGGACGACTTCTACAGCGTGCCGTGCCAGGTCCTCGCCAGGAGGCTGCTGGGGAAGGTCCTGGCACGCAGGCTGGACGGCGGCGCCGTGCTTAAAGGCAGGATCGTGGAGACCGAGTGCTACCTCGGGGGCGAAGACAAAGCTTCGCACTCGCACGGGGGCAAGGTCACGGAGAGGAACAAGCCCATGTACATGAAGCCCGGCACGGCGTACGTCTACTTCACGTACGGGATGTACCACTGCTTCAACATCTCGAGCTTGGGTGAGTTCCCCCAGATGATCACCACTGTGAGGTGCGTTGCAAATCCATCCGGAAACATTTAAGCTGTCCATCGAATCACCCCTGTTCATTAAGCTTCGTAAAGCATTATATATGTTTCTGCGATTGATCGCAAACATGGCTATGGTCTTTGATAAACAGTTTTACAGAATTATTTTTTTTACTTCAATATCGTAGAAATATTTAGAAATTTAAGTCGTTTTATATCAATGTAATATTCCCTAAGTTAGTAAAATAATGATTGAGGTAAGTGTACCGGTAGTCGTCATTGCACCAGTAGTCGTCACTTATGAAAAGATAAAAATTATTTTAAGTGCATTAATGCAAATTCTCGTGAGTCAAACATATTAAAATTAGTCAAAACTCAAAAGTATTCAATTTCAGAGCAAGAGTCATTGGGTTTGTCAACATAAAGATTTTCAGTACGCACCCACTTACAGAAGGGGGATTCCCGCATCTAAAAAGTCACGTACCATACTCTAAGAAGTGAAATATACTGCTGCTGGTTTGTGTTAAGAAGGTAAGTAATTACTTTTTTTTAAATTAATTGTATCTGTGTTTCTTTCAGGAGAATGTCTTGTGTTTGTATGCTTTTCAGATATGTTAAGCATGATATCTGGCACATTAAGTCTAATGATAATAAACCAAGATATAAACAAAGGGGGGTGATGAGCACTGGATCACTTAATACCATAAATCACTAGTTCTTGTCATGCCTGATGAACACTAGTCATGTTAGTTATTTTTAAAATGTAAAATCGGCAATCACTAAAATGTACATTACATTATGATGTATTAACTATGTTTGTAAAATTTGGTAAAATTCCCTTTTAAAGTTTCAGTTAAACATGAATGGTACTAAATTATAATTACAAACCCTGATTGCAATCTATAGGTGCCGAAATCACGCATGACGACTACTGGCAAAAAATGTGACTAGCACTGGTAAATACAATACCTAATTAGCATGACTACTGGCTCAAAATAATTTTTTTAAAAATTAGAGATATACTAAAATAATTTGTCTTTATCTAAAAGTGGTTGATACAAACACATAAAAAGCACTAATGCATCTATAAGGGTAGGTAGGTGATTTTTTTTTTTTTAATTATTCTTAGCATGATGACTATTGGTGCAGTTAACTAAGTTTTATTTATTAAATCAGTTGTATATCTATGAAGACATAACTACTTTTTTTGATATACAGTCCTCAAGTAGGGCTTATGGCTGAATGTTTTCAGAACCAGGTTCGTGTGTTCTGCTTCGTTCTGTAGAACCACTCGAAGGTCTGGAGCAAATGCGCCACCTGAGAAGAACGAAAAGGAAGAAAAAGCAGGATGGCAGTGCTATGAATGATTGTTGCGCAAAAGAGCTCAAAGACACTGAAGTGTGCAACGGACCAGCCAAGCTGTGCATCAGCTTCGACATTGGGAAGGAGAACAGCAATACAAAAGACTTGTGTAGGTGGGATGGCATGTGGATCGAGGAAGATGGGGCAGGGGAAAGAATAGAACTTCAGCATGTAGTGTCTTGCCCCCGAATCGGTATCGACTCAGCAGGCACAGAGTGGGCGCAAAAGCAGTTGCGGTTTTACATCCTAGGAAACAAGTTTGTCAGTCGTAGGAATAAAGCAGCTGAAAAACAACTCGCAGAATTAACATGAAATTCAGAAGGTTGCAGTGTTCAGAATTTTCGTATGAAAAAGAAATTCAGTCGAATGGACTCATGATGAGATAGATATCCATGTAAAACTTTGTGGCAGGCCTATTTGACCAAACTTACAATCAAGATTAATTTCAGAGGAAGATGTTTTGACATTGTGTCTTTGTTTGCTACCGTAAGATTAACTATAAAACAATTAACTTCCAAGCACTCTGTGAAATACAATAGTTTTGATTCACTGAGTTGATGTGAACCGCGGCAATCTCAGATAAGCAAAATCTCTGCTAACACGGATGTAATAAAAAATTGTCTTGGTGTTCAGTTGACCAAGAGATACTATTTTTCAGGGTTAATTCTTCCGAGCTTTTCTTCAGTGTAGATTCTTTCACATCCTCTAAAAATTGCCCAAACAGTAAATTTCATCTTTGAGGTTAATTTTCTTTGGCTTTCGACAACACTACTGTAAGTACTCCTAAATGCTTTTTGGTCCTAAAATCCTGCCTTGCAGCAAGTGCTGACTAGTAGCCACTTGCTCTGAAAACAAATTTGGACTCTTGCGTTCTCATAATTCAATATCGTAATAGTTTATTCTGAAACTTCTTACTCATTAGCAAGGGAGTTTACACATTTTTCAGAGTTGTTGATAACTGTGAATATGATATCATTTATAACTTTTTAACAATTCATACAGTGAACACTTTGGAACTGTAATATCATGAAACTGTCAAAAATTAACAAGGATACAAAAAGTGTGTCAACACATAGGTACTTAATACCTGAGCTAGGAAATTCACCAGTTCTGCCCAGCATACGACTTCTGAGCAGTTGGTATGCACCTGTATGTACATTGGAAATACAGTGGAGTCTCACTAATCCGAACGAGTTAGGGTGAAAACTTGAACTATTTGTATTTTAAAAATAATTCTTGATGGCATGACCCAATTATCAACATTTTAAGTGATTTTGTACTTGTAAAAATGCTATAGGCTGTGTTACGTGATAACTAAATGCTTATAGAGATGTAATATTTTACCAGTAGTTGTTGCATTATAACAATAATTCGAATCATATCTGAAAATATGGTAATCCGAACAGGTCTCTGCACCATTTAGTTTGGATAGCAGGACTTCACGGTATCTCAAAAACAAAAGTTGCGATTAGAGTGAGATTTGATTGATACAAGAACTACTTTCTGTTAGCTTTGTGACACTTTTGGTGCTTAAATACTGTCTATCTCATGATTATGTCACATTTGTGTTTCATTGAAATCCAAACAAAGATAGAATTAACAGATTTTATAAATTAAATTTTAAATAGCGTGCAACATTATAGATCCAGTAACACATCACTAACCCAGAATGATGTGATTGATTGTATTTTGATATAAATGAAAGCAATAAATGATTGTATTTATTTCAGCTTGTTGCTTGTTTGCATTTATTCAAATTCCATGATTTTTAGTGTATAAAAACCAAACATATTATAGAAATCAAAAAGACAAGTTAAAGTTTGTTAGTATGTATTATCATTTTCTGTAGTAAGCTTTTAATTGGGAAATTATTTTGTGTTAACTCTGATAGAAAGCGTTTCTGAGGCATAGAGTGCTTTCTTCTGCCATGGAAAAGTAGGTACGTACTGTGCACTGTATCCATAGGTATGGTTTGTGATCCATCTGTAAAATTTATTTTTAGAATGTTAGTTGTGCTGATTTTAGGCAGCTTGTTGAAATTAAATGTGCAGTTGTGTATTATGTCAAAGAACATAATACTGTTCGATGAAAATGTTTACCAGCTGAGAAATTGTTATGAATTTAGAAATACATTTTCAGGAATGAACAATGTGAAAAGTTAATTCTTAAAATCGTGGGGGATGAAAAGTTAAATAAACAGTGTTTTTTTTCTCTTGTTAGACTTGATAACATGCAAAATACTGTACCGTTTTTACCCGTGTATGGGTCACATATTTTATGCCGATTTTTGGTGTAAAAAATTTTCTGCTGCCCATGTGCGAATTTTGGGTTAAAAAAATATTAAACTGTGTGGTTGAATATGTGTGTACCATATGACGGGGGGGGGGGGGGGGGGGGACCCTTTCTGTGGGTAAATACGGTAAATTCAAAAGCTCAGGAGCATAAGGGCAAATGTCCTGTTCATGGAAACAAGCCATGCATCCTTATGTCTCAAAGGCTTACAATATACAAAACTTTGCTTTAGCTGTGTCGGGGTGGCTTTGTAACAGTTCCCTCATTCTTTTATGGAACCAGGCTAACACAATAAAATCACGTCACTTTATCATAATTTATAAGTGTTTTAGCCATTTTATTTTAGTCAGATGAGATGAACGGCCCTGCCTCCATAAAACTTACCAGTAAACATTTAATATGGCACTTATAAGATCAAAATTAGAATATGGTTCTGTTATCTGGAATGGCATCAACTTAACAGATACTGAAAAAATTGAAAGTATTCAAAATAAAGTTATAGATTTAATTATTACAAGGAACCTCCCACGCCTCACTTGGACACCCCTGGTAGACTGTAGGGCCTATCATGATGCCCTTTTTGTTTATAATTGTTACATTCATAAATTCAGATGTCCTTATCTTCTTGACAATACTGCCTTAAGAATTCCTCAATTCAATTCCCGCTTACGCTCTACTCTGTGTACTCTTCATACTAATAATGATATTATTTATAGACCTATAACAAACTACAATAATCTATATTTGAATTCCAACAGTGTTTGATTATAAATTCTGATTTATGTCTGTCATATATATATTATTTTTCCTTCAACTGTTCTCTTAACACTGAATGATATGATTTTACCTATATATTTTGTGTTATGTGTTATGGTTCTTTTACCTTTGTTAGTGTTTTGTCTGTTTTGTTATTATCACTGCTAGTGTGTGGTACTCTTGCTCTCGTTTGCTGGCCATCTGTAGATGTTTTCCTCCTATGGTACCGACGGAGGTGGGAGTCCATACACTGGTAGTGATAAATGTGTTCCTGTTATTGCATGTAGTGCCCACCACTAAAGTCTACGACTGTTGGTGGGCATGTGACAAATTACAAATAAATAAAAAATAAATAAAAATAATAAAAATATTTAATATATTAAATTATTAATTGAATGAACAACTTAATGAAATGAAACTAAATAACTTGAAATTTAAAGTTGAACTGGCACAGTGGCACATAAGTTTTGAAAATGTTTCGCTCCATTAAGGCAGATGAAATTTACAGTCAAATATTTGCAGTTACTAATTAATAATTATAAAATTTCCAAAAATGAATTATTCGTGTATTTCTACGACTATAAATTATAAATAAAAATATACAAAATAGGACATTTAATTTTAACATTGATTTCTTTACATCTACAAATAACATTTCATCCACAATGTATTTAATACAGAAAAATTGTAACATAATATTGTCAATGGAGCATATTTACACTTATAAAGAAGTAGCTCACAGAAAATATTCAGTTCTATAATGTCTTTAACTCACAGTCTTTCTTTTGCAGGATACACCAAAATGGTTGAAATAATACTGTTGTAGGCAATAATCAAGATAACCTTGCCTTAAAGAGAACACCGTGCATTTTCGAACAAACCACACATTAAAACCAAAAACTTTTGCTTTTATACGCATCAAAAAAATGCAATGTAAAAATAAATCAAAATAAATATGTAAAAAATACTTGGTGGACTGCATTTGTAGCATTCTTATATTGCTGTGATGCTCAACCAACAGTGCAAATGTATGTACTTCATAAATAAAATAGAATTAAAAACATTCTCTCCTACCAACATTATCAAATTAATTTGTGTTTACAAGAGTGTATACTCTGATACAAAAGCCACATAATTATTACATTTTACTGATTTTTGCCATGACAAAATGCAGTTTAACTTCCAAAAATTAATTATGCACATAATATAATGGACACTTTTATTTTCTTGAATCTGATACACAATTTTTATTTTAAAATCATTTAGCTTTTCCACTGTAATTTTTGCATGCATGCATTTGTCACTATAATCAAAAATTTAATGGTCTCTCTCAACAGAAAAAAAAACTTTCAGCTTAAAATCAACCCTGAAAATATTTGCTGTAAGTAGAGATTTTATTAATTTCTAGCACTTCAAGGCTACACTCCCAGAATCCAAGCCTGTGATAAAATAATTTTACATGTCCAACCAGGCTTTTTAACTTTTTTGCCACTTGCAACAAATTGTACAATTTCAAGACATGCAAGGGTAAAGGTATATCTACAAATAACTTCTTTAATATCAGGGGGGAAAAAAATTATGAACTACCTAAGGCTGTGCAACACAGCAATTAGTCAACATTATTTTAAAATTTAGTTTTTCAATGTGTCAAGGTAAAATTATTGTTGCTGTCACAAAAAAAAAAAGGTTGAGACTAACATGTTGAGGTCAATAATGCTATAACGTTTTCACTTATACATTCAAAAGATTTTTTTTTAAAATAGTTCCTTAATAGAATAAAAAATTAAGTAAATGTTGGTGTTGTAAATACTGATAAAACCAAACCCCAGTGGGCAGCATTGAGAATGACACACCACGACAGACATGTCAAGGTAAACATTTTTGAAACCATCATTAACATAGCTGATACCAACACATTGAAAATGAAGTTCCGGATGTCACTAAGGCCTACTAACTATTGTGTGTCTGCTCATGTGGTAAGGGTTGACAACTCCATTCCAAAAAACTACCACTCATGTGAGTGCTGAAGTAGCTCTTAGCCCACTATAACCAGTGCTGTGAGCCTCTGTGTATGACCATGTGACAAAACAACCCAACCTTCTTTTTGTAAATTCTGTTTCAGTTTGTTTTCATGCTGTTTACACTGTAAAGTGAAGACTAGTTTACGGTAAAAAAAAAAAAAATGTGACAGCCAATATAGAACATTTGAAAAAAAATTCTTGCAATTAATTTTAACATTAAGTTGGGGCATTTTTGAATACTTGGAAGGTTTCAATTATTTAAATGCACATTAAGGAGAAATGTTCCATACATATCAACTGCATCTGACTGCTTTAAGAATACAAATTGTTCTTACAAAATAATAATTATTGCCAATAATTATGAAATGGCACAAGATCTAGAGGGAGTGAAAGTATTAATTTAATATGTTTACTAATATCTTTGCATAACTCTACTAATTCATTAAAAATAAAGTGAGAGGGACTTTCAGTACTTGTCCGTGATGTGTAAACATCTAACATTGGTAACGAGCAAATTGACGTGTTCTCAAATTAACCTATGTTACCAAACTTGGACACAAAATTTAACGTAGAATTCTTTAAAATAATGCTGAGCGTGATAAGTATACGAAAAGTACCTATTCATTTTAGGCAAAAATTGGTAAAACCTAACTATAATTCTGTTTAACGAGATAGTACTACTACTCTTTTCTCAGGGCAAGTCAAACAACAAAGGTACTGAACCCATCACATGTAAGTGCCTCAACGCTGAACCTGTGACCTTCCCACCTAGACTGGAATTAAGTTTTTGAGGTTATACTTCTTAAGGCGTGTTGAGGGTGAAATTCTAGTATGCACCAGAAATGAAATTAAATAAGCATGCATTTCACAAAGGAAATTTGACAGTTTGAAAGTCCAAAGAGCATGCAAGCAGAAACTGCTGTAGCCACGAGCCGAAGTCATCAAAATGGCGGACCCATGTGTGGCAACATGCACACACATAAATGAACTTTTGCAAACGTTGGGGGATGTACTAAGCGTATTGATGTGCCAAAGTAAACTTTACGGTAGTGAAACTAACCTGGAATACATTTTGTATAGGTACTTGAATAGTCATAACAAGATATAATTGTAACTTTAAAAATACCTACAATTTATTAGACAGGAAAATGTGTTGGAAGAAAGACGGAGTCAAGATATTTAACATTTTATTGGTTTTCTACAGCATTACGAACGCGGCAGAAATTCTCTATTTCAAAGCTAACTAAGGATTATCAAACTTGTAATGTGTATTTTTTAAGTTGTCATTATTTATTTTTATGACTATAAATTATAACATTGAGTATTCAAGTAATGTTGAACTATTATAAAGTTTAGTTTGGCACAAATATCCCCTCTTTTAGAGATTTCTAAGACTTCCACAGATGGCAGCACCTATTTAGGAACATATTTCCCAGTCCATTCGGTTTGCATTCCATTAACGAAATTACTCCTACTAAATGCCATATACTGGGAGCTAAGATGTTTACACTTTAAAATGTCCACCTTAAAAAAAAGAGGAGACAATACAAATGAAGTTCTAGTACATGATCAGACTATTCACTTTTACTTGCTTACCCATAAAAAAAGAGTCTAGAACTATAACTGCATAAATATATTTTGCCATCTTTTAAGCAGTAGTTTTTTTAACTTCTCGGTTCCACACATCTGAAAAGATTTGTGTGTACTATGCAAACTTAGGTATTCTATACTTATTTTCTTGAAGGTTTAATTACAGTTAAAAGTTTAGAGCTAACTGGCAGAAATAAATACATTTTTATCTCTACTTTTTTTCAGATTTCTTTATATCTAGTGCATCTATTCTACGTTTTGCAATTAATGTTAGTTTCTATGTTGTGTTATATACTAACAAAAAAAATCAAAACAACTTTGATTACTCAATAAAACTAAATATTCATCACAATTTTTGATATTAAATCGGCTTAGCTTTCACACCTGCAAATTAAAATATGACAAATATGATTTTTTCTGTTTTCCTTTGGCTTCACAAGCATTATACAATTGCAACAAGTACTTAATATTCTACCTTTAAGTTTCTATATTGCATGGTTCTATATACTAATAAAATTAATCATGTGACAATAAAATTAATAAAAAAATACACCCTTGCAAGATTTCACACTATTATATATCATGAATAAGAAACTACTACTTGTAAAAATTATAAAAATCATAAATACTAAAAGAAAAAAATCACAAGTTTCTTAGTCCCAGCAGCCATCACTGTGTATCAGGAAATAATATTAGGCCAGTAGCGTTAAACACAAAAATCACCCGATTCGGAAATAATTCCTACAAAAGGTTTTTTTGCGTCAATGGTTTCATTTATGGCCCAACATGACTCTCCTAAGTTTTCCCCCCCGGGAGAGTTGTGGAAAAATGGTGGGGGGTGAAAATGTACCCCCAAAAGGAATACTTTTGCAGTTTTTCACTTGTATCTCACTTAACAAAATGTTGAAAAGTACCTTTTATAAAAGTTGTAGAGCATTAAAATCTGTGTAAAATAAAACCAGGAAAAAAATTTTTTGGACCACCCATTGCTAAACTACAAAAGGTGAAAGTCATATAAATTTCTTAATTTTACGAATAATTTTCATTTTAATATCAGTTTTTCTTAAATTTCTTCAAATTAACCTGTTTATCAAACAGTTATTTTACATAACATTTTTTAAGAATTAAATTTTGTGTCAAATGGTATCAAAAGCGAATTTTTCGGCCAACGCGTTACCAAACTACAGCAGGTTAACGTTGGACAAGTTTTCAACAATAGCAGAAATGGTTGGTTTCAACTACACTTAAAGCAAACACATAAAGGCATGAATTCGATTTGTAACAATCTAACAACAGTCACGGCACTAACTGCCAAACAAAAGATTCTTACACTGTATCAACCGCCGAAATAAAAATCCCTGCTCACAACTCGACCTTAACACTAGCACTAAAGGGCGCCCGACATGCAGAGACATCACACGGCGCCTCAAGCAACTACGCCTCGGACGCAGCGTAACTGCGCCCACAGAGCGCAGGTAAGGTATCAAACCACGCAAATGCAAGCAAAACTAGCAAAAAAAAAAGTTACCTGCAGTTATATGATAAACATGTTTCTGCCCGATACAATATGACGGATACGTGTGCTGTGTGTGAAGTGACAATAGAGAAGGGTGAGGCTGTGACTGTGAAAGCAAGAGGAATCAGAACGTTGGTTGAGTGCAGTAAGAAACGAGGTGATGGAATGCGTACTCGCTTTCAGACATGTGAGACTGTATTGTGGGAAAATGGAAAGGATATGAACTCCCAGGTTGGAATGGTTTTATGGAGCAGCTCATGTCCTCAAAACCCTACTCAAAATCACTCGCGGTTTTCCTTCCATTCATAAATGCACCTCCCAGTAACTATGACACCATCTATACTTCACTTCTCTCAGCAGTTGAAAAATGCAAGATCCTCGACCAAAATGTCTGTTTTGTCACATTTGACCAGCCTCTCTATCTAAAGGCACGTGAGATAGTGGCATCTTCCACTCCCGATTCTGAGTTGAACATAGTCATTGTACGGTTGGGGGGTTTTCATCTTTTAAAGTCGTACCTGGGAACCATAGGCTACATCATGAATGGAAGTGGGCTGCAAGAGCTATTCAGCATTGCTTATGCCCAAGCATCAACAGAAATTATGATGGCTGGGCGTGCTTATTCAAGGGCAGTTCATGCACATACTCTCTGCAATTTGGCTCTTGCAAATGTCATCCTTACGAAAATGAGGGGTAATGAGGACTCAGAAGAACCTTCCCATTCAGACTCCCTTGGAAGAACTTGATCACGAATATTTGAAGCAGCTGTCCACTGAGAAACTCGAAGAAATGGAGGATAATGGTCCCACTGCCAAGTTATGGGTGCTCTACTTCAAAATGACCACCCTCATGAAGCAGTTCATACAGGCAGAGGACTGGTGACTGGGAGCTGCATCTGAGTACTGTGAAGATGTTGCCCTATTTCCATGCAAGTGGGCATTTTTTGTATGCTAAGTCAGCGCAGCTCTATCTGCAAGACATGATGGACCTACAAGAGAAACTTTCTCAAAAAGAGTATAAGAGGCTTGTGCTGAATGGATAGTTTACAATCAGAAGATCTGATAAATTTTGGAGTGGGATTTGGTCTGGCATGACCATTGAGCAGACCCTCATGCGCTCATTAAAAAGTAGTGGAGGGCTTAGTCATGGTCGTGGTGTTTCAGATAGTACTCTCAGCAGATGGGCAATCACCATGCCAATAGTTACAACAGTGGCACAACAGGTCGAGGATTTTAGCAGGGTTTCATTCACCACCTCAGAGCAGTATGTTGATGCCAGAGATGCTAGAGTCCAGCGTGATAATGGAGATGTACAGAAGTTTGTGGAGTGGTTTCAATCTCGCGATCCTTTTCCAGCAAGCGACTTCATGATGTCCATCAGTACAGGTGTCATGGGAGATGAATCAATAAACTGTCACAGAGCCTTTGAAATTGGGAATTCGTCAATTTTTACCTTGGTGGGACAAAACTTTGACCAAATCAAGTTTGTCAGAAAGAATCGCGTCATGAACATTCAAGGTTTCAAGTCAAAGTTTACCATTCATGGGGAGGATGTACCAGTCAATCCTGAGACAATATTTCACTGTATCGCACTCCTCAAGAAATCTGATGAAGAGCTAAGGGAATTCTTCCAATACGAGCTGGCATCATATCCCCTGTCTCTATTCAATGAGGTTGGAATGAGGAAGGCACCTAAGTCTGTACTTTATGACTTTTTTGATCCTGTAGGAGAAGTTAACCTCGATGGAGCGGCTCACGTCATTGATGGAGGATTTTTATTACACCGAGTGGTATGGAAGAATGGCGATGCCTTTCAATGTATTATCAACCAGTATGTTGATAACTTGAAACGCCACTACAATAGAAAAGCTACCACTGTGGTTTTTGATGGCTACCCCGAAGACCTGCGTACCAAAAGCATCAAATCTGCAGAGCGGCTCTGCAGAATGAAGAGGCACATTGCTCCCGAGGTCATTTTCATGTTAATATAAATATACTAATTTTGTATAGTATATTACTGTTATCCTGTTTGTGACCAAATTCTGTACCTGAAGTTAAAACAACCATTGTAATTAATGTTAACATTTGGGCCAATTGGCTAATTTTTAATTTTTGAATAAGACACCGTCTAAAACCTGTAATTAAAACCAACCATTTACACTGATATTGAAAATTGGTCAAACTTTCAGCTGCTGTAGTTTGGTAACGAATTGTCCAAAAAAATTGTTCTTGGTACCATTCAACGCAGAGATTAATGCTCTATAACTCTTATGAAATGTACTTTTCAAATATTTTGTTTAGTGTGGGAGATAAAAGCAAAAAACCGTAAAAACACCCCTTTTGGGGATACATTTTCACCCCCCACCACTTTTCCACAACTCCCCCGAGGGGGAAAACATAGGAGAGTCATATTGGGTCACAAATGAAGCCATTTAAACAAAAAAACCTTTTGCAGGAATTATTTCCGAATTGGAAGTTTAACGCTACTGGCCTATATAGGGCCCACTATTTTTAGTAAAACCATAAGTTGAAAATTCGATGGATATATATGTGTGTGTGTGTTCTGTAAAATATTTTAACTCTGTCATGTGTATAACACTAGGCTAACTCATTTTTCAGAATTCTGGCATCTCTTGTTGTGAGTCTGCTTGTGCTTGATGAGATTCCCGATGCAGGAGAAGGTGCACCCACAGGCCTCGCACATGTAGGGCTTGATGCCAGTGTGGATGGTGTTGTGGGTGACGAGGGACTCCCGGTGGGCGAACGCCTTGCCGCACACCTTGCACACGAAGGGCTTCTCCCCCGTGTGCGAGCGCTCGTGCCGCTGCATCTCCACCTTCAGGCGGAAGCTCTTGCCGCAGAAGCGGCACAGGAAGGTCTTCTCGCCCGTGTGGAGGAGGAAGTGCGTCGTGAGCGAGCCCACGCTCATGAACGCCTTCCCGCACACCTTGCACACGTGGCGCGGCTCCGAGCCGCAGCGGCTGTCCACGTGCACCTTCAGGTTGCCCTTCTGCTTGAACTGCTTGCCGCACAGCTGGCAGGCGAACATCTCCGGCGCCCCACCGCCGCCCGCGTGCTTGCGGGCCACGTGGCTCCCGAGGTTGGCGGCGCTGCGGAAGGTGCGCTGGCACGAGGCGCACGGGTGCTGGCCCTCGGGGTGCGACAGTCGGTGCTTCTTGTACGCGGCCCTCGAGTCGAAGCGCTCGTCGCACTCCTTGCAGCTGAGCGACACCGCGCTCGTGTGCTGCGCCTCGTGCTTCAGCAGGCAGGCCTTGTTCAGGTACCGCTTGCCACAGAAGCTGCAAGAGGGCACCTCGGGGTTCGACGCGTGCGTTTTCAAGTGGCGTTTCAGGTGAGATTCCACGCCGAATCCTTTTTTGCAGACGTTACAGACAAATTTTTTTTCGCTGTTGAGAATGCTAATTTTTTTTTCCAGCAAAAACTGATTAAAACGCTGAAGGAGAGGTTTTTCGTCATCCGAATCATTTTCATCTTCCGAATCGTTATTTTCATCTTTGATGTCTTGCTTGCTATGAATTAAAACGTGGTTTAACAAAGACGTTTCATCAGGGAATTCCAAACTGCAGTGAGAACAAGAAACAAGAGCATTGCATGTAATATTTGACATGTTCTCGTCTTTCCCAGCAACATCCGCTGGACCGACGAACTCGTCTAACCTACTATCGTCGGAGTTGTTTAGACTATCGCGAGAAAGAGTATCTTCCTTCATGTACTTTGTTACCCGAAGATCACATTTTATGGGGCATTTTTGTTTTCTCTCCCTTCCAGACCGAACCTCTGCACTTTCATTTGCTTCACACGTGTCAATTGTGTTTTTGCTCTTGACCTTATTACACTCAACTAACACTTCAGCACTACCAACACTTGCTATTTTCTCATTAATACAACTTGTAACATCTCTATTACTAAAACTATTGTTAACCTCATGAAGACACCCAGATTTCACTAACGTGTGGTTTACATCACTAAAGTTCTTTCTGTATTGACCACTTGGATTATTTTTGTCCAATACTTGCCTTTCAATGTTATTGATGGCATTCCCCCCAGGGTTAGGTACTTCTTGGTGATATTCTGATTTGTCTTCATGTTTAGCATGTGTTTGAACAGGAAGAGCATTACTTCCACCAAAACCTACGCTGGTAGCTACATACGGATTTTGCCTTCCAACATAATCTGAAATGAAACTAGAAGCTGATTCATTTCCTCCAATCATTGGACCAGCACAACTTTGCTGCCTGTTTTCGCCAACAAACTGATAAGAATGATGATTGTCTACGACAGACTGAGAGGGGACATTAATGCCATTACAATCACGAGTTGGGTGCATCTGTTGACCGTTATGATTTAACTGGTGCTGAAGGACTCTGTTCCTGTCTCTCTGAAGCGAAGCACCCTCTTGTTTGAAATCGCACATACTGCTGCCGTTATCCCAGTTGTAATGCCTGTAATTACTGTACATCAGCTTCTCGCTCTCCAGGTTCTGAAGCCTGTGACATGACGACACTTTGTTGCTGTCGAGATTGTGCAGGAAGGTGTCGACGGGCCGGTGCGACAGAATGGGTTCTTCACCCGAGCTGGCGTACAATATGTGTGGCTGCAACATGCCATGCCTGCTGTTCCTGGCGGGGTTGTAGATCCCAAACGAGTGTTGCATGCTTTCCTGCGGAACTCCCATGATGCCGTTCCCGCTTCCCCAATAAATGTGAGAGCTGGAAAAAAAAATTGATAACCACAAAAAGTTGGTAGTTTCCACCAAGTCCGTCCGATATTCTTATGAGACAAGACACTAGTTCCTGCATTACTTACAATTTTTTTTCTCTCTCTCAAATGTTGCTTTTACTACTTTCAGATCTTTCTGGGTTTACATATTTTGCTGATACTTCAAACACATTTGTTTTAATATTACAGGCAAATTTCAACCAAACAAACAACTGCAGTGAAAGGTCTTTATTCCTGTATTCTGCGGTTGATTCTGGCTGCATTATTGCGCTGCTGCTGTTTTCAGCTCATTCAGAGTTTTCAGTTACCGTTTGTTTTCAATTCAGTACAAACATTGTTTCCTGTTTTTAACTGGGTAACATTTCACATTTTACTGGTACATTTCTATGATGATTTTTTTGAGGAGGAGATCTGAATATGGGAATTTTATATACAGTAATGCTAATCTGTAGGTACTTCTTATTTCAATAGAGCAACTTATTAAAACATCTTTACTGTATATTGATTGTTTTTGTATTCCTCATAAAACTGAATTGACGTTTAATAATCATATATCCATGGTCAAGAACATACAGGTTTAAATACCTTTCACTGTACTAATGGGCAAGCAACTATTAGTTCAATTTTCAGGAACTTTAAATATTACTTTGGAGTATGTCTTAAAGAAACTATGGCAGCACATACAAAGTCCTTAATTAACTGTAACAAAACAAATCCTGTTTCAAAAAAATTGCTATGACTCCAGATTAATTTTCTGTCATATGCCATATCTGAATATTACATTTAAATATGTTTGAGTGATTCCACGTTAAATCAGCACACACATTCTATCTGACACTCTTAGATTTAAATTATTTATTGTATATAGTTTACCTGCATGAAATGAAAATTCTTTTAGATCTTTTAGGTGAGCTTTTTTTTTTTTAATTAATTTACAAATCAACCCAAATTTTGCATGTTTCTGATCTAGAAAAATATTTGTCACTCGGGAACGGTTGATGCTAGAAAACGTTCAAACTGGTCCCATTTTAACCAATTTTTGGGAATTTTTCATAATATTTTATGGTATTTTTTTTAGTGAAGCAACCCCTACAGAGTTGTATGTCTTATGGAAGTCCATTAAAAAAGCTTTAAAATGAGACAAAGTTGAGCTTTCTAACTTCAACTGTTCCTGAATTATAATTTTTTTTTCTAGATCAGGAACATGCAATTTTTTTTATTTTGTACATCAATTGAAAAAAAAACTCACTTAAAAAATCTAAAAAAAAAAAAAAATTTATTTCATGCAGGTAAACTATAAACAAAAAATCATGAAATCTAAGATGGCCAGGTTTAATTTAAATTAATCTACATTAATCTGTACTGATCTGACAAGGAATGACAGGTTTATATTATGAATTTATTTAAAATCAAGAGCAAAAACATTAAACATTAAAAGCAAAATAATTTAGAATACTACGCTTTAAGCTGACACCCGTGCCATAACAGTCACAGGAAGCATACTATATATTATAATTTATACAATTTCTTATTTTCTAGCCTAGTAGTAGCAAACCTTATCAAAATTATAAATTTTTACTTTTAATAAAAAAAATTAAATATCTAAACAAATAAATTTAACTATTACCACCCTAATTTTCTGAGCAAATTAAATATGAAAAGAAATATCCATAAAAGGAAGAATCTTTCAGGTGTAAAATTCCCTGTACTGCGGTAGAGCCTACTTAAATTACAGTATGTAAATTAACATGCCCAATTAAAAATATTTTATTACCGCTCATGATTAAAACAGGCATAGCAACTATTAATACTAAAATATAAAACAATACAAAATTAGTTTTAGCTTACCTTTTAAAGGCTTTGTCTATGATGTGTGAATCCATGGAAGGATAAAACCTTTCATTCTGAGCATGGTTGTTGAAAAATGGCTGCTGGGGTACCCATTCCACATTTTCTTCAAAACTGGGCTGTTTGAAGTTGTAACAAGATGGGGCGGGTATGCCGATGTTCGCAACGCTCCTCTGTCCCGGCGTGGACTGCGAGCTCGGGTCAGACTTCGTGGGGACGGCGGGGGCCCCCGCACCGGCCTTCTTGGCCGCGACCCTCGCAGAAGAACCACCGCCGTGGCTCGCCTTGGGCGTGGCCGTGCCGCAAGTGTTGCGGTGCGTCTTCTTGTGCTTGATGAGGTTCCCGATGCAGGAGAAGGTGCCCCCGCAAGTCTCGCACATGTAGGGTCGGATGCCCGTGTGCAGCGTGTTGTGGGTGACGAGGGACTCCCGGTGGGCGAAGGCCTTGCCGCACACCTTGCACACGAAGGGCTTCTCCCCCGTGTGCGAGCGCTCGTGCCGCTGCATCTCCACCTTCAGGCGGAAGCTCTTGCCGCAGAAGCGGCACAGGAAGGTCTTCTCGCCCGTGTGCAGCAGCGTGTGGGTGATGAGCGTCCCGCGCGTCATGAACGCCTTCCCGCACACCTTGCACACGTGCTGGGGGTCCGTGCCGCACTTGCTCTCCACGTGGATCTTCAGGTTCACCTTCAGCTTGAACTCTTTGGAGCACACGTTGCACACGTACACCTCCAGCTCCTTGTTCTCGTGCCAGCGGACGTGCGTCTGCAGCTTCTCCTCCGTGGCGAAGGTGTGGTGGCACGTGGGGCACTTCCAGTGCTTCTCGTGGTGCTTCTCCCGGTGCTTCACCCTCTCCGCGTCCGACAGGAACACCTCGCCGCAAAACCTGCACTTGAACTGCCCTCTGCCTTCGTGCTCCAGCTCGTGCTTCGCCAAACTCCCGCTCTTCTTGTATTTTTTACCGCATATCTTGCACGCTAAAGCCTTCTTGTCGTTCGGCTTATCTTTGCGCTTTTTTGTGCGGCCGACAACTGCTTTTTGATTCACGTGTTTTTTCAAATGTTCCAACAAATCAGTTTTACACTTACAAGTATATTTACACTGCTCGCATACATACTTTTTAAGCACATTTTTCAAATCTTTTGCATTAATAAGGTCTGCTTCATTTTCCTTCACATCCTGAACTGAACTTTTTTTTATTTTTTCACTATTTTCTCCTTCACATTTAAATTCTTTAGATATCAACTTCAGTTCTGTTTCGTGGAGGTTTGGGGGGAAAGTAAGCTGTTCAAGATCAGGTAATGTTTTTTTACATAAATTTTGTGGGGGCATTGCTAAATTCTGTATTTCTGAGTTTTTCTTATTTTTCACAACTAATCCGTGTTCTCCGCAAAAAGGTGTGCTCATAAAATGTGTGGCGTTCAAAACAGAGAAATCAGAATCAGCATCATCATCGTCATCATCGTTCTCATCAACAGTTTCCTTCGGACTGATTGAAAATTTGTCTTGCAATGGCAAGTCTGGCCCAATGCTCGGTATACATAACTTGCTGCAAGCAGCCATCATTTTCCATGCGAAAACTTGTTTGGAAGTATTGACTACCAATACGAATAACAGCTCACATCATTTCTCTATGTTGCAAAACTTTTCAAGTTCTTGCAAGAAACGCAACCTGGAAAGAAAATATTTTTATATTAGAATCACCAGTAACTCTCAGCTGATCCATGAGTCTCCACTTTATTAATTCAATGATCCACATACTCGAAAAAAACAGTTAAATAAGTACACATATAGCTATCTTACGGCAAATTTGTGCATCCCTATTGGAGGAGATTGGGTATGCAAGCACAACAGTGGTTGAAGTGGAGCCCTTAGGTGGCAGTCATTGCTTGAGGCAACATGATATATGAGACGAAGCAGAGATGGAACGCAGATGGGGGAAACTGCAAAAATAACCTATGTTTGGATTTTCTGGAATTAAACTGCAGACAGCCTTGGCGATCGCTGAGTGGTCCGGAACCACACCAATGTGTCTATTGAGTTTCGAATGACATCAAAGTCCCCACAAAATTTAACAGAAGGTCAATCAAGCCTAAAAAAATTTTCTTATGAATCTCAAATGTGTTTAACAAAAATGAAATTTTTTAATCACTGTAAAGGGCCACATATGGAACTCTCACTATACTTATCCCACACTTTTCAGTGTACGATCAAGCATAAATTTTAAATTCAGACCTTATTTTGAATGAGTTTAAACAGTATTTTCGATCCCAACAAATTCCTCAAGTGTTTTATGTAGGTACATGCAATCTAGACCACTTTTGAGCTAGCTGGGAGGTATGGATTGTTACATAATATGTGTTTGTATTTTTCCAGAAAAGTTTCCAAAATGAATCATTTTACTACTGACATCTCTATGTCTGAAATACACTGAGCACATTCAAGCAAATTTGCCTGGTATTTTTGACATTATACATGGTAAGGTGACTGAACTCTTCACACCACCAAACTCTCCAGCAAATGAAATAAGGGTCTGCAGTGTTCTTCGGTCCCTCGAGTCACCATGGAACGCCTGAAATATTACAAGTTGCTACAATAATGTCCTATACTCCGAATCAGAACGAGAAAACACTCGCAGTACTTGTTTAATATAAACATTCAGTTTATTTAAGGAGTATTGCCCGGTACTAACAAGGTAAATTTCTCCAACTGAATATACGGGTGTAAACAAGTATATGCATGAGATTTCTTTTAAAGACCCTTAATGTTATTTTTTTTTTTGTTTATTGACAATAATGCTTGTTAAGTAAGAGTATCCAATTTCATGAATATTATATTAGTGTAAAGTTTTATCATTTTTTGACAAAATAGATTTGTAAATACATAGAATTAAATAAAATAAGTTGATAATCATTGATATTTTATTCTTAAGCAGAACAGGATGAATAGGAGTATTAATACTCTGATACTCAATAAAAGGGATTATATGATACTAAATGGTTTTCCACTCTAATTAGGCACAATTAGAGTGGAAAACAGTCTTGACCCCAACTGTAACAACTGACATTAAACATTCCTCTCTTTTAGAAAAGTCTTGGCTACGCTGTAATCCTAAGGATCTCTGCAGAACCACATGATCAAGTTGCAGGTAGTATCAAGAAAACAGTATGGCGGCAACTACCTACAGGGCAATCTCTCGTTGGCCACATTATTAAAGCAGAACATGGTGGTGGTTGTTTCACTCTATAGCATACACCTCTTCACCTATAAACGTGAGTTTCTCAGAATCTAGTTGGAAATTTCAAACACTGTTTTAGGACTGCACAGAGGTACATCTGAATTTTAGAAAAAAAATCCTTTTCAAATTTTATTATTTTAACTACGGGAAAGCTGCTACTCTAGAAATGGACCAATATTACCATATTGTAGTTGTAATAAATTATATCAATCCGTTTCTATAAACTTGGGTTTTCGTTTTTTTAAAATTTTATTGTTATGGATAAAGAAATTGAAGAATTTACAGATGTAAACAACCCATGGTGTTCATCAGTGCCATAAAGCCACTGGTAGGCAAAAAATTGCATTGGTGCTTTAGTGCACTGGTATTATAATGAAAACAATTAACGATGATTTCTCAGAAACCAAAAGGAATATAGAAACACTGTTTTCAGGGTTAATAAAGGAATGTTTCCAGTGTTCAAAAAAGGTATTTTCAGATTTTAATTTTTACTTTACATAAAAGCCCCTCTGTAAGAATATTTCCAACCATTTAAAAAACACTTATTTACATTCACATACATTATATATACAATCTAAGGCCATCTACTTAGGGTAGGGACCAGCAGTTCCATTGTGGCATGGGAACATTGCAGATCAACACTGCAGTCGGCAGATGCATCAGCTCATTGTACCAGTGGCTTTATGGCACTTATGAACATCATGGGTTATAGTTACATCGGTAAATTCTTCAGTGCCTTTATTCTTAACAATAATAAAATAAATACACAAAAAACCAAGTTTATGGAATGGATTGAAATAATTTATTACAACTACAATATGGTAATATCAGCATACATACATGCAGAGCTACAGAAATGTATTTTATAAAAAAAACATCTACTTGTTCACATTGGTCGCAATACAAAAACAATTTCAACCCGTTAAGTCTGTAAACAAGAGCACAAGTAAAGCTCATGCATCGGATAGTATCTAACGTACCAGTAATTGTCCTTGTACAGAATTAACATAACCCTAAAGCTGTATTTAAGCACATTAAAGAATGTTTACTTCCTTTGTAGCCAGCATTCTTTACAGCTGTCATAAAATAAACAAAACGGAGAAACATAACAACCAACATCGTAATAAAAAACTTATTGCAAAATTGCAAAGTCAACCCAGTACTAAGAGTAGAAAAGCAAAATCAGTATAAACGCAAATTAAAATACTGGCTGATGTAAAAATTGTTCGTTTCAAGATTGGCAGTACCGTAGCGCCATGTTCGGGTCTATTCGGTACAAGGCCGTGATTCGGTAAAAGCTCGAAAAGCATAGAGAAAAGGTTCTCACCGATTACTTCTGCGTTACAACACTTTATAGTTTCCTCCTTGTCGTATTCCTAAATCTATGATGTTATTGAATGCATAGGTAAATAAAGATGAGATGATTTTAAACTGTGTGTAGCTAGAGACATCTGTATCAAAAAACACTAAAGTATTTTTGTTGTATTGGTGAAAGGTGTTTTTTGTCTTTTAAATGAAAGATATGAATAATATAATTAATATAATATAAATAAGGCTTTGTGCTACAATTTTCTTTTAAAAACCTTACAAGGTTAACATTCAAAAGTAGTTATTAGTAATAGGCGAGAAGTCTAGTTCTCGATACAATAAAATTAATGTCGTTACCAACATGACGACGTTCACGTCATTACCACCTTTAGAAACTTACGGGACAGGTGCAGGAAATTTAGGCGAGGGGGGGGGGGAAGGGGGTGTTTGATAAGCACAAATTAGTTTATTTAATTTGTTGGTATAATTATGTAGTACAGCATTACATATTCTAGTCTAGAACATGACACAAAATGTGCGTTACCTGTGTTGTATTCTATACTACATTCCCACTTTTAAGTATATTGTTCAATGCCACTTTTACATAATTCAATTATTTAAAATGTTCAGCTTTGATTTAAATGTCCCAGGGATTGTAAAGGATAATATAGCCCTACCTATTCTAGTACAGTACATGGTACCAAAGAATACCCATGTAATTATATTATGTACTACAATATCACCTGGTAGTATATTATTCTATACTCATTTTATAATGTAATTATTTATTTTCATTTATGATTTTAACATCTTGGGTATCGTAAAGAATACTACAGCGCCACCTATTCCAATGTAGAAAAGAATACTGAAGCTATACTTAATCATTTTTAATGAAGTAAAAATGTTCTTTGTAAAACTGTATAAACTTTTTATTTTTCTGTCTAAATGTTTTGTGAAACAATGTGGTACCTACAGAGGTTAATTAACGCTTGTAATACAAAACTGCCCTGTTTTGTAAATATGTAATTATTGATTTAAATGCAAGAACTTTTTATTTTAATTGTTAACTCATACTACCATAAATAATGCTCATCAATTTAATTTTAAATTGCATTTTCTTTTCTATAGCCTTCAAGGGCCTCACGTTTATAAAAAATATCATTGGGGATGAACCGATGCTAACTTTATCCAGTCAGTTCCAATAAAAGAACCCAGTTTACGGACCTTATATATCTGTCGATATTGCCATCACCCTGAAGAAGTTAATGAATTAATGTTTTGTCGAATTCTAGATCATTACAGATGATTAATATGGAAAGGCGATGAGAATAGAGAGTTGACGGAATGAATGAAAAAAACAGGAGGACGCCAATAAAATCTACTGGCACACTGCAACGTCCTTGTTTCTCAGTGGTGGGAAATTTGGGTTTGACAATCGAACCTGAAGCACCTTGGCACGATCGAGTGATTTTATCACTCCTCAATGTGACGTGAAAGTTGGTCAGGGTCAGGCTAGAATTATGGGTTCAAATCTCTCCTTTAAAATACATGTTTCTAAGATTTGGCTAGTTGGTGAGCTGTTCCCCCCACTACGTCCTCCCACATAGAGTGGTAAAATTGAGCTTTGTAAAAAGAAAACTTGGGTAGTGAAAAAAAAAAATATATGTGCAAGGCTTTATGTTTTTCTTTGCTGTTCTTTCCAGGAGATAGCAATGCCGTGATGTACCCCTCCAACCATAAAACCATATTCGTCCTCGATCACACACCGTACTTCGGCATCTCTTGCGAGGAGTTGCTGGAGTTCGACCTGACCAAAACCAGAGGTCCCGGGTTCATACCCTTGGCTCCCATCACCAAGTCCCTGTGGACGTGCAGCGTGGAGGCTGCCATCGAGTACTGCCGCATCGTCTGGGACATATTCCCCCAAGGGAAGCTGGTGAGCCAGTCAAAGTTTGTGTTTGGGGTTTTGTTTTCATGCACAGGTCTGAATTAGTAACAACTTAAAAAATGCTTTCTAAATGGAGTACCACAGTGTGTCTGTAGGTTATGAAAAAGTAATGCAACTAAAGGAGTGATTATGAAAGTCACATAAAAAGTACCTACAGAAATAAAGAGTAATGAAGTTATGAATCATAACTTTAATGTCCAACAACCTTTTGCTAACTTTTTTTTTTAATTCAGTTAATTTTAAAGTTACAACAGAACCATTGGTGGCTTTGTACTTTAATACATAGAACCAAAAAATTTGGTGGAGTTTGGTTTGTCGGTTGGTACTTGACAGTGATGAGTTAATTTTATTGCTATGTACGGCTCCATAACTTAGCAAGCAAGAATCTTCCGTGTGAAATCAGTTAGATGCAGTGTTGGAGAGGGTGAAAAGTGCGGCATTTGGGAAGAGACCCCTCTGGCAACTACTTTTGCACGTTTTTGAGCTTTTTGTATTTTATTACTAGTTCATTTAAATTTACTGTGTGTCAAAATACTATATTATATAAAATAATTTTAACAAAAAAAAAACATGTGTGTGTTGTAGTATGATCTGTAAATAAACACATGCAGCATTATTATCATCACCGCAGTTTGATAGTTTTGTTGGCAAGCCTTAAGTCAGTCATTGGCCCTGTGAGTTGATGTCTAGGAGCTGTCTTTATTCATCATTGGATGCTTACAAAAAAATTGCACTACCCAGCTTTACCAACCAGATAACAACCCAAACTGCCTCACTTCAAATTGAAAATCTACATGATGGTTTTCCTCCTTTGTGGAATGTCATGCAGTCCTGCAACATGTGAGGCTCTGCCGATTTGAACCTTCGCGCACTGTCTGAGTTTCCACTCAACTCCCTTGAATAGTGAGATGTCGGCTTGCTTATTTACTGTGGGAAAGAAGGGGAGGTTAGGGGGTCAGTCCTGTCGGTTGTATCTTCGTCATTGTGGCTCTAGGTAGCTGGATTGTCTGGCTGTGCACGATACCATACGTTGGGGCAACTGGAACCCCAACACCCGTTCAGGAGCTTGGCATCGTTAATGGTTTGCGTCACTGACCCAGTTGGTCTGCGATCTTCCCCCAGACTCATCACTTTACCGTGGACGTTAGTGTCCAATAAGTGGCCATGCGTGATCCTGCCAGCAATTTGGCAGATCGTTTCTTGTTGCCTTACTTAGCAAATCAGTGTCAGTCATCAAAACATCCCGACTAAGCGTCTGTACAAAAATGTGTTTTATTTCTGCTGGTTGGAATTTCAAGCTTATGTCACCTCATGGTAGGTTATCAATTTTTTAGACGTTAATTGCTTGAATGTTTATTTTAGTTTTTACCACATCCATTAATTTATTGTGGTATCGTATTTTGAATGTCAAAAGGCCTTTTTAATTTTTATCGTAATGACTAAGCATCAGCTATAGTTTATTTGGACAGTTTATATGTTCATTTTTTTTGGTATCAAATTAGTAGGCCTACATATATTTACTCAATTAATAATCTCATCCTATGTTTTTTAATTATCATAAAACTTTCCCTCTGGTGTTTCAGATTCGCTTTGTGGTTAGTGATTCTACAGCACATGTTCTAAATACATGGAGCCCACAGCAACAAAATTTACAACATGTAAGTAAATTCTACTTTTTTTTTTGTTTTGGAAAAGGAGGTAGGGGATTTGGAAGCTAATAGACTACTTTTTTTTAGTGTGAAAGTATTAGTCTCTGATTATATAGAACCATTGTAAACCAATATAACTTATGGACCCCTGCATTTACCTACCCCTTACAAATCTTAACACATAACTCAAAAATATCAATTTGAAAGATATTGTAACTTTGCTTTGTTCATTGGATTATTTTTTTATACTAGAAAGATTGTGGTTGTGTACTAAGTGCAATTTATTTGGTGTGTCCATTACAATGATAACAAATGAAATATTAATTCTGACAAATCTGAAATAAAATTCAGAAGATTTTCTGCAGTTAACTTTAATTAACTGTTATTAAAAATTATAAATCAGTCAATGCTACATTTTACTATTATCCACCCTATTTGTTGCAATATTATCAATTTAATTACAGTCATTATGATACATTTTATTTCTTTTTCAAACATGAAAAGACACCAGTATTTTAAAATGACCACATTCAGTTGTTTCTTAAACCCTACAATCCAGTTCAGCAATTGATACCATTCTATTGAAGTCTTTTAGCCTCATTTAATGCAAACACATCTATTCAATACATTTATTAAATCATAATTATAGCAGATAATCCAGAGAATCAGTTTTTCAGCAGCAACAAGTGAGGGAAAGTACAGGATGAAGCAAATGTTATGTGCTCATTGTTCGTTGTCACTGTCCCACAAGCAGTGTGCAAAACTATAGTATCTTGCAGCTTATCTGAATATTTTGGAATTGACTGCTGTTGACAGCTGCTCAAAATTTACCTTTAATGTAGCTGGATTTGTACCGGTTCTAAGTGACAACATCTTAGTCTGACAGTTAGTTTTATATGTTTTTTGAATAATTTTTGCAATGGGGAAGGTTGATTCAAAACATTTTTTATAAACATAGGCCATAGCTGGTTTTCACTGTATGTCATAAAGAAACCAGCTATGGAAGAAAGAAGAATACGCAAACACACAGTCAGCACAGAGAATTCAGTGGAAGGAAGTAGTTGGAAAAAATATTACGGCTTCTTCTTGACGGAAAGAAAAATTATGACAAGATTTCATTAGTATTCAAATTAGATAGAAAAAAAATTGGAAAAAACACAAGTTGTTTCATTAGCAGGGAGAAACAGATCCTCATAATTTTTGTCTCCCACTTCTCAGCCAAGCCCTTTATGCTCATAGGTCCCATAGTATTTACCTTATTTTGAAAGAACGAGTTTACAATAATTCTCGTCAACGTCTGGGTCATTAGAGACGATGAGGGTTGATGATATGAAAATGTGAGTATTGACTAAACGGAGGACATTGGAGGAAATGGGAGTACACCGAGAAAACCTAAAAGTTCACGACAACTTCGACCATGTTTCCCACTTGCCAAATGTCCGGAAATAACTTGGTCAGTATTCAAACCTGAATTGCCTTGGTGGGAGGAGAGCGATCTGACCTCAGCTAATGCTCCTTATCTCTTGTTCCAGATCCTAGGAGGTTTAGCGACAGTTGGCATACCCCCTAGAGCACACCAGCAAGGGGAGTTCTCCGTGATTCACGGCTTGAACGCCGCTGTCGAAGCGTTGTCCGAGTGTTCGGACATACAGACTGAAAAGAGAACATCCCTCACTGAGAATGCCACCAAGGTGTGTATAATTTTATGAATAGATATTTCAATGAAATGGCTTGATGTGTAGGACCGACAGTAGTTGTCGACACTTGGTAAGATCAAAATAAAAAATGTAATATCCTTGTGAGCTAGGTATGTTTTTCTGTATCTTCAGTTAAAAGGCCATTGGGAATTAACGAACATGTTGTTTGATAGGGTTTTACAGTGCGCAGCTATGTACAAAGCTTAAGGGAGTTACCTAGTCTGGGGTGTATTATTTTTTAGTGAGGCGGGATGGTAAGTGAGACACTCGCTGGGGCTTCTAGTGCTGTATCGCTCCTAAGAGCAAGGTTCTGACCTGCGCGCAGTCTTCTCGTCGTGCATAGGGCAACTATGAGATCTCAGCAGTAACCATAATATTGCATGGTGGAGAAATGAAGATATCGGTGTAAGGGATCAGCGCCACTGCGACCAATCAGAACTCAACACGACTGGGGTGGACGAACAGGACTTAGGTCTGCTTCGGTATCGGGTGGAAATGAACTAGACTCAGATCCCCCCATTCTGTACACTCCACACATATCCACTTTGGAAGAAACATTAGTAGAAGAACTTCTGATTGAAGCTGTGGGTATGAATAAAGTATTGTATAAAAAGAATGATTGTACTACAAATAGAGGACATTTATAGAAGTAACTTGGAAAGTGTACATAATAATGTTAAGATTATATGTATTTTCTATTAACAAAGTTTATACTGATTAGGTACTTCTAATTATTAACTTACGTTTAGATTGTTGTGTTATTTCAGTAATTAGAAATTATTTTTGCTCTTACATGTATGTTATCCTAGTTAAATTATTCAAATTTCATTTTTGTTTTACATAAATTTGAATTCTTGCCTTAAAAAACACCAAATTTTTCTTCACAATCTATGAGTTTGCAGCAGTTTTTAATCATCTCACTTTTATTAGTGGCAATAAAGTTGTGAACAACTTCAAACTGGGATCTGCTTAGCCTAACATAGTTATTAAACTGCTTATCAGTTAGGTCCCTCACTAATGTGTGGGATTCTCAAAGAAATGCCCTTTGTCTTACGTACGCTTTCAAACAAACTCACTGCAAATGATTCATTTTCTGATTTGGATTGAGATCCAGAAGCATTCGTATAGCACACATCATCACTAGCACCCTTGCCTCAGAATGCAGGGTGATCTTGAGTCTTTTGTTCACTCGGTTCTGGTGGCTATGGCACATAGCCACCGCAGTGGAGCCAAGTCAACTCCTATCAATTCTCTGTGATGCCTTGGCTTAATGCAAGTCCCTTGAGTGCTTTCAAGATTCTGTACCAGGTGCTTCATGTCTCTTGTTTCAACCCAACCACCAGCATGACTCAAATTTATGAACATTAAATCGGTACACAAGTGGTTAGAGGTTTTGTTGCTTTAAGCTATGTGTGTTCACTTGTGTGTTTACACAGCACTTGATTATATTTAACAAAACATTTACTGATGCTAACTGTTTTATGACTTCATGAAGACTTGTGTTTTAGCCATTTTCACTCTTCCTAAAGTAATATTTATAAAAAAAATACGGAACAGACACGACTCGGATATCTCTAGCAGTTTTCAAATCGCATGGTTTTTTCTGAAGCTCTGCACACCGTATGTGTGCTCAGATAGGCAGGGCCTTTAATGCGATGGAATTTCCAAGAATTCAATGGGCTCTGAACCCCTCAGGTAGCAATTTTGTGTTTATAAATTTGAGGCATGGTGGGGTGTAGGGATCGTACCCACAAACCCTTCCATGTGAGCTTCACGTCTTAGCGACCACTGCATTCAAGGACCTGTGAATGAAATGTTGACTTCGCACAAGCTATGTAATGGACTATGTCTACTCTGTAGTTATTTAAGACTTTAGTTTGGATTCATTCCCTGATAATCATAGGCAGAGATTGGGGTGTCTACATAAGGCAATACTGACCCATTCTTACCGTACCCACTGTCATGCTTTGTAGAAGAAGAGACCGCCCCACACTTTTGAATGTGGCTCTACCCAGGGCAAGTTTGCCAGTGTTGATGGGCTTATCCCACCAACACGGACTCTAATGGTGGGACAGGTGCTTAAAGAAGTCATAGTTAATTACTTTTTGAAGTTATACTTCTTTACGCACATTATGAAAAAAATGATGAGTAAATTTTTACAATGAGCACGTACCATGCAAAAAAAATTTTCACAGGATGAAAAATAAAGGCTACATACAAATAAAAATTATATATGTGCTTTTAAATCATATACATTAGTGATTGATATTGAATACTGACCATAAAATTAAAAACATTTATTTATTGTGAAAATAAGTGATAGAAATAGTGTTTGTAAACTTTTTCAAGTGTCTTTATATAAGAAGTTATGTTTCCATATGTATAATTTATTTTAATAATGAATTTTTACATTATTATCACATAATTAAAATTAATAAATTAGAATAAACATTCAGCTTATTTATTTATTGATTTTCATTTTTAATTAAAATTTACCAATATTATTTTACTAAATTAAATTATTAATTTTATACATGTGGTCATATTAATATTGAATACTGAGTATTTATTTAAAGTTTTTAATTAGATTAGTTTATAATACTTTTCTGACCGTACTTATAATATCACTCCAGTGCTTTTGTTATTTTATATCTATTAATTATTTGCATGCAAAATAAAGTTAATTTTTTATCATGCCAATTAAGTATAAATTCTAATCCGTGTACATAATTCCACGCACCCATTTTTTTTTTACAATGAAACATGGTACTTAGCGATTTGAATGTTTCGCTTTCAGTTGCTAAACAGGTGTCGCGTCATCTGTATTATGTCTGCCCGAGATGACGGCAGCATGAAGTCCCTCCAAGATATTTTCCAGAATGTTCTTGTGCAACAGAACAAAGTAGCCACTGCATCAGATCAGTAAGTGGTTCAATTATTTATCATACCAAAAAGTATGTCAATGCCCATTAAACACCAATAGGCAAGTTAAAACTCCAAATTTAACTAAAATCATGAACTTAATCAGCCTTAAAGCAAAACTAATCTTAAATCTCAAAAAAATTTAAATTTTAATGTATTAAATTCAGTAAACTTTATTTAGTTAGCATTAAGTTTGAACCAAAATGAATCTAAGTAAATTGGAAAAAAATAATTTTACTTTATTTCAGCTTTCTTATCATTAACTCATTTTTACATTTCTGACATTTGCTCTATGCATTTTCTAAACACACAATCACTTGCAGATTTATTTTTATTTCAAATAATTCTGCCCAAGAAATACATATTACAAATCATTTTATTGTAAAAGTGCACCATATATGTGTTAGTCAAACTGACACTTTTTTGGTGAAATTAGGGTTAAGAATTATCTGAGTATATTACTTGTTGGGAAACACACTATTTTTATGAATAACTTTAATTTATAAAAATAAATACAATAACACTGAAATCTCCCATTTTAAAAACAAAATGGCCTTAAAAATAAAACCATAAAATCTTGTACGTAAGTATTAGTTACTGTAACTTTCCATATATAATTTTTTTGCTACGCAGTCCTTATTAACTTCCTTGATAATAAACATTCTATACTTTTAGAGGGGAAAAATATGTACGCGACTTATGGCTAGCCCGTACCTCGATGTAGCCATGTTTGCTGAGTGGTTAGATCACTCGCCTCCCACCAAAGAGAGCCAGGTTAAATTTCCATTGGATTTTTGCAAGTGGTAAACATGGAGGATGTTGCAGTAAGCCAGTGGTGGTGGGTTTTCTCAGCTACTTCTATTTTACAACCCATTCATTCCACGAATGCTCCATTAGCATCTCATCACCACTCCATCATCTCTAACGACCTAAGTATCAAAGTGAATTCAAGCAGTAATTTAGTTTGCTGTGCTGTAATAATGAGTCAACATTGGTGGTGTAGAATGTGATGTATTTAATAAGTGATTGGGTTCTGAGTAAACTGGAAATTAAATAGTAATATTGAAGATGAAAATAACAATTTTGCATGTAATATTCATCTGACAACTTTATTATAAAACGTCTACATATTAGTGTTATCTAACTTATAATTAAACACAATAGGAAAGTTATAATTGAGATTTTTTCTTTGGTAAGACTAACCAAATTTTGATCCTGACTCAGACACAGTATTAGTGATGTAAAATATATTACTGTGATTTTTTTTTTAATTTTTATGATTCTAGCTTGATCAATATCCATCACTGTCATCTTGTGGTTATAAACGTCCACCCGAACAACGTTGAATCACAGGTCACCAGCCATCCCCCAAAAGAAGTAAGTGAATGTCCACTGCTGCAGTGTAAGAACCTCGTGATAATTGCTAACAATAACACAGTTAATATGAACAAAATTATTATGTGGTGTAACAGACAACATTTTGACTGGGTAAATATTTTACCAATAAGGAAATTTTAAAAAAACTGGCAATGCATTTTCTGAAACCAGTAAATTTTAGGTTTGAAAGGTTTTTTTGTTGATCTGGTTACATGGTACATAAAATAGAATATTATTAATAATTTTAAATCATTGTCATTGATTTATTTGTTAAATATAAAACAATGTGTGAATAATGTTGCAGTGCAAATCTAAATTTCTCAATAAATCATCTTAGCCTCATATGTGTTACATTTCTTTTTTTTGTGTGTGTCCGACATGGTGTAGACCTATCTTTTGGTTACAAATAATTTAATAAAAATATATTAATTTTGAAATTTTGAATTGAATATAAAATTATACATGAAATTGAAATATCAAATTATTGATAAGTATAGAATATTTTTCCAGAACTCACAGACCCCTACCTCAACAAACCATTATCATCTTCAATAGAACATTACTGGGTTTTTAAATTCTAGTTTGACTCTCTCTCAGTAGTAAACTACCTCTTTTCCTGTATTTCCCCCCGCGTGAAAGGTGTCCAGTCTGTTGACGACGGAGGTCCACTCCGTGAAAGCTGGCGGCGGGATCGCCGCGAAGTTGTCCAACCTCATCCTCAATCACTACGAACTCGGGTCCACGACGGTGACTGGGATCCCCATGAAGGAAGAGCAGAACGCCAGCTCGTCAGCGAACTACGATGTTGAAATATACCATTCAGCGGCAGCACATACTTCCATACTGAAAGGTGAGTTTCAGACGTCACAGATGCCGGTGTCCAGCTTCCGATGTCCAGTTACTGGTTTGATGAATTTGAATCCAGTTCAAATAAGTTTATGAAGAACAAATGATACTTTAAGGCGAGCTCTAATTGAGCACCCATTTTGATTGAAATTATTTCCCCTTTTTAAATTTTACCATAGCTTTGAAAAATCTATAAGATAATTTGTTGTCCTGTTACTGTATTTGTACAGTTTTGTTACTTATAAATTGTTTGAATGTGTTTTTTTTTTCCTTCGATAAAACCTACAAATATTAGTGTACAAAATACAAATGTTTATGTTGAGGCTACCCCAGCTTAAATTGATTCAAAGAAACTACAAAAAATGGCAGCGGAAATTTTTAATTGTAATCCGAATTCTACTTTGGAAATTATATATATATATATTTTTTTAATGGTGAAAATGGCAATTATGTTTACCAAAAATTATAATAGATTATTTCAATTTCAATATAGTGTTTATTTCCGTTTGCTCGCAGGTAATGCAGCGGACTCTGCTCTCATTCGGACGAAGCGAGAAGGTGCTGATTATGAGACGGTGACCCTGAAATGGTGCACCCCTCGTGGATGCAGCGCATCAGAAATGCAAAACTGTATTGCAATGCATCGCATCACCCCGGTCGACGTGAACAGGTACACGCCCAAAATTATATGTCCATAATTTCATGTGATGCTTGAACTACCAGTTTTCTGTGCTCTTAAAGATGTTTAAATAGTATTGTGATAATGTATCAGAGTATCACATATACAGCGGGGTTAGCAGCTGGGAAATACTGCTAAAAATATAAGAAACTTTGAACAACCAGAATAAGGCAAGAAAAATTGTGTAATTTGGAGCAATGTCAAATAACTTAATGGCTTATTTTTTGTTTATGTGGTACCTATGCATTATATCGATTCAGTATTACACAAGGTAAAAATACTTAAATATTTAAATTTAAAAAAAATATGATAATTGTGTGGTGTGAAAACTTTACTTAGACACTATTTTGAATTATAGTTCTATTTTATAGTTTTTAGCAGATCTAGTCAATTTTCTGGAAATGGCGATCCTACCAAGGAACGTCTTACAATCATTAACTAGGATCTACCTTATTAACAGATGAATACTCTTTGTAAAAGTTTTTTGTTGGAACATTTATGAATTTAATTTTGTAATTAAAAGCTATTATGTTGTTATGACATAAACACTATTTGTAGCTAGAGTTTTACACAAATAATAAAAAAAAATACTAGCTGGTGTCATCTATACAATAACAAGTGAAACTGAGTGAAGTTATAATATACATGACTTAGATTTATATTTTTTTAACTGTGCTTGCAGTGATTTTTTAATAAATTTTTATTTTTTTTATTGAACTTTGTCATACAAAACTTTTTGTGGTTGTATGTAAAAGTAATAACTGATATAATTTTAGCCTCCCACAATCCAAGGTATTGATGATTCTTTGTCTTGACCACACATATTAATTTTGAATTGAAATAGTAGTCAAAATTATTATTTTAGTTTTTTATTTTTAACTTTACTTTTATTCAGTATGAATTCAGCATATGGACACAGCTTCAGAAATAACATAGGTATTCACATAAAAGTAGGGGCTTAAGGGCAGTCAGTCCCTCGTAGCTTGACTTTCCAAATACGATGTCACAGTTTTGGTGTTAAATTTTAAGGCTCAACAGGGTATAGGGTCTGGCTTTGAACACTTGTTGAAGTTAACACTTCCTGTGGGAAATTATCAGCTACATTCTCGTGGTGGTTACAGAATGGAGTTTGTGGATAAAGGCCAAGGCAAAGGAGTCATGTCCTGTAAATCCAAAAAATTTTATAAGAATAACTTAAGATTGAAAAATACTAGGTGGAGGGAAGAATGATTGCGAGTGCGTGATTGTCATGGAGGTCGAGAGGTCTGATATCGCTCCTCCCACCTAGACAATGCAGGGTTCGATTCCAAGCGGCATCAGACCCGTGTGTTTCACTGGTCGAAAATGTGTCGGACGTTTCCGCGAGTCGGTGGGTGTTCCCAGAGAACTTATATCCCCTCCCCCTCCGGATGCTGAAGAGAAGTTGAGCCCCTGGTTCGTCATCGCAGTCTCTGCTCTTCCCGCAGCCGCCCCTCCTCGTGCCTGATCAACTTCCTGCTGAACGGGCGGTCGGTGATGCTGGAGATGCCCCGCAAGGCCGGGGGCAAGATGATCTCGCACCTGCTGGCGGCCCACGGGGGCGAGATCTTCATCCACACGCTGGTGACGGCTCGCAGCATGCTGGAGGACCCGCCCTCCATCAGCGAGGGCTGCGGCGGCCGCATCACGGACTACAGGATCACGGTCCGCGCCCCTGTCACTCCACGGCACAGTCTTCCTTTCGAAACCAGCACTTTCCCCCCCACCGGGATGATACCTGGGGATCCTCCCGCTTCCCATCGATCAGTGCGTTCCGTCTTTCGTCTCCGACGCTCTTGATGTCAGTGAGGCATTAAGCTGTGATTCGTTCGTTCTATCATTCACTTCACTGCAGTTAAATTAAATTTACGTACAGAGCCAGTTAATTTGGCAGCAGATAAAATAAAAATGACATTTGTACGAGGGTTATTATTTTTTCAACCTCCGATTGGCTGTAATAAAAAAACGGGAATGAATTGGGAAATTATTTTAATGTCAAAAGAAACGTACATCTTTACTCTATTTTTCCACATAATCACCGTGCAGATTGAGGCATTTGTCGTACCGATGCACCAGCTTTCCAATACCTTCTGCATAAAATGATGCCTCCTGCCTATTCAGCCACGATTTAACAGTGCCCTGCAGTGTGATTACAGTTTCATTTCTCCATGGCATGCCCATTAATCGATACCCTAATCGCTCGTACACGAATTGACACGTCTCGTAGTGTTTACCCCCTTCCATCAACCATGTGTAGCGGCCAACTCACACCTCAGTTGAAGCTTGGTTATGGGAATGTCAACATGGCTGCAACGATAAACTGTACGGCGAAATGCGATCTGCGTGGTGTCATCCGTTTCTTACAGGCAGAAGGGCACACTGCAGCAGAAATCCATCGCTGAATGAGTGTTGTGTACGGTGGCAGGAGGCATCATTTTATGCAGAGGGTATTGGAAAGCTGGTGCATCGGTACGACAAATGCCTCAATCTGCACTGTGATTATGTGGAAAAATAGAGTAAAGATGTACATTTCTTTCGACATTAAAATAATTTCCCAATTCATTCCCGTTTTTTAATTACAGCCGATCGGAGGTTGAAAAAAAAAAATAACCCTCGTATATTGCTAAATGTGTCTTATTAAGTGTGTTGTGGTTCTTGAAAGGTTCTTAGAAATTAGACTTATGAACAGGGAATTTTTGCTAAAACGGTAAAAATGTATGAATTTATAGCTAAATTTTTTAAACTTTATGTGTTGGAAATTTTATTAAGAGGGAATTACTGTAATTAAATTTTCTGAAATTGCTTTTTTTGTTTGTTTGGCCCATTTATTCCATCCATCACCATCTGTTTTTTTTTTTTCCCGCCAGTTTTATTTGGAGCGAGGAGTCTACTTTTGTTTTCAATTTTTCCAGGACTTCGGAGCACTGATGCAGCAGAACAGGCTGGTGCCGTTGAAGCGGAAGTACGATGACCCGGACGGGGACACCCCGCTCAACAAAATGAAGGCACGCCTCGACAGGTTCACGAAGTATTGGCCTATCACCATTTCGTCGACGTTCTTCTTCAACATAAAAAATGTAAGGATCATTGCTGTGTTGCACTTCGGTGAACCGCTTTCGTGTGGATAACAGTACGATGTACACAGTGCATGCAAACGTAGAGTGAACGGTATCGGCGAAGTAAAGGAAGTCTGGAGTTTTCGACCACGGAAAATGGCAACAACTACCAATTTTATTTATATATATATAAAAAAATCGTACGTATTGTCACATTTACTATCCGAGAACGTGCGTGTGTGTTTTTCTCGCAGTACGTTGACCCGCTCCCCTCGCTGATGGTCAAGGAAGAGCTGACGTACGACGAGGTGGTGCAGTGCAAGCAGGTCATCTACTCCCTGATTGGTCTGGAAACCAAGCACGAGCCTCTTCAGACACCCAACATGGGGCAACGCGGGAAGGGACCCAAACGGTGTGTACTTCCTTGGTCATCCCTAGATCTGCGTGAACGCTAGTTTCTTTATTGCGAGGCAAATGTCAAATCGAAAGTTTAAAATATTCGGGAAGTCGAATCAGATTGTGAATATTGTTCTCGGCAAAGCTGTATTACACTTATATTGTAAAATACAGGATCAAAGTGGAAAAAAAATGACTCATTTAACAATTGTAATGTTTTAATTGATTTGGTGACTAACCAATTGGGCCCTATACATGTAACATCATTCAATAAAAATTATAAAATAACCGTGCATAATATTAATATTGAGTATTCATAAAAGCAAATGGAGTGTCACCTTTTGATTTTTTTAAGTAAACAACTTTATTCAAGTAAACCGTACAACAGATATTTATATAAAGTTCATTATTACATTATTTAACAGAAATATGCTTAATGCATGTACTTTTAAAATAGAGGAAAAACAACTTTTGCAAATATTTCTTTGTAGAAACTTGATATTAGTGTTTGTAATGGATTTACAAAATTTTTCTAAAAATTCTAATGTTTACTTTTGTGTGCATATTGGTGTAATCACAATGAATAATGTATGATTTCAAAGTTGATCAAACAAGTATATATATATTTTTTATTTTTACATAGTGTTGATCAAAATGATAAGAGTGGAAGACTGTATACAGTAACATTTTATAGTCAAAATTTTCTTTTTATGTATGTTTGTCAAAATGTGTTTTGTATTAATTTTTATTAAGTTTATCTTTTATCTTTACCAGCTAGACCAATGGGACAGGGAAATAATGTTACACAGGAAAGGTAAAAGCTCAGGGTGCGGGGAAGCTAACCCTCACATTATAATTTATATTTTATTTTAAATATAAATATTGCCAGTAACCTAGAGTGTCATAGATTTGTAAATAAAAAAAATCACTGCAGAAGTTAATTTAAAGCAATATTTAAATATTCGTATCTAGCGTTGCCTTTAATAGTTGGGCGCACAACACGAATCAAAAGTTCTTAAAATATCAAATTTAAAAGTTTTTGGCGGCTAATTTATCACTCAGTTAGAGTCATGACTTCTTTATTCCTCTACCACTGGGATAGTATCTAGTTGCAATTTATTCCTATTTGTACCCACATACCTGATGAAACTATTTCTTGGCATACAATTCTTTAATTATTTCCTACAGAAAAACATTTTATTCAGAACTCACTATTAACAATCCGAAACTTCCATTTTTCATTTTTAAAACTTCTTTCGTTACAAGACAGCAAAGATATTGCACTTCTTTGCAAAAAAAAACAAAGCACATGAAAATAAATAATCTTTTCTCATAATGTTCATTTGAGTCCAAAGACAAAATAAAAATTACTCAGTTTCATAGTGCTGTGAATATGGCATGTTTAGAAGGGAAACGAGCTGGAGTAGAAGGGTTTGGAGTCGCGGCGTGTGCGCGTGGTGTGCAGGGAGGAGCAGTACCGCATCATGTGGAGCGAGCTGGAGACGTTCCTGCGCGCGCACAGCCGCACGGACCAGCACGCCCAGGTGCTGAGCTGCCTGCTGGAGTGCCGCAACAAGACGGAGGACGAGAAGGGCGGCGCGGCGAAGGCGGAGAAGACGACGGCCGTCAAGGACGAGAAGGTGGAGCTGGACCAGGCTCTGCGGGAGCTTGACCAGTGAGTCCTCGACTCTCTCTGTGTGACGCAGCGTTGAGAGCCCGCCACGTTGCGCGCAGGGGAAGCTAAAGCTGCCCCATACCCCCATCCTGTTCGTAGCTTACGCTGGATGAAATTACATTTTTCCAGAAGAAACTGAAATAAAAATAATTAGTTTCTGAGCTTGAGTTCCTCTACCCCTTCCCTTTTTTTGCACAAGCTTCTAGGTTAATGTTTCGCCAACAATTTTTGGATCATGACACCCTGAAACCTAAATTGCTGAATTCACCAGCAAAAAAACATATTTTTTCTGACAATTTTTTCATGCCTGTATTTTTAGTTTAACAAAACATCAGTAGTCTACTACCTGCTGATATCAATTTATATATATTTTTTACATTTTATAATTTTTTTTTTAATTTACAAAAATATTGCTGCACACCTGCATAAGCCCTTGCAATTAGTGTGCCACAGCACAGAGGTTGGGAAACCCTTTTCTAGATCTTCATTTTATCAATTTTGTATCGGGTTGTTACGATACTGATAGCTGGTATCGGAATATTGACCGATATTCAGCTCTCTGCCAATACCAAGGTATCAAAATGATGCACAATGTGTCAATAGCTGCCCACCTCACACGTGCTAGCCTGCAGCGAGCCGAGTCAGAAAGGTCAGCTGGCCGGCTGCCGGTGTAGCGATCCTGCCCTGATGTCACCTCTGGCTACGGCAAGGACAGAGAACCATCCCTCCACTTCCTCCCTCAGCTGCCATGACCTTGCACTCCTCTTCTCCTCTTTCTTTATGTTTACATGGCTTTAAGTCTCTTGAGAGAGGGGGGGGGGGGGGAAATTTCAAATGGTCAATGATCGTAGGGAAGCTAATTTTACTGTGCTCAGTATGACCTGGGTGCTTTAACTTACAGTCATTTTTACATCAAGAGAGTTTTTGTCATTGCGTAACATACTCATTATTCCAGTTTCAGAATTATTTAGTAGTGGTGTTATTATTTTGTGTGTAGTTTGTTTTGGAGTAAAAACTTGGCCAGCTAGCCTGACCGGCGATGCCCGGTGGTCAGCGGAGTGGTTGCTGTGTCCCCAGGCTCGGCAAGCCCGGCGACAGCCCGGCGGCGGAGTGCGCGGGCCGGGCGACCGTGATCCGCGCCACCACCGACTCCCCCATGTCGCCCCCTCCCGCGTCGGCCCCCGCCGCCCCCGCGTGCCGCCCCACGCAGCGCGTCGCCCCCGCCAGCATCTACAACTCCTCCCCGCAGTCGCTGCTGGAGCTGTGGCTGGGGCGGCTGGCCGCCTCGCGGGAGGCCCGGGCAGAGTTCCACGGCCGGCTCAACGGCGAGCCGCTGCCCGGGGGCGGCTGCCTCACCCAGCTCTACCCCTGCCTCAAGGAGGAGCGCGGCGGGGGCCGGGGGGAGATGCACGTGGATGGGTAATCCCCGTGTTGATGTGGTTGCCTGCCTACCCAGCCTGCACTCCCTGGTTTCATGTACGTTTCCCGCCGTCGTCCGGCCCGGGGCTGTCCAGCGAGGTGGCCCGAGGGCCGCGTGTCATTTGTATGGCTCACTGATCATAAACAACTAGCCTCATATTGGTGAATAATATCATAATTCACATTTTATATCATATTGCATGTATTTTCAAAGAAGGTTGAGTCAATTTTATGATGTTCACCTTCCAAATTATTATATTTTTTCTCGACAGAGGAACACACATGTCACCCTTGGTTTGATTTCATTTGGACAGTCCTGATCGAACGAAAGTAAATAGTTTTTTTTTTGCTTGCATGCTTGTGTGTTTTTGTTTTTAAATGATTGGGTGTCAGAGGAAAAGATGGGGGTTTCGCCACAAAAACAAAGTTTTTTGAGAAAAATTAAGGTTTTTTTTTAGACTTAAGTACAAAATATATAATATATGTTTATCGTAATTAAGTATGAACAGACAAAGGGATATGCCACAGGTCCACGTATAACTTACAGATAGCAGCACTAACATGAACTGTACAAAGTTCGATATTGAAGATTGTGTAGCATAGCCCCTTCTCTTTTTCAGGCACTCAATTGTTAATAACAACCTGGGTTGTTTTTTAAGTTAGCATAAAGGGCTGTGCAGGAATGTAATTTCAAGTTTGGGGAATTTTTCCCTGGAAACAGGATAGGATATTGAAGAAAAAAATTATCTTTATCAATTATACAGTTTTTAGAAATTTTTTGCATTAAACATTTAATTTATAATGTCCTTCAGCATATATGCATATTTCAAACATACATTTTAGAGTTTTACAGTGGTTAAGAAGCTACTGATGTTTTCAGATTTGATGTTCACTGATTTAAGATCAACATCTGTGTGTGTTTTTATAAAGATTACAAAAATATTAGTTAGGAAATACATAAATTACAGTTTATGTATTACAATGTAGACAATCAAAAACATTATTTATTATTTAGAATATATAGATAACATTAAAATGCCTTATACTGTTTTAGCAGTTATTTAATTTTAAAAATGCAATCATTTTGCTAATAGGATCTTTTAATCATATTTTCTATCAGAATCTTTACAATCTTCATCATCATCATTACAATTTCATTTTCATTCTGTTTATCGATTGTAAATATTGTAACTGTAATAATACATTGAATACAGATACAGATATACAAATGTTTAAAGCAATTATGTAGGGATTCATTAAATTTATATCTAGCATAGAGCTAGTAAATAGAATAAAATATCATCTCAAACAAAGTATATCTACAGTAGCAGGGTCACCAAATTAAAATTTTTATAAAGTATGTAGTAATGTTACCTTGTGGTTCAGCAATATTAAGTTATTCCAATAAAATTTTCTTAATTTCTTATATGAGTCCGCTGAGAAACTTCACATTGGATGCCTATTATGATTTGAAATTATAATATTTGTTAATTTACAGCTTAATAGGTATACATACAGTCCACTCAATCGTATGCTTTTGAAAAAAAAAACTGTGGAAAGTTATAATAATATACTTAAATTAAATTATTTCCCATGAATAGAAATTATTATTATTTTTTTTGTGTTTCTAGTATTTATTAGACTTTTGAAACCCTGCACCGCCCTGATTAGCATGTTTGTATTTTTTTTTAAATATTCTGCAGCTTAAGAAATAATTTTGCTTGTATGGTTGTATACTTTATTTCTGTAATTACAGTGAACTCCTGATTATTGGAACTAATCGACACCAGTGAAATTTTTGATCAATTTCAAAATTTTTGGATAATTTGTTAAGTCATGGACATGAAAGTTACATAGACTTTGTAAAAAAATTTAATCTGTTTTAATATTTACTATGGTCATTCATGGTCTTGTAATATAAAGTTTGATTATTTTTTTTTACAAACCGATAGTGTTCCTGGTGAATGATAGAGAGTTGTGCAGCGAGGTGTGAAGGGGTGAGATGCTGCATTCGCATTCCAGAGGACCTTGGTCCACTTCCCAGTCAGTCCATCCGGATTTTGGTTTTTCGTGGCTTCCAAAAATCGCTCCAGACAAAAATGCTGGGAGGTTTCCCCACTACAGGCATTCCCCACTGACCTTGAATTGTGTCGTCGTGCGATAGAGTTTCTAAAGACCTTTTCATCAACGAGATAGTAAACCCAGCAAAAATCAAAATTATTTTCGGCAGTACTAATATAATGTGTTTTTAATTATTTGTATTTGCTTAAAATGCTGCATGTTATCTTGTCTCTGTAATGTATTAGTGCTCAGATGAAGGCTTGGCCTGTTCCTGTGTCATCAGCTCTGCTTTAGGTAACTGTACATTTAAAGCTTTCATCGTGCTTCAGATCCACAATAATAGGACTTGAGAGCATCCACAACTTCAATGTTTTGTGAGTCTACCACAAGACAGTGTGATAATTTTTTATACAACTGACCTAATACAGCTAAGTTATGCCTAATAATTAGAAAACAAATTATTAGTTTTGAATCATTTATCCATCTTAAACTTTTTTTTTTTTTACTTTGCAGCTCTGAGTAACTTTCTACATTAGTAATTAATAATTATTTTTAGGACATTATATATATGTATGTATATTTGTTTAAATGTATTTAGATAGTGTAGTAAAATACCTCTATGTAACAAAACTGAAGGGCCAGGATTTTTTGTGTGTTTGTTATAAAGGAGTGGAATGAAACAAACTCTGTCTCGAACTGACTGAGCTATTTAAAATTTAATAATTTTTTTTTGTGAGAGAATTAATAAATTAAGAGAATTAATAAATAATATCATGCACCTAACGTTATTTTAATGAATAAATTTTTAACCAACTTTTGAACATTTGAAATACAGAGCAGCAGCGTAATTTCTTAGCTAGGGAATCAGTATTTTCTTGATTATATTAATGTGGAAAATATTGTTTTTCTCAATAACCAAAATATGTTTTATTGTAATGATTGTAATGCTACTCAAAATAATAATGTATTAAAACACATGGTGCATTTTTGTTGTCAATTTTATGTGTTTTATGTTGTTAAAGAAAACATATATAGAGAGGTTGATAGTTACATACTGCAACATCTAGAGGGATGCCATTTTAGAGAGAGGATATATATACACTAGCTACTCACACTCTTCAGACTGTATACACTATATAATCTCAATCCCTTCAATGGTGTAATCTCAATCCCTTCAATATCACCATCCTATTTTTTATACATATATAGATATACATATGCATGCACATTAGGTAGTCTAGGCATACATAACAAAAATTATGAATCTGCATTCCTAATCAACTCGTACTAATCATCATAGTATGGAAAAATAAAACATATACATATACATCAAAATGGATGGAAAAAGGATTTAGTGATTGTATGTTTAATTAAGAGTTTGTCTTATTATTTTTATTAAATTATTAAGTGTGACAAAATATTGATTTAAAGAAGAGCCATTGACAAACTTTTGCAAAACGCAATGTTTTCATTAAATGTTTGCACGGATTGCAAGATTCTATAATAATGTTTCCGTTTTCGGAAACTAAATTAAAATATTTTTCAAAACAAGCCCGTGGTAAATGTTTCATACATTCTTTCAGAATACAAAACATCACTCACTTATTGTTTCACTTCATGCACCTGTTTCACTAACAAGTGAGAAGGCCATAGATAAACCCAGAAGCAATAAACGTGAAAAACTCTGAAAACATCAAAATCATAACATTGTTGCCAATAGAGCAGTATTGAATTTCTCCTCTAGTACAGTTGCAGTACTCCAGTATCCTGATAAGTTACTTTGGTAAATATATTAAAATTCATTTTCAAAATATTGCATAGTAGTTTTACTTGAGGAACCAATACAAAATCGTTCCAGTCCATGAACGAAAGGAATGAAATTCAGAACTTTCTGTTGAAAATGTTGTGGATTTCTTACTTGTTCCAGTCAAAAAGAAACTAAAAAAACCGGAAAGCGTTCAAATGAACAAGTTCCGAGCTCTGTTTATTTGAGATGGTTTTAGACTGTACTTAAGGTTTCTAGAATGTTCTACATGGGTGTACGATGCTGCACTTGCAGGGGGCTACTCTCAGTACACACACCTGAAGGCAAAACAAACACTTTTTTTTTTTACACAGTATAACAATAAATATCATATGGTTTTTTTTTTATGGCAGTATCGTGCTTAGGATAGTGTGCATGCTGGCACAATATCCAATTCCACAGTACTTGAAGGTGTGACACATGTGGTTTGACAGGAGGAATTCTGGGAAAGGTTCAAGAGTCATGCAACTAAACTTTTATGGCGTGAACTTTCTCAATGAAGCATGGAACACAGTGAAACAACTCTCATTCTATTTTACAAACAAAAATACAAAAATGTATCTGTAACTGCTAAGATTTTAATTCAAGGCTTTCAAGCACATAACTAATGTATGACATATTTTCATGTTTCCAGGGATGCTGTAGAATCTGGAGCAGCTGGGAAATGAAATCAATTATGTTTAGTGTTTAATGTGTTGTAAATATTTTATCAAAATATTTTTTTTATAAAAAATAAGATTTGTTTCTTTATCACTATAGTGGCTTTGTTTATTTCTTTCCTGTTCATAGTTATTTAATTACTTGTAACAGTACCTGTATACACATCTACATACTACATATATAGGTCTAGCTATATAGTATCCTCTAAGTAATGCTCAAATTTGTTCCAGTTAAATAGTGTGCTAATCCAATTTGTTTTTTTTTACATATCACCACAGCCATAATGGTGCAGATTGATCGTTCACGAATCAAATTATTTTGATTCCTGAGTGATTTTCGCCCACAACTGTGTGTGCTTTTTTTGTACGTGATTTCGGCCACATAACCCTAGCCTGTAAAATTAGGTAGCACTTTGAAAAAAAATTTAAAGCTGAATTTTGGCACTATGCTATGTTGGCCTTGAAGAACAGCATATCAAAATCCTCAGTTTGCTGGTGTTTTCATCCTTGATTTTAAGGCCCTTTAAGGTTTTTAAGGTCTGCATTTTACACCACTTCACTCTTGCTCATGCTGTGAGGCAACATATACTTTGAGACTTATCAAGTTGAAACACTGTATGCATAGATAGACCTGCTTACCAAGTAGATATTTTTCAAGCCATGCACAGACAAAGTCATTATCTCCCTTTTCTAGTGTAATGTTGGCATCTATCAACATATTCTTCAAGTCTACAATGAATTCCTGTTTATTTTCCCTGATGCTCTGCACACAATCAATCACACTAATAATGCTAGGATTGTTCCTTGCTATAGCGCTATAGGTCACGAGCAAGTCTGAGTGATACCGGGCATGTTTATTTTCTATACTGCAGTTTCTTTATGTATGTGCCATTATTTGAAAACAGTAAAACAATTCAAATTGTAAGTTACAAGCAGCAAGAATGTGACTGATACAATTAATAGTAAAACAAAGTTGAATGAACAGGAAACAAGATAAAAGTATAAGTTTTTTCGATACAACACATTTCCAATTTAAAAAGTCATTGCGTACAAATACAAATGAAAATTTTCTTATGTATGAAGAACAGAACTTTTTACTCTGTACAGGAATTGCAATAGTAATAAAATCTAATATTTATTTTTTATAATTATTTACAAGAGCCTCAACAATGAGGAGGCCAAATCACACAAATAAGATTAATGTGCATCATGTTCATCATCCTTACCCAGTAGTACTTGAGTCACGGCTACCTACACTAAGACTGGGGATCGGCACCCTTGCTATCAGTTAGGGCCAATGAAACGGTCCACCAAAGGTGGTAACAACACTGACCATGCTGAATGTTGTGGGTTGTGGCAGCAAGTGCATGCATCATCCAAGGGGGAGAGGGGCAGGATGATATATCACCACTCTTTCCCCCCCCTTCCCCCAACCAAAACCACCCCAAATCCAAATCGTAAAAACAATTATTCTCACTAACAAATGAAAAGAATTTGAAAACAAAAAGTGGGAAAAGTAATTCTGTTCTACCCCCTCCTCCCCCCACACAAATGGAATTCTGTGTACGCTCGAGGCCAGGACTACCAGGGCAGTCGGAGCTAGTCGTCTTGAACTGCACGCATGTGGGGCATCAATGATAGTCAAAGCTGAACCGTCTTGACACACTGGTAAGTATCTAGGCTCCATGTATGAGTCATACCCCGAGATGTCAGTGATGTCTCTTCGCCCTTGTCCACAGCATCCAGGACTTTATCGTTATCTCCACGAGGCATGCCAATCATATTCTGTCCACCTTTAAACTCACAATAGAAGGTTGCAGGGTTGAAAACCTATTCAGGCTAATAATGCCTGGTTGATAAACTGAAAAACTGGCTGGCATCCCTACGTGTGTTCAGCAGGTACCGTCTTTTATTTTATTGCTAGTTAATTAGTTAACCTAATCTCAGCTTATTAAATACAAAAAAAAGAAATAAAATCCATTCAGTTAAGCAATTATATAAATTCATAATATTAGTAGTAATTTAAAGCTAATGTACTACCATTTTTCATTTTATATTCCTGGTCAGATATTCATTTTTTTATGGTGCAACCTGTCTGTTGAGCACTTTTGAAATAATAATAATAATAATTCCTTTACTTTGTTTCTGACTCCCTGGTAGAATAAAAATGAAATGGCTGGAGAGGAACTGTGTTTTTGGCAGGTGCTGCCATCTGTTGAGCTCTGTTGAACTAACACCTACCTCTTCCTTGTTTCTGACTCCCTGGTAGAATGAAAATGAAATGGCTGGATAGATGCTGTTTTTTGGCAGGTGCTGCCATCTGTTGAGCTCTGTTGAACTAACACCTACCTCTTCCTTGTTTCTGACTCCCTGGTAGAATGAAATGAAATGGCTGGATAGATGCTGTTTATTGGCAGGTGCTGCCATCTGTTGAGCTCTGTTGAACTAACACCTACCTCTTCCTTGTTTCTGACTCCCTGGTAGAATGAAAATGAAATGGCTGGATAGATGCTGTTTTTTGGCAGGTGCTGCCATCTGTTGAGCTCTGTTGAACTAACACCTACCTCTTCCTTGTTTCTGACTCCCTGGTAGAATGAAATGAAATGGCTGGATAGATGCTGTTTATTGGCAGGTGCTGCCATCTGTTGAGCTCTGTTGAACTAACACCTACCTCTTCCTTGTTTCTGACTCCCTGGTAGAATGAAAATGAAATGGCTGGCTAGATGCTGTTTTTTTGGCAGGTGCTGTCATCTGTTGAGCTCTGTTCAACTAACACCTACCTCTTCCTTGTTTCTGACTCCCTGGTAGAATGAAAATGAAATGGCTGGATAGATGCTGTTTATTGGCAGGTGCTGCCATCTGTTGAGCTCTGTTGAACTAACACCTACCTCTTCCTTGTTTCTGACTCCCTGGTAGAATGAAAATGAAATGGCTGGATAGATGTATTGTCCGTTGATACCCGGGGCATGAATGGATTCATGCGCCCCCCCCCCCCCCTCTTTTTTTGCACATACCACACCAATAAAGCTGGGGGTCCGGGGGCCCTCCCACGGAAAAATGGTGCTATTTAAGCATCTTTCATACCTACATGTAACAGTTTCTGTGCTACTGTACCTTCCATGCATGAACCCACTATGTCCATAAAGTAGTCCGTATAATCACTAGACTTGTTCATTAAATATATGTTGAGACGTTATATTGTAAATCAGATTAGACATTCCTAGCATGCAAGTTAAAAAAAACTTTTTACCAGTTACCAGTTGTAGTAGGAATTACAATGCAGGCGATTTCGGCGCCACAGCTTTGCGCCCGGGGCGTATGCCCCGCTTGTTCCCCCCCTCCCCCCTAGTTGCGGCCCTGTGTACAGACTTGCTTAACTAAGAAAGGGTTTTAATTGTTTTCGAAGGATTAAAGTTTTAAGCCCAGAATGATTAGAGAAAGAGAGAATTGAATTTTGATAAATTGTGAATTGAGTGGCTTTTTGCAAATATGTTACAAAACAAAAGTCATTTTGTTGACATTTAGAATTAGTGTTTGAAGAAATAAAATAGCTCACCTATACAACATACCGCACTAATTTATGGCAGACAATACAAGTTCCATAGTGTATGTATGAGTTATTTAAGGATTGTTGCTATTTCTTGTTGTATTTACAGTGTAAAATGGTTTGTGAATTATTTTAATAGCAAGATGATACAGGTAGGCATTTTTGTGTAAATTTGTCATAAGGCAAATATTGTATGAAAATCAGATTTCATGGCTTTTTTGTGTTTTCTTTATTTTTTTCACGATCACAAAAATTGCATTCTCTCTTCACAGCTGGCAGGATTTTTCTATTACAGCACACATTTTAAAAATACACAATTAACTAATTAGAAGAGAAACAGACCTTACACTACTGCAGTTGGATGCGCGCCGATTGAGAGGCGTCCAAACATGTGGCGGTAGCCTCTCCCCTTGTCACACCACGTTAAAACTTAAGTTAGTTCCTGGATAGCCCTCGTACTTCCAACAAATATTGTTTTCTGGTTTAAGCTCATTGCGACAGCATATCTGATTGCTCTGTGCAACCGACGTTCTAAATCTGTAGCTAAATAACACACGACACATGCATCATCTTACTCCTACACAGCATTGTTAACAATTATCTTGGGTTGCACTTAATAGACCTAATGAGAATGTGATAGGGGGAAACACTAGATACATTTATAAACATTTGTGGAAATGTGCAGGTGCATGCTACAGCGAGAGAGTTTTACAAGGAATAATTAATAATGCTCGTTTTATGTAAAAATTGTAAGTAGTAATTCACATAATTTGTGGCCAGAAAGCAAAATTATCGTATTTACTCACGTATGGTTTGCAGATTTTATGCAGATTTTTTGTTTAATAAAATGTACTGCGACCCATATGTGAAAATTTACATTTTGGGTAATAAAAAAAAACAGCATTGCACTGTTGTGGTTGAATACTATATGCTTAAATAACTAGTCTGTGTTGGTTTTCAATAAATATGTCACGAGCAAATATAAATTGTTTAATTAAACTATCTCAGCAGCTAGTGTAAAGCGTCGTGAACTGTGCTGTTAAACTTCGTCTGCCGCCTGTTGTGCGGCTACCCAGCAGATGCCGGTAGCCGGTATGTGATGTGGCAGTCCGCCACTGGCTGGTGCTTGGCAAGAGGGGGAGTCTAAAAAGAAACCACCCAATGAGAAAGAGGGGAAGGGAGTGCGTGCGTGCGTGTGTGCGAGCGCATGTGGCCATGCAGCAGTTTTTATGGTTCTCCATCCCTCTCTAGTCATGAACTGGCACCGTACACAATCATCACAACAGGTTTTTGTGATGCAACTGTGTCCGAATATTGTTTTCACATTGAGATTTCCAAAGCATTCTACTGCAACGTTTCATTCATGACAAAACTGCTATAAAAGGCGTGCTTGTTTTTATTTAAGATACTGACAAAAAATATTGAGAAGGAAACAGCCTGCGGTCTTTTCCCTTTTGGGGGAGATGGGAAGGGAAACATGAGTATAAAAATAATGCACTCTTTTACTTTGTATTTTTATTTTGATAGTGTTAGGGTGAAAAGGTGAGGAGGGAGGAAGGGCCATTAAATATGAAGAAGGGAAAGATGAAGGACATCAGTGCCATTTCTTATGCAACAATAAGCAGACACATGACCACAAAGACTTTACTTGTATTCTACTGGAGACAGATATATGACGTGACCTAAATTCGAGGGTGACCCTTACAATGAAAATGTTAAGATTTTTTTGGTGCATAATTAAGTGTACGACCCATACACAGGGGGCAACCATTCTGCTGGTAAATACAGTATACAGTATAAAAAGACAATTTTGATCAGTGATGTTTTGTGTGCAAAGTATTGGCTGCTTCAATATTATAACCACACATCTACTTTTAACAGCTTCTACCCAGGTCAAAAATGATGATGATAGCATACCAAAAGTTAAGTATTTGGGATATCTTCTCAGTCGGGGATACAGATGGCGTAATTTTCCATAATTTCTTCTCATGCTGTTGATGGGATGTACACCAATTTTCTTCCTTATTAACATTTTGTACTCATCATCAACCAGCAAGAAATGACGCCTCCTCAATGCTATTATGCAAACAGATGGGAAGGAATAAAAGCTGTAGTTGTGTGCTCTTGTCGCTCATTTTATAGCACCTAGACGTGCTAAGTGATTTGCGCTCACATACCCCTCGCTCTTTAGTATGGCCAGAGCTAGGAGTGCACATTAATCAAAATATTTTAATTTCCAGCCATTGAAGTGTGTTTGTCGACTACCATTTTAACAAGTGAAAGATGCAGATAGCTATTCAGAAAAAGATAAGCTACCTATTTTTTTTCATATGTCATATTTAGGGATGGGTCAGTTCCACATTTCTTTGATCCCGATTCAAATTCATATTCCAAAATTTCCCTCTATTCTAGGTGCGATTCCGATTCTAATTCAGGAATCAAAGCACCGAAGAATCGACTAGCCCATCTGTAGTCATATTAAATTGTAGTATTTGATTAAGTTTCACTTCCCCCCGTTGCTATTGTGAGTGTAAAAGAATCCAAAGTTCATACAGATTAAAATGTGCACTACTTGTTATTTATGAAAACACTACTTCAAAACATGCATCAATTAATTGGTGTTATTATTTCAAAACCACTTACATATATTGAACAGCGCTACTTTGAGGAGCTGGTGTTTCCTCTGTTCTGATCCATTGGCATGCATATATGTAAGAAACTTAGCTACATAAAAATGATAAACTGTTAACTCATTACCCTTGGCATAGCTGCACATCAGTTCTAGCAATTCAACTGACAATGTGAAAGGATCATATCAACCAGAATTTTGAAAGCAAATTTAAGTTTAGCAATTTCAAATAGTTTTATAATATGTAGCCATCTTAATAAATAAATCAAATATTCTTTAAAAAAAAATATCAGAATGTTTATCAACTTGCAAGATGCATGCTAGTTATTATATGCCAAACTGCCTCCCTATTCAATGTCATTTAAAAACATTTAAGTAACAATTAACAACTATTCTAGAATGCAAGAAAAGAATGCATCTGAAAGGTTCTACATGTTGGATCCAGAGTGAAACAAGTGAATAATTGGTTCTATTTGCCTGTAAATGAATTGCAAATTACAAATTAACTATATAACTAATACTTTAAATTTGTATTTATAATAAACACACTTAAAAATCTTAAAATCATTGTTCAAGCAGCAGAATTTAATTTATTTATTCCTGTACTTGCACACGTTTAGCTGCAAAAGTGTTAATATTTTATCAAGTTGGTATACTGCAGGAAAAGCTAAGGCACAGGTTTTTTTTTTCTTTTAATAAAAAAAAAACAGATCACCACCAAAAAGTTATTCTTGCATCTGTAATGACATTAACAAACTTGGCAGTAGCTGAGTAGCAAGTGAAGCCAAGATTCTTAAGCATCCCACTCATGAAGGTGAATTAATTATAAGGTAGTAATGCTGGGTAATAACAACACTGAAAATGACAATATATAATTTATTTATGTTACACTTTTACTTCTGTGTGGACCTTATTTCACTAAGAAGAAATATGGTTTAAAAGAATTATCAATATGACAGACACACAGACGGAGCACAACTGTGATAGAATTTACATGTGTTAAATTTAAAATGACATCATTGAACAAACTTTTGAAAAATATACATGCTATACACTCTAAAACTTTTGTTCCAAATTTCTTAGACCCGCATTATTTTTTTTTATTTTGTGTGGTTTTCTTGTGTTTTTGGAACAATTTATCATCTACCTAATTTGAAAAAAATATATTGTGGACGGGTACATTGTGTTATTAAAACTACCGGACATCTAATTTACACCCATTGAAAATGGTTCTTTTTGCCTTGGGTAGGATTAAATTACTTTTTTTTTTTTTAACAAGACAATGTTTAAATTTTAATATCATCTACACAGCAAGAATTTAACATCATTGTTTATTTATGGGTTAATGGAATCATGAACACTGGCAACAGTGTGAAACATATCACATTTGTAAACTGAGTACCTATGCGAGCAGTAAACATTTATTCAACAGCTACTGAAAAGTACTGTCACTGATGATAAAAAATTTATTAGTAAGCAATTTGTATGAAGTAACTATTGGTACAAATAAATAATGTTATTCTGTTAAAATGGACTAGTAACATACTGTCTAGCCAGTGTATCGTTCATTTTTGTCAGAAATCACACGTACACATCTTGCATACACAATTGGCAGTAGAAAAAGTTATGTTCAAGTTCAAATTCACATCATTCATTCTCTTAAAGTAATATCTTTGTGATGTTCACTACACAAATATTTCAAGTCTACACATGTTGAGAAGCATTATATATAAATAGAAAAATTAAATGTAAAGTATTATCACATACATTAAAATAACTAATTATAATTCAACAATTCAGCATGTCTGCCACTCAAAAGTTACTTTGATAACATTATGGCAAGTTCCACCTCAACAGTCCCAAATAAACCTTCCCAATCCAATGTCTCTGGAGGTACATTTCATTTCCAACAACATGAAATGTGATTAATTATTTACACTTATAAAAACAAATATGTGGTATTCTCGTAAATGTACAGTTCTAAGCACTTTACGCGTCACATCCACTAATGTGCAAGCAGTAAGATATCTGTGCATTTCAACAACTATAAAAATATTATGCACAAATGAAAACAAAATTCTCCTGCCAGTCTAGGAATACTGCAGCAAGAGTACACCATGAACACCATGTAAAATCTTCAACCACAATCCACCCATTAATTTCCACCATTTGAAAGTAGTTATCTGTTGCTCTCATCTTCCTTCCACCAGATAACGTCGGCCATTCTGGCTGTTCACGAAGTACACATATCACAAGTTCAGAAAAATGGCACATAATCTCACAAAAAGAGTTTTTTTTCCACACCTCCAAAACTTAAAAATATAAAACGGATTTCATACAAAAGATAACGTGCCAGATTTATTTGTACGCAGTCCTGTTCGTAAAACACTTGTCTGGAAAATAAAATCTTTGTGGTGGAATGAAGGGTTGGCGCAAGTGCCCGGCCACCTCGGCGACGCGCTGGTCGGTCCCTCCTCCTCCTCCCCCTTCGCCATCCAGTCGCAGAACCGATACAGGGCAGCCTCCTGGCCTCGCATGGTTCCCTACCTCCTCGCGTCACTGAAACAACAACACACCAGTCGCACTAGGGTCGAATTCCACTCCCAAAGGGTGCCTGCAATCCACCTCAATATAGGAGCAGAACCACAAGAAATACGGTTTCAGACAAACACACAACCCTTTAAAAATTATAAACACACACACACACACACGCACATGCACATGCTTGCTCCCCCACGCATTTATTCCCCACCCCCACACGCTAGACATGTTAGTTTTCCGGAGAATTTATCCGGAAATTTATCTGCGAAACCGGAAAAATTTCCAACAAGTTTTGCTTTCACAGAAACACACATATAAATTTTATCAACTTATTTTATACAAACAGTACAAAATAAAACACACATTTCGTCGTTCTTTACAAACCTTTTGACTCGCTTAACGTTTGAGAAATGGGTGGAACCCATGTTACCTTCTACTAACATAGGAACCAAAAAATTGTTGTTCAAACAGTACCTAACAACCTACAAAAAATAGGAAAACTACCATATAACTACATCACACTATCTTAAATGATTTCAATTCATGTTGGTAATAGATTTTTTTTTTTCCTTTTTTTTTTCCCCCCCAATCACATATGCACCCAGCACTTCAGATCTCTGAAAGCCTGGGCGGTGCAAGAAATAGGTATACAACTGTCGATTTCTGGACTACACGTGTTTGATATGTCCTGCAAAGAATAACAAATGTATTGCCTATGATGTAGCTCTCAGGCTCTCCGAGATCTGTCACGCTGTATACACACGTTCAGGATCCAAACAATTTATGTCACAAAATGTTCTTTGCAGTGCTAAAAAAACATTCTGAGAACACTATCATGCCAAAGAATTTTTATCTGCCCTTTAGAGGTTTACTGGTCATTAGATAAGAAGAAATCAAAAATCGTTGTAACAAAAAATTTTCTGGATTGGTTAACTTATTAATTCATGTATTTAAGACTGTTTTTATCCTTCATAATAATAATTTGAGTGACTGAATGCTCTCATTCTATAAATTTGTGATTATAGGATTGTGCATTTTTGGTATAAAGTATTGATATAAAAAATTAGGCACATTATTTTTTTAATTTTGATAATAAATCTTCTAAATAAAAGTAAAGAAAATAAAAATGCTTGATTTAAATGAATATGAACCAAAAATTAATTTACATAAGAATAATGTTAGGAGTTAATTATATACTAATTTCAGGCATAAAACTGATCATTAAAACAATCAATAGGACCTAGAATGTAATATGACTTAACATAAGAGACAATCAAATATAAATCGATATATGATTGTCAGATGACAAAGATATCTCACAGATACGACAACTCACAATTCAAAATGACTTTCAAAAAATTTCACTGTGGCTTAGCTTATGTTGATTAATGTTTACTTTTTAATTATATCTGATTAAATTTCTGTACCAACAGTTTTAGTATAAATAATAATCGTACTAAACTTGCAATTTTATGCAATGTTTTCAAGAAGTCTTTGATGAATTTACCACACTATAAATAAACTTTTTTCTCTCTTCCATATTCTAGAAAGTACAAGAAACTTATGGTTCGGATCATAATGAAGTGAACTTTAAAACTTTTTTTTTGTTTTCATATCATTTTCATAAAATTTGTTAACTATATTGTTTCATTTCCTTTTGTAACTATCAGTGGTGTTTTATTTTTTAGTTCTTACCATTAAGGTCATGTAAATGAAACAATAATTGTAATTTTTTTATCTTAATGGTAAATCCTGCATAAAATAATTATTTTCATTTAATTATATTATAGTGATTAATCTATAATTGTAATGTTTATAATTAGGAATTTATAATGATCACCCACTTCATTTTTTTTATTGCATGATGAGTTCAATTATATCAAATTTTTTTTTTTAATATTATGACCAACTCATTCTCCTTTGACACCACAGCAACACAGTACAGTAATCAAAATTATGTCACATTTCTGAACCATTTAAAATTATAGACTCACCAGTCGACACATTCGGTTCAATGGCAAAGCTCGAATATTATACTAAAATGTAATGTTTTTAAATAATTGAATTGAATTAAATACTGAAAAAAATATTTGTTTTGGATGTCAACTTGCTAAGTGGATACTTTATCCTGCAGTGTGTATCACTATGCTGAACTCGGCTCGTTAAAATTTTAGCTAGGTACCTTCTAAACAACAACCACTAAAACCAAATTAAAACCAGACAGTTAAAACTACACCGAATTTGTCTCGTTAAAATTTTAGCTACCTTCTACACAATAACCACTAATACCAACCAAAACTGGACAATCAACAGCTGCAATACCAAAATCGTAACAGACTCGAATGTAAACCAATTAATGAGCACAAATATTACCTACTAGACTCATCTACAGCTAGGTGGTAACAGTCTTTCACCAAATCAGAATACATCACCTCCAATGTATTAAATGATACGTAGTACACCAAAGCCAAAGCCAAAGCCAAAGCCATCTTCCCGTTCATTAAGAGTCTTAACCTTTATTGGGTAAAAAAAAATTATCTATCAAAGTGAAAAAATACTACGGCGACATTACATAATGTCTGCTTATGAGTTATTCATGGGTTATGGAAAATTGAAATCACTAACTCTGGTGCAAGTACGTATCAATTTATTTCATCTGCAACTGATACATAATTGTAAGGGTTTGCGAGATTAAATTTTGTGCAAGCAAGCAAGTTAGAAGATAAGATATTCAGGAAAATAGAAAACTAATTCCAATGGAGAGAAATAAAAAAAAATTCAAGTGAAGAGCACGTAAGATGGAAAATTTCAAATAACCGAGACACTCTCATGCAATAGTATACTTTCGGAAGAGAGAGAGAACACATGCTTACCCTGGCCCCGGATAATAGTACGGTGGAGGTCTCTCATACTCTGTGGACAGGGGGGGACTATTGTAGCGGGGCGAGTTCCCGTTGGGGTAGTCCCAGTTCCTGGCAACACAGAACAAACGACCGCACCCGTTACAGACTTGCACGTAGCTACACCACCACACCGCAAGCATCTCCACAGCAACAGACCCCGTCTCAGGGACGGCACACAACTTGCACGTACACATTCCTAACTATTGAACAGGAACATGGCAGCAAGGAACAACAACGTTGTTTTCGTTATGCACAGCAGCCAAAGAAACGTTATTTGCGCCAACCATGCTGTGCTTCAAACTCTTACTGTGCTGCCAAACGAGAAAAGCACTTCTGGGCCAATGTAAACATAAGATGAATAATGGTACATTCCTCCTCACGCCCTTGCAGAAAGTGCAGATCATGCATGGAAGAAGTCATGCTTGCACAAGAAAAGAAGTGGGTATCCAACACTGCGGTGCAGATTCACCATTATAAATCAAAAGGCAATTAAATAGTTTTATCACTGTTGCAAAACAATCACTTGTGTGATTTTATTCATGCATCAAGACAACCAGACGTCTTGATATCCTTCGGCTGCCTACATAGTAAAATTTTCACAGGAGGCATCAAAAACACAAGAGAAATTTTGTTTTCAAATGACATGCAAATTACGTAGTGTGGCATTTACCTTGGGATTATACTTTTCTTTGGGTATGATGGTCAATGAGATAAGTCTTCTCCAACCTGATCCAGGCTGTCCAAGGTCACACAGCAAGTGCTCGAAGTAGTGAAAAACAAACAGTTCACCCGTCAGGCATTTCCCTGTGTTTCCCTTCCACCTCTTGTGAGCGCAGGACGAAAGAAGCTGACGCTCCCACCAGCCCGTGTTGTCTGCCAGCCGTGGGTGTCGTGCCGCAACGAACGACAGAAGGCAGGTTCCTCACTTTACGCCCCAAACGTTTGACTTTATCCCCTTCTGCCCAGGGAACTTCCTGCCCACAATGCTGTGTGCTCCATCCCATTCATCCCCTTCTGACCAACAGAGACGTCACATGGTAAAACATTGGACTCGCATTAGAAAAGCCTCGGGTTTGAATACCATTTCATCTATCCTGATTTCTGTTTCCCAAATCACTCCAGGTAAGTTTATATGATTACTTGGATAAATTCTTATTGGAGATCATAGAGATCAAACTCAATAGCTGAAGCTATTCTGTGAAAAAATTCCCTGCAGAATCAAATAAAAAGAACAGTTGTATAACAAAAAGTATTACTGCACACCGAAATCCTTTAATGACTATGCTATGTCTGAATCCTTCCCATATTTCTGTAGTATTTGTCCATTTCTGATGATCTCGTTAACAAAGTAAAACCAAAATAAATAAACAAAAAATCAACTTCTGGAGCTCAGCACATCTTCCCAAGACCAGGATTCATGTCCTTCGTGAGAAAATTCATCACAACAAGATCTGGTGCCTACTGCTTGCCGAATGAGTCCTTGCCAGACGGGTTTCCCACAGCAATTCTCGCAAGTCTTTCCTACAGACAAGAATCTATCTCTCTCTATCAGCAAGGTTATGATTGATATGATACCCATAACAACTCTCAGTGTAGACTCTCAATAGCAGGTTATCCCGGAGTTAAAGACGAACTGCCCCTTCACCTTACACCACAATGAAGCCAGGTGACTTGGTAGTAAGACACCCTCTCCTTCCAGAAAACCCAGTTCTGGATCCCTAGGTTCCACCATCTGGTTTCCTGAAATAGCTTCAGGCAAATGCTAGAATGGTTTCAGTCAGGGGTGTGCACAAGGTGTGGGGAAGGATATACACCCCCCCCTTCACCCACACAAATCCTAAAAAAATCTTTCATTCCCGCCAACACATGGGAAGGATTTGAAAGCAAACGAAGGGAGAAATGAATTATTATTTTTTAAATTATACCCTCTTTTTTTTAATCCCATACGGCAATGGTTCGTCTTATCAAAAATTATTTCAGATAATAGTTTTAGATAAAAATTATAAGAAAAAGAAACTATTTGTACATATTCAATGTTGTGCCCACAAAAGAGAAAAAATTTTTTGCCCCCTTTTTTTTTATCAACCCATTGCAGTTATGGTTGGTCATAACAAAAATTTGATCAGACTAAAAATTTTTGTATTACTCCTACGAGTTATAATATGTTCAAACAGATGAAATATCCACCATATTATGGGAGTTATAGCATTTTTTTTCCTTCAAAAAACCTTTCCCATTTCTACCCCTTTGATCTGATAGTGCCCATTAATGAACTTGACTGAGGTTTTCCAAATTTTTTAAATTTTATTTATCAGTTTGGAAGTGATGTGAAAAATTAAGACAGTTATTGTGTCCACAAAAATGTGATACATGTATATGTGAGTATGTGTGTGTGTGTGTATATATATAATCTTTTGAGTTGACGATGGTTTTGGGGTCAATGAACCATGAAACGAAAAACAATATAAAAAAAATTCCGGAAGTCACACCATGGTAACGGCTGCAATCGGTAGTATTTTTTGAAAACTACCAAAAAGACTCTTACTCCTAAACACAATGAACTATAATACCATTCAACAAAAAAAAAAAAAACATTAACTTGTGCAGAAAAATAATTTCAAAATATGTCTTATGTATATAATGAAATTATTTCATTACTTAATCAATGGCAAAGCTAAAACAATTAAAAAGAAAAATTTATATTAAATCCATGCTGCTTATGAAAATATAAGATTTGCAAGATAAGAGACCACGACCAGAAACCTGGTGTAAAACAATTTCTAGAGGATTCTTATTCTTACAAAACAATTCAAACAAAAAATTCAAATTCATTCAGTTTTAGGGTGTGCAATATGCACTAACTTTCTAATGAGCTTCGGGGGTACAGAGACAAACTAGACTTGTGGTAATGATACTAAGTACTACACAGAACAGAGTGAACAACGAACGAGCAGATGGATCTCTTGTGCCTTATGAGCCCAAGCATTTCTACAAACACAGCAGGATTGGGGGAGAAGGGGGGGGGGAGGGGGGAAGAGACTACAGCTGCCAGGGAACTACAGCACAGATGCGAGCAACGAGATACCACCAGTACTTGCGAGTGTGTATTAATTACTTGCGCCACTGTGCGGGGTCTGGCCACCTCGGGTGAGACAAGTACCTCCGCTTCATGGAGCTGCAAGAGAGAACAGCACTGCCCAGATCGCAGACAGACTCCGCCCGCTTCATGTACACGGAGCCCGACCTATTGGGAGCATCTGCATTGCTCCTCTCGCAAACATTCATTCTTGACCAAGACAAGACGTTTTGTCACAACTGGACAACCTACATGGGCTTATATAAAGTATTTATTAACAAGTATACGAGAAACTCCATGTGGTTGGGAGAAGTAGGGGGAAAACGGGCAACTGTACATGCAGTTGCAGTGTGTCATTCTAGATATATATCTCTCCTATCTCTCAATTATATCTACTAATCTCTCTATCCCTCTATATTTCTCTCTCAATATCTCTCTTTAAATCTCTCTCACCCTCAATTCCACCCACTGTCTATCTTTCCCTCTCAATTTTTCAGTTTCTATCCTTATCTCTCAATATATCATATATAAATCTCTCACTATATAAACACTGTCTCTCTTACTCTACCACATATCTCTCACATCTGTGTGGTTCACATCACTCCTAAAGTTATCTTACATCTCTCTCCATCTAATTAATATATCTCTCTGCTGTCATAATTCTTTCTGCCTGTCTCACATCTCTTCTGTGGCTCACATCTCTCTCTGTATCTATGTCTATAAGTGTGTGTATGTGTGTATCTGTCTGTCCTATATCTATGCATGCCTATATCTATGCCTCTATCGCTCTGTGTGTGTGCGCATGTGGTCATGTGTGCGAGTGTATGTTTTTTGTGTGTTTTGTGTGTGATTTTTTTGTGTGTGTGTGTGTGTGTGTGTGTGTGTATGAATAAAGCTATGTACATAGTGCAATAAACAATTTTAAGTACTGCATTTTCTGTATCTACAGGTGTTATAACCTAAGTAGTTAGTAAATTTTTCAGATTATAGCTTAGACACTGCTTCTAAACCTTCAGTCAAACACAGAAATTTTAAAGCATGTAAAAGTGAAATCAACAGACAGACACTAGAAAAAACTTACACTCATTTCTGTTACACAAACCACAGAATGTAACAGAGCAGACAATGGAGAAACATTAAGCTTAGTAGCAAATTAGTATGATGAGGCAGGCCGGCAATAAAAACATTTCAAACTGAGCAAAAATAAACGGCAAAAATTTCCACTACCAACATATACAACACCACATCTTCCTAATTGAAACAGAATCATGTCAAATTAGATAAATATCTTCTACGACATAAATCTGAATCAAGCAAAAATAACTAATTCTATCAAAGCCAAGAAAAAAATTGTTTTAACATTTCTTGGCATTCCAGCTCAAATGTGGCGTAACTTCAAATTTGACTTAAACGAGTGGAATGTATGTGTAAATGTTATAGATTATACAAACATCTTCATCCCCTGCTAATTTATGATAGTGCCAGAAATGCATTAATATAAATATAGATTCAAAAACACACAATTTAGGCAATTGACTGATGCTTTAGCCTTTTTTGACTATATGGAAATTTTGGTACTCGGATGGAAATTGCCCCCAACATTGCCTGGTGTCAGGCCTCAAGTGTGACTGGTTTAGAATCCCAAATTTCTCAAGACTGTATGTTTGATTAAGGGGCCCGCCTAGTCTGGAGGGAGGATGATAAGTGTAACGCTTGCTAGTGTATCTAGCGCGGTGATGCTTCCAAACGCATGGCTCAGAACTGGCGCGCAGTCTTCCATCGTGCATAGGCCAGCTATTTTCACCCTCCAACTCATCTGCATACTATACAACGGAAGCAACGATGCCATAAAGGAATGCACTTCATTTCAAAATGCTTGCAAAAATGTTTTCCCCATACAAAGCACAAACATTCTGCATTGCGTATATATGTAGTTATGTATATCAATAATTTCTAAGTTTTAATTTTTTTTTCTGGTGAGTAAACACAAATTATTTAGTAACCTCCGGTGAAGTTCTATTTAAAAGCCACTATGCTTGGGTTGCTTGGCAAGACCCCACAGGGAGCAGGCAGGAGGGTAAGGGAGACGGCATACTCCACATTGGTCAGATCCATGACGGGGTATGAGGCTGTGGTCTGGGACGCCTACCTAGTGACCGAGGTAAAGGAGCTGGAGAATGTGCAGCGTACAGCAGCGAGTTGGGTGATAGATATGTGGAGAAGGGAAGGGCAAGAGAGGGAATGCATAGTCCGTTTGAGATGATTAAAGAATTTGGTGTGGGAAGCATTACGGTTGAGGATGAGGGTGGAAACTGGAAAGGTTAGTCAGGTTGTTTAATGTGATGAATGGAGTGGGGGCTGGGGACAGCTGGGAACTAGGGTGCACAGAGGTTGGTATAGAGAACGGAGAGATCACTGGTGGAAGCTCCTGAGGGAATGGAGGCAAACAGAAAGAGGGAGGCATGCCATCCTAGTAAGGACAGGGAGAGAGTGGAATGGGCTGGAGAAAGGAATGCTGGGGGTGAAAGATACAAGGGACCTGAGGAGAAGACTAGAAAAGGGGAGGGGGAAGAAAAAGGGAAAAAGAGGACTCCTTGCCACCGAGTAAAAGCCCAATTGTGAGATTGACTCAATCAATCAATCAAGTCCTATTAGGGTTTATCTATATTATTGAGAGCTATCTGGACATTATTATAAAATATCTCTGTATCCTTAAAAAGCTAACAGAAAGTCCTATTATGGTTTTGCTGTATTAATAACCAAACTGAAAATTCCTACAAATGTTTTGCTGTATTTACAAGGAATACATGAAAAGTCCTATACTGTATTGCTACATTAACGAGAGCTACCTGAAAAGTCTGATATATCAGGGTTTCAAAGCACCGACGAGAGCCACAGAGAGCATGCAGGCCTGCCTCGCCCGCACATGCACCGGTGGGGATGAGGGAAGGACAGTAAGCTGAGCCAGGTACCCTAGTCGTGTGTACTTGGGAGCCATGTCGCTGTAGCGGCCGTCGTTGTGGGCAGCCGCGGCGGGCCCTCGGTCCGCCCTCCCGTCACCCCGGCCACGGTCGCGCCCCAGGTGGGCGCTGTAGTCGCCCAGGTAGCCGGTCGAGTTGTCGTACGTCTCGTCGTAGCGGCGGTGGTGGCCCTTCTTGTCGTGGACGCTACAACACACGAGCATTCCCACGCGTGACAAGAGACACGCTGGCGACGAATTGGGGCTTAGCATGTCTTTTCGCTATCGAGGTCCCAAGAGGCATTGGCGTAGCTGTGTTCATAAAGTTGGGGGGGGGGGGGGGGGACAAATAATGATTTTGATGTCATGTAAACCCATTCCCCTCCTACTAAGACAGAGGGTCCGGGGGTCCTCCACCGGGAAATTTTGATTTTAAAAGTGCAAAATAGCGATTTTTAAGCAGTTTTTGTATCTAACCATTGGATACATCAATGTTAAAATTATTATAGTTTCTTTAAGATCAAATTTGAGAGTGAAGAAATTACAATTAAAGTTGGACAGAATAATATTATAAAATAAAAATATCACGGTCTAGAAAGTTGGGGGGGACAGTCCCCTCCAACCAAAAAGTTCAGGAGGACACATCCCCCCTGTCCCCCCCCCCCCCCGGTTCCAACGCCCCTGCTAAGAGGGAATAAGAGATGAGATGAGAAGAGAATGAAGTCTTGATTCAAAGAATACAAGGGAAGGGGGGGGGGGGGGAATAGAAGTACCCCAAAAAACCTACAGACTCATGGCAACATCTGCCACGTTTCGCAATCTAGATAATCAATGTTTGACATTGCCAGGTCTCGATCTCTTAAAACTTTGATGGGAAGTGAGTGATTGGACCACTCAAAAGTCAGCAGTGAGAACATTTTTTCCTAAGAGTATGAGAGAGCCTCATTTTGATGTTTAACATACTACTAACAAGCAATACTAGTCTAATAATAAATAACAAAAATGTTATACCAAAAATTGATTGCAGACACCATGAGTAATGTAAGCCTCTATTTTTTTTTAACCGTATTCAAAAAGTGAGAAAATATGCTGACAACATTGGGGTTAACAGACTGCATAAGCAGTACTTACCTACTCTGTCAGCCGAGAGCCAGTAATATATTAAGAAAAGGTGGTTCTCAATATGTTATTCAGTAATAGATTATTAGGCATGAATCAATTAATTATGTTTTTATAAATCAAAACAATAGAGTTACCAATATGATTTACTTATTGCATCCACTAAAAGCAAACTACAGTTTGTTAAGTGTGGTTGAAGGATAATTTCAAAAGAAACTGCTCTAAATCATACTAAGTTGAACCATGCATTCAATATAACATGGAAATTATTGTAAAGTCATAAGGGAATAGTAACTCTGAAACAGATCCTAAATCTGTTGAAAACACTAATCCAAATGATAGCATACAGCCATACAGCCAACTGAATGTGCTGGATTATTCTATGAATAACACTAATACTCGTGCAAACGTTCTATGTCTGAATCAACTTAACAGTTGTGCTACGTGGTTAAAGCCTAATGAACAACTATGACAATATTTATGTTCCTCTGCACACTATCTCCTCATGTTCAAAATCTTCTTATGCCTTTTCAATCCCAAGACAGCTAACCAGATAGTCCGAGTTCTATCAGGTGGTACTGTCGTGTTGGTGCCACTGAATGTACATTTACACAGGCTAATTCTGGCACAAGTCAGAGCGCACATGCCATTTGAGCTTATGGCTAAATGTACATACATGGTGGTGCCAACCCAAGAAAGAGATGCAATTAAAAAAATTCTCATTACATATCTAAATACAGTTTAGAAAATGGGACAGTTCTAAAAAAAAAAAAAAATTGACATTTTGGAGGCAGAGAGTTCAGCAAAGCTTTGCTGGTAAAAAATGTGATGGTCTTTTCATACAAAAAAAAAACAATATTTTCAAGTTATTTTAAGCACTGCTTTAGATGGCTAATTAATAGCATACTCACTACATTAAGTACTTCATGAATTACAACATACTTGGTTTTCTAGCAAAATAAATTTCCCAACATATTTGCATGCTATAAACAACAAAGGCAACATCAAGCACAATAAACACAACTTACTTTGCTAGTGGAATGTTATCGCGATCGGCGTACGCATCATACAAGTAATCACTGTAAACAAAGATTAACGTTAGTTAAGAATACCACCACAACCAACATGCAGATAAAGACCAACCATTACAACACCATTTCCTGTTAATGACAGATACCCGTAATAACAGATACCAGTAATGACACCATCAACATGACACACACACACACACAAACACACAGAAACCTAGGTATTACCTGCAGTACTTTATAACATTTTATCACTGGAGTATCATGTATACTTCTTGATCTCTAACTTGCCATAAGGATTTTAAAATTAATGAGGTTAAGATTTTTTTTTAACTGTTATCATAGAAAATTATAATGAGTGAAAAATTCATGTTAAATAATTAAAGTATGCAATTTTTGCATTAAGTTATCACAAAAAGTCTTAAAAATAGATTTAAATGTTCTATTCTCAAAATTAAGATATCCCTTTCCCCACATACATATATACATACATATGTACATAAAATGAACAATGGTTACCATCACCTAACTTTATAAACACATACACTTTACATTCAAAACACAAAGATTTTGCCTCACAAACCACAATAAAAATAAATAATATCGAAGGGTAAGTTTAAGAATTTGTAAAAGTTAAATTCAACCCCATGCAAGAATTGTATACAAAAAAACCCATGCTAAAAAAAATGTATCATGACTAAAATGAACGCACACACAAACCCCCATAAAACGTAAACAGTTGAAGTGTTACTTACGATTCAACGAGCGGTCCAGGGTAGGGGTCTGATTTTTTGTACAGAGTAGCCAGTTTGACGGACAGTATTATGGCAGGAATGAAGAGCAGGAGTGACCAGCCAATGCTTGCCCAGAATCCATTCTGCCAAACAAAAAAAAACATCGTTAAAACTATCAGCATTAATAAATTACTGTATTGCTGTCTTGTTCCTCACAATAAAACTGGAAAAATAATCACTTTTTACTTTTTTACTAATAAAACATTTCAAGGGGAGGAAAAAAATTTATTTATTATTGAATGGACAATGGCAACACTGTATTCACCAGCATAAGGATCGCATCTGTAATTTTGGGCGAAAAAATCCAACTTTTCACTGCCACGGTCGTCCATGAATTTGTGTCGCACCATAAATCTGGCTCCAGTAGAATACAAGTGAAGTCTTTATGTTCCGTGTCTCGGGTTATTGCGGTGTAAGAAACATGGCACCGGTTCTGGTCTTCCCTTTTCATCCTTTATGCCCCAAGAATACTATTTTTTATATTCTTGTTTCCCTTCAATTTTTTTCCTAACCTAACTAAAACTAAGTGTATTTGTTGGGAGGGGTCTGGGTTAGAGAAAAGACTAAATGCGCCCTAGGCCGAAGCCTTTACGCCTAATAATGATGGGTTTCAACCCTGCATCATGTGCTTTGTTCAAAGATTGGCCAGCCGTGGCAGCAATTTATGCCATTACTAACTCCCCTATTCCCATCTCTTATAATTTTTTTACCCGTATCATTCACCAAGAGATAACAGACGGCATGGCACCCTACTCATTTTTTTTTTGCCCTTTTCGGCAGTTTTGTCATGGAATGTTGCAGTAGAAAGCATGGAAAATTTCATGTCAAAAAAAGTTTGGATAGTTGTGTCACAAAAACCTGTTGAGATAAAACATGATGAGGAGGAGGGAGAACCATAAAAACACACAAACACTAACACACACCACTGACATGCATGTTCACTTCAATCACATTTGATATTTTAAGTTCCTTTTCTAATAAGTTTTTATAACCTCAATTCTTTGCTTAAAGATTAAAAAAACTTTATAAACAAGTACTTATAAAAATAAGTTAATATCAGCATGTAACTGAGAGACATTATTTCAGTAAATGAATTGATAACAGTAACACTTTTTCTGGAACTTAAATAATTTTTGGCCCCCAAGTCATTTCTTCTTCAAGTGTTAATAAACTATGTATGTTAACAAAATAGTGTATGTTAATTCTAAAAGAATTAAAAATTGAAAGTAATGAGGGTATCAAGTTGAAAACAGTACTAACCATTGATAGGAACAAGATTACGCGGTGAATTGAAATAAAACCATTATAACACCAAAAAGCATTCAAAAACATCATGTAACACCAAAATGTGAGTTAATACACTATATAGCATCAAAATGCAAGTTATATCATGGAATTACATAGTATTTAACCAAAACTTAATTCTTGGAATAAAAAAGTAATTTATTTTAAGAAATGTTATTTCTAGACAAAAAAATAGTACCATAGTGCATGGATCGAAAAAAATTAATTTAATTTGGTTTTTATAGTACATCACTCATCACTTTTAAACCACAAATACTCGCTAATTTATTTTAATTGTTCTTGATGTTCTGTTTTAGACTTATTTATTACTAATTTTTTATTGTAAAAATGCAGCATATAAATTGTATTACTATTTTGGTGGAATTAAGTATTAGAAAACTGCTTTTATCAAAAATTTAAATACCGAAAGTTTTAAAAACCAAATTGAACTAAAAATAAAACCACAATATCCTGTCTCAAAGTATTGAAGTATCGAAACCATGCAATAGCCCCAACTCTAAAAGCAAGCAGCTAGGGATGGGGCGAATCCTGATTTCCTCGAATCCGAATCCTAACTCAAATCCGAGACTGGAATTGCCGAATCTCGAACCCAAACTCGAATCTTTTAACAGATGATGTCCACATATCTAATGTAAGTGAGATGTATTCTGCTTGCACTTAAAGTCCCTTGACTTTATCACATGTACTTTGGTACATTTCTGGTATAAGTGTATATAAAGATAAAAAATTTTTCTTGAGAAATTTCAGCTTTAGTACAGATTAGCGGTTAGGATTTTTTCTATAAATAACTAGAGGTCTGCGAGCCTAAGAATTTTACTTCGAGCCGAGCTCGAGCTTTTGTGGTACAGTTACACTTTTGGGAAATTATTTTTATCTTAAACTTAGTATAATGTTTGAATAAAGTATTAAAATGAAGTGGGCTTATTAATTCTGGGTAACTATTTACAGAGTGTGTTTACATTTCGCACTGCTAGAAAAAAAAATAACATTTTTTTTCCATTGAATCTTACCTGTTTCCATTTGTTCATTAGTAACTGATATCATCCAACTAACATAACCAAGTATATGTTTGTGTAAATGTAACATATCTTTGGAAAAATTTCATCCTTGTCAATTTTTCTGAAGCCCTTACTGAGCTTCAACAAACTTAGCACCAAAAATCATGTTGTTTGAAAAGTACATTCACATTGTTTCAACATCTCCACTTTTCCTCACAATAATTCTGAGAGAGATTGTCACAGAGTATTAAATTCTGTTCTTTAATCTATCATGCAAAACAATAATTTGTTCTGCACGTTCAGGAGTCAAATTAGCTCTACGATTGGAGATAGTGTTTCCAGCAGAAGAGAAGCGTCTCTCGCTGGCAACCTGCGTGGCTGGAATGCTTTAGTAAAATTGCTTAACCTCAAAATTAGTGTCCTAATATCTGTAACTGGTCATTAAAGTTTAATCAATTGAAAGTAATAAAAATAAAAGCATTTTACTTACATTTGCAAAAAAACATACACACAATAAACCTACATGGAAATTAAAGTCTTTTTCAATATCCTGAAGTCTGAAATATGTTCACTCATGACATCAAATGTAGAGCTGTACTGAAGAAGCCGATTTTGCCAATATTTAGTTGAATCGGCATTTCTGCCGACTTCCGATACAGTACGCTTGTTAATTTTCGGCCGATATTACTGAAAAACGAAAGAGACTGCCATAACCTAAAAATCCACGAGTACCATTTTCACTTTTTGTAGTAGTACTGCATTATTTCAGATCACATTATTTCTTAGCAACATGTGCCATCCGTACATATCAATGTTTAACATCCTTTTTTTTTAAATGTTCTTTAATTTAATATGTCATAAATAAATAATACATTACTATAACGGTAAATATACATCTCGGTTGTTACGGTAACTATAGTGCAAATATGGTAGCTATCATGCTTCTGTAGTAATTATGGTATTCTACAAAGAATCTTTAGTTCTTTTTATGGTAATTATCTTAAAATAACTATTGGGTTTGTACTGTAGTTATAGTACATCATCCATATTTCTTCGTATGTTGTTGTTCATTTGACTTTTCTTCATATTTACGTGCGCCATTATTTGAGACAGGAAGTTTCAGAAAAAAATTTAACAGACTTTATATCACACATTTAATGGCGTAAATGATGATACCTCGGGCAACTTCAACGCTTTATACGGAAAAACCTACCATGCGGGACCTCGTAAGCGAGTTTTACCGTTTTTTTTTTCCGCAAATAGTAAAAAACCGAATCCTTTGACGAATCCTATATCAGACCTGCCGAAGCTTCGAATCCCTAGGATTCGGCGGATTCGGCAGATATTGGATTCGGTCGCCCCATCCCTACAAGCAGCGTAATATTCAAACGTTCATCATTGATCGCAGTACGCCAGACGGATCGAGTGAGCAGGGCACTCACAAGAGGATCCAGCGCTTCGTGGCACGTGGCGACGACGACGGAGCTGTACACCTGGCTCAGCGGCCCGCATCTCCCCGCGCCCGTCACGTTGTTGATTGTGCGCTTCAGGAACGCATCCACCATCCTGACAGAAGAGTTCAGGAACTCTTCGATAAGCTGCAGGGTACAAAAAATATAGACAGACAGGTGACATACATAACATTAGCAGAAACATTAACTCAGTCAAACTCACGTGGAAAATCATTTGAGTCCAATCTTACCCATTGCAAGAATCATTTAAAGAACATAAAAAATTTCTAGCAAAATCATTAAGTAAAAAATTGTACCAAGTTGACAGCAGAAAAAAAAAGCATCTAGTAAACAAAAAATAATCAGTGGAGAACTAATAAAAAAACAGATGCTGAAAGCCAGCTATGGTGTATGTTCCTAAAAAAGTTTCAAATCAATATTTCCCATTGCAATGAAGTTAAACTATACCTTTGAATATATATACTGTATAGAAGTCGCCAGCCCAGGTTAAAATTTCTAATACGGTTTGAGGTAGTTGGTTAATTCACCGCCGCAATCGCCACCATCTCTAGGGCATCGACTTCTGGTGGTCCCTAGCGGACAAGTGTCGAACTCTTCAAACACACCTTCCCCCTCCCGTTGAACGACCTTGAGCTGCAGTGAATGATTGGTGGGGGGTGCAGGGAATGACAGCGGGCGACAGTGCTGCGCTGTAATGTGTAAATAACAACCTAAGACGTTACAGGACGTTACGGCAGCGCACTGCAGCGGTAAAGTTCCCAAGCTGCTCATCATACGCTCCTGAAAAACGTAGAGTAAATCCTATCGACTCGCGACTTTTATACAGTATATATATTCAAAGACTATACTGACGTTGGACAAACCGGTAAAATAGCTATTCTGTTACGGCCGCCGTGTCCCAAACAGGCTGCCACCGTGTTCCTCGGGCCTCACCATGTTGATGGAGTCGGTGCCGTTGTCCTTCATGTACGACTCGACGGCGCCCGCGGACGTGACGAGGCTCTCCACCGCCTCCCCCAGCGAGGAGTGGTTGAACTTCATGTCCGTCTGGAGCGCCAGGGTCTTGTCCTTCAGCTGCCTCACCACCCGGCTCAACTCCAGCACCTCCGTCTCCTGCAGACGCTGCAGCTTCGCCGACTGCATCCGCAGCGAGGCCGCTATCTGCAAGCGCAGTCAGTCAACAGTCGTGGTCACTCGCATCCTCGCTCCACTTTAAAAAAAAAATCGGTTGTATAAAGTCGGTTTACGGACGATAGTTTAACGTGACGACGTCATAACAAAACATTGATGAAATGATTGCATACATTTATGAATAAAATTGAATTATATCACTATTTTGTACGGATACAAAGAAGGAGTGAAATGAAATCTACAATTTAATTGATTAATTTTCTTTTATTTGCACTCATTAATTCAAATATGTTTATTACTTTAGCGAAGAGATTATTTTAGCTATAACTTTTATACATTTTTGCTATTTAACTTCTTCCAGTCTGTGTTATTCTGTTAAGGATAGGACGATGATAGGAAAAGTAGGAAACGAATGGGAGTGTTTCAAGTTTAATGTGCCTCGAAAAAGTCAAATCGATGGTTGTTCCAATCAAGTGGAAGAGAGATAGATGCGGCGCAAGCGTACAATGAGCGTAACGGGACACAGCGCAACGGGACACAGCGCAACCGGACAATGTGCGTTACGGGACACTTTTTCGTGCGTGCAGTCGGCATTCATCAATTTATTAGACGTTGTCACGTCAAAAATGTATAAATGAACAAGATAAATTTTTCTGGAACTTTTTGACAAAACTAGTCAAATGCAGTAAAAGGTTGAAAAATTCAATATTGTTTTCACACTAATAGGTACTGGAGTACCCAAATTATACACACAGTAAAAACCTCTAAAGAAAATCCCTGGCCAAATATTACAAAAAAAAAATTTTTTTTTTTATGATTTACTTATGTTGCAATTTTATTAAAAAAATAAATAAATACCAGCCTTTACACCCCATAGCTGGCCTAGTTCTCTCCACTTTCCTTCTTTTTATAAAACAGAATCTTGCATACACTATTTTATAGTGTATATGACTATGCACTTATGCAAGAAAAAAATGCTCTTACAATATGAGTGATGGTAGACTGGAGCATGACACTTTCACCTCAAATTATCATCACTATAGAATTTCTATGACTTCTCCAGGAATTCAAGTAAAATCCCTCACTTTCTCAGACCAAATCTAAATTCCCTGACTATTCTCTGATTTTCCCTGACTATCTAGGATGTGGATACCCTGTGTTTCAATTTGTAAGTACCTTGAGAAACTTTTAACATGATATTACTGTATTTAAGAAAAAACTAACCTGACAAGCCAGGGTATCTAGAAACAGCCCATAAACTGAATATACCCTGGTTTTTCAACGAATTCTCAGTTTTTTATAATTTTTTCACTGAACAAAATGAGTAATATCACTACACCACTTCCTAACATTGCAACAGTCGCAACATTCTTAGATTCTTCAATATCGTTACAAATATTATCACACTGTAACCAAGGGCTTGAAAATTAAGAACAAATACATAGATAATTAGTGTCACACTCGAAGGCCCCTTATTAGATGGAATTCAACCTACGTATAAGAACTCCTGGACTACTGAAATTACATTGATAATAATTGTTTGAAAAAAAATTTACAACACTGAGTTGAACCAAGCTGCAAAATTTACTTTTGGTTCTTAATTATATTGATCTCTCTACACCGCAGCTATAAATTTTCTTAGCCAAATTACTTTAGCATGCCAATAATAGTTAGATTAAACCCACACAGAGCCTGAAATTGGTAAAACAAAATTTCCTTGCCTGTGGATCCAGAGCAGGTTTACCAGCCAGTATGTCAGCCGTGTTGTTAAGGTCCCGAGCTAGATTCATCAAGTCAATCTGCACAACAGCATCTTGCATCTGGAAAAATAAACAAAGTTCAGGCCAGGCAGCAACTGAATATTCTTGCTCCTCCATATACCAATTTTATTTTTAAAAATATTAAAATAAAAATTTAAAAATAAAGGAAACCTTTAAACTTGTTTTGTATTAGAATAAGTTATATATGCTATTTTAAATATCAAAGGTGAATTACAGTGGTACTATCAATAAAAATTATGTCATATGAAATGCTTAGTCACTTTAAAGTGCTTACATATTCTTAGGTCCCTATCAAAGTACCAGAGAGTTACTTGCTTTATAAGCCGCAGTTTTCCACAAACCACTTCCAAACTGATTCATAAAATCTAGAAGTGGAAAATCTCTTTAAAGTTCATTAATAGGCAATATCCGACCAAAGAGTTAGAAACGGGGAAGGTTTTTTTTTTAAAAAAACCAGAAAAATCGCTGTAACTCCCATAATATGAAAAATATCACATCCATTTGAAAGTATTATTACTTGTAGGAGTACTCCCAAAACCTTTTGTCTGAATAAATTTTTGATACAACCAACCATAATTGCAAGGGGTTGAAAAAAACAAGGGTTGGAGGACAAACAAAAACTCTTGTAGGCACATCAAATTCGTACAAATTCTTTGTTAGTTTTACAATTTTTATTTAAACCAAAACTTTTGTCTGCAACAATTTTTGATCATACAAACCATTACTGAAGGGATTGAAAAAACCTGGGTTTGAAATAATAAAAATAAAACTTCCCTACCATGAACTCTATTGAATTAATGTTTAGTTTTGTTTAACTTTTTAAATATTGTTGAAAACTTTTGTCTAAAGTAAATTTTATGTAACAAACCATTACTGTAAGGAGTGGAAATAAGAAGGGTAGAAAGTCAAAAAAGTCTTAACTTTTTGATAGCTGTACTATAAAATCCATTATCATTTACTTAAAACTCCTAACCTTTATCTAAAACCTTTGACGGAAACAATTTTTGATGAAACAAAACATTACCAAAAAAACAGATTGAAATTTAAAAAAATTTAAACTTCCTTAGTATCAAATTCATCAGAATAATAAACAACCTTAATTTAACTTAAACCTTTTTATGACCATGTATTAGTGCAAGGGATGAAAAATAGTGTTTAAAGGTCAAAAATAATTATTGTATAAGTACGTTAGTAGGCATTAATATTAAATTCATTAAAACATTCAATGTTGGATGCATTGAGTGAAAAACAGTAAAAATATTTTTTGCTGCATGGAATATACAAGGAAATGTTTAATCAATCTTTTCATGTAAAAAAAGCTATTCAATGAAACAATATAATAAAATAAAAATGTTTGTGATATTAACTGCATCACAAACACAACAGCTATTTATTTTATAATCTTAAATCAAAAGTTTTTGGAATAAACATAACACATGCAGTACAATCAAATTTCTTATTACTGCACATTCACAGACCGTAAGCATTCTTTAGAGAGAACATACCTTATTGAAAGCTTCAAAGTTGATGTTGTCGAAGGAGTGGGACAAGTTACGCAGCTTTTGCTTTGTCAAACTGTCTAGAATCTCGAAATCTTTATTATTAAGAGAGAACGTCATTCTTTTAATATCTGCAATAGAATTTGTCATGTTGTACGTGGTTGGGAAATGGCTTATTTTTGAAACGTCAATCACTCGGGACAGCTGTAGCACTTCGTACAAGCTTGCGTTCTTCTGGCAAGTACTGAAACAAAACCAATTTCACCCCCATTACACTTTTACATATTATACATTCATAACATTTTAACATTTATTAAGAAATTTAAAAAAAAACAAATGGAACTCTGAGCTGGTGGTTGAGTGGTCAGATTATTTACCTCCCACCGAGACGACATGGGTTTGATTCCCAGCAGGGTCAAAAACAAGAATTTTTGGCACGTGGGAAATATGGCTCAATCCATTCCAGTTCTTTGCACTGTAGAAAGTACTACAAACAAAAACAGTGAGGTTAAAAAAAAAATTTAAAATTATTTTTTTAATAATTCTACAATATTAAGTTTGCCACACAACATAGTGGTTTTTGGTGGCTTTACACATTCTTGATTTGTGGTTCAAAATTTTCATACATTTTTTAAAGATTAATTAACGCTATCACTAAGTGAAGAGCCAAATTCTTTGGAGCATGATATAAACTTGGTAGTCTCTTGTTTATATGTAATACTGTATACTTAACAGCATTAACCTAATAAAACATTTTTTCATCACATAACCAGAAGAGGATTTTCAGCAGCAAATTGGAGTTAAATACTGCTACAAGTGAGTAAATTCTAAGGTAGATTAAATGATCTAGCAAATCTATCTTATGAAATTATGGGTACGGAACTCACTAACCAACTCAATTAAATTTCACACTGAGAATGCCTTGTAGGTACTGAGTCAGTTCTCAGTGTTTTTTTAACCTTGTCACTTTCAAGTGAGTGCTTCTAGAAACTTGATTAAACAAAGACTGACTCCCCAACTGGCTCTTTCGGACAGAAAACCACCTGCGGGTTGAATATTGAATGAATTAACAAACTAGGTTTCAACACCCCTCGACATCAAGTGCTCCAGGGGAAAGACATGCAACACTAATTTTATGCAGTTGTAAGAAGGAATGGCTGTTAGAGTGGCCACAATGGTAGAGTGGTCAGACACCTACCTCACAACAAGAAACCAGGTTCGATTTCTGGTGGGGTCTAACACAAACATTATGCAAATGGAAAATATGGTGAACATTGCTGTGAGCTGGCTGGTTTTCCAGAGGCACTATTCATTCCGTCAATGCTCATTCTCATCTCATCATCCCTCATCCACCTTTAATGAATGACAATGTTGACGAGGCCTTAATTCAGACGATGAATGAGAGAAAGATTAACATGGAATGCAGTAAAAGCGTTTAGCCGGGAATTTTTTTTATATAGAATTGATAGATATCAAGAGGAAAGACTTTCATATCCTCTCCTGGTTCATGAATCCCATTTCAGTACTTTTTTCATTAGTGATGTTCAAGACCCAGTGACTTGTATGAAGCTTTGACTAAATATGGATACAGACTACGTTGGCAAACTGCACAGTAAAAAAATTTGTCTTCATTATTGAATGGCTACTAGTTATTTGCCTAATGAACTGTCAAAATTGTGTCAAGGAGAATTTAGCTCGTATGTTGGTGATGTTGGTTCTTGTATAGCTATGTTTTTTTCCTAGTTTCAATGCAGTATTTTTCAATATTTCAATCCATAGAGCTTTTAAATATGTTATTTGTCAAATAATATAAAAAAAATGTTGATGCATAATTCATAAAGAACACAAGGTAAACTGTAAAGCCAATGCATACACAGAATAAAAGTATCAGAATATATAATATCTTTAGTTTATGGTGTGAAGTAACTACTGGTTTCCCCCCATAGTCCTATAAACAATGAAGTTTTTGTAAATCTCCAACACGTTTTAGCAAGCTACAATCTGCACCAGTTTAACGTTCTAGATTTGATGGAGTGCATGCTCTTTTACGGGCTGAGCAACCACCGAGACGAGCTCCCAACATGAGGGAATGGATACGCCCGCCATTTCATCGCAACCTGAGGTGTTTGAGAAGAAGCTACAATGAGAGGCTGAGGCAGCCCATCCAAGCTTCATCGCCACTCCCCCTTAACAAAATTAGGCTAACATATTATCAGGCTATCTTAGCCAGAATGTGTGATCCAGACTGGGTCCCAGCATGTTAGCCATTAAAAGGTACAATCTGGACAGCCTCTGGTGAAAGCGTACCCCCTTCGAGGCAATCCTATGTGAGAAGGAGCGAAACTTTGGCACCCCTACCTCCAGCCCACACAAACCAATGTTACTAGTCCTTACACCCTGCCCGGGCAGGCTGCAGCTATCTACTCCTTCCAATCCCAATCACGAGGGTGGTTTTGGACCCAGCTAAGACGAGAGGATGAGGCTACCCATCCCAGCTAGCGGCAAGACTTACACGATGACGTTGCTGAGGGTGGTGTCGATGCCGCCGCTGCTGTTGGGGAACCTGAACATCCCGCCGATGTTGACGCGTCCGTCGATCAGGCCGAACACCTGGCTGTCGCGCGGGGACTGGAGAGACTCGCACACCACCTTGTGCCCGGCCACGCCCACCAGGAAGAGCACGAGCGTCAGCACCATCAGCAGCACGGAGAACAGGAACATGAAGGCCACGCCCCTGCAACGTTCAGTGTTTCCACGCCTCACTGTCGTCCGAATTGTGTAGCTTTTCCCATTACCAAGCTGATTCATTTAGATCCTGTTGCTCTCAAAAAAAAAATTCTTGCATTGTCTTTAATCTGGCAAGTTCGGGACCACAGTCATGCCAGATTAACGACTTTGCCAGATCATCTAACGTCAATATTAGGGATGGGACGATTCCAAAATTTTCTATTCCGATACCCGATTATCGATTCCTTAAAAAATCCTTCGATTCTCGATACTCGATACTCACCTAGTTAACTTAATATTAAATAATTCAAATTCTATTTGCAACATTTTTTTTTCAGCTTTCAATATATATATGATGAAGCATACATCATAAATTCATATTTATCAAATTTGAGTACACAACTAAGTTATTAACATTAACTCATATAAATGTTTACATCATTAGAAGTTAATGGCTCATATGTCAAAGGGGTCAAACTAATCTAAAAATTGTTTTGTAATACGGAATAAACTATAAAAAAAATTTTAAGCTTTCCTTGAGCAGTATAAATTATTTTCGTTCATACAACTTGCCTAACTTAGAGAAGGGTACAAATTAACTAAAAAAATTGTGAAATGAAACAGTAGCAAAATTAAGCAACAACTAGAGAACTAGCAAATGAAAGTGTTGTACTTGATTGTGGTATTTCGGCGTTAAGTTACATTTAAGAAACACAAATTCATTCGTTGTTATTTCGGCGTTGTGGTAACGACCCAACAAAATCTATAAAACACTGACCAACTAATCATCATTGTCACACCATTCGAAAATGAATGTTTGTTTACATTTTTCCGCTTTTTGGCGCGATTTAAAATGCTTGTGCTGCCCCGTACGGCTGGGTGACGAAATAGCATGGTTCGCCTGATAATCTGCTTGATACTACGACGCTGTTCCAACTATATGCCAGCGCCCCTGGCTGACGTGGTATGGCCACTCACGTAAGGCTGTTCCAAACACCATTTGCCCAATCATCTGCTTGCTTTTGTATTTATTTGGTGTCGCTGTTCCAAGCTGACGTCAGTGCCCCGAGCGGTGTGCGTAGACTTTAAAACTTCGCCTGTTTGTCTTATCTATCCAAACCACAGCCAAACATTATGCTGGAAAGGAAAATAAACGCCGTAGTTTTGCGTATTTTTACAGTATATTTTTGGGTTTAACATAACGTGAGTGTGTGTAAGCTTTTGTTTGCTTTAGTGCATTTATGATTAATGTTCAGTGGCGGCAATGTTGCGGTGTTTGTTTACCAGTGACGAGACAAGTCTTTTACCCAGTATTTAAATTTCCCGTAAAAACATTGCGATTTCGCGTTTTAATACTAAATTTCGTGGAAAAACGCTGTGTTGTGGCGATTTCGCTTAAAAACTGTATTTGACTTGTGTATAACATCGACCCAAGTTTTAGATATTATTTATTTGGGGAAATATGACTTATATATGCGTCTAGTCAGTCATAACCCCACTCAAAGAATCGTTAAATAATTGTATCTGACAGATTTGCAATGTTGTGAAATGATTTTTTTTGCTACATGCGGGAATCAACTTTTATCATCGATTCTCGATTATCGTTTATTTAAGTAGAATCGGCAGGTATCGATGAAATTGGGAATCGGTTTTCCCATCCCTAGTCAATATAGTTTCAACAGGAATATACCAAAGAAAAATTAATAAACCGTATAAAGATAGTTAAAAGAAGTTGCCCTTAAAGAAAAAATACAGATGTGTTGGTCTTCTTAAAAAAAATCATTAACGAAATGTACCCATGAAATATGAAATGTCAAAATGTAACCAGCTGGAAAACAGGAAACTGTACTGATACGAAAACCCACAGTAATGATTAACTGAATGAATTAAAAATGCAGTCAGCGCAGTAATGCTACTAACGTTCGAAATCTAGCCGCAACAATTTATAAGCAAGCAGCTTAATTGGTACCAGAAAAGCAAATAGCCTAATTGGTACCAGATAAGCAAGCAGCCTAATTGGTACCAGATTACTTGATGTTCTGTAACATAAAATGCTGAATTAAAGTCTTTTCACTGTAGTTTTCAATTTTTTATATGACATAACAATAACTAATGGAATGGACTACCCCTTCCCTTCTCCCCCAACACCCCAAATAACGCAGTCCAGAGATTTCAAACTCACTATAGTGATTCGTTTAACTGATAAATAATTAAACATAGAAATGTGCTGTCTAGAGCCAATGCTCTTTAGGTGTTGGAGTGAGACACTGGGCTAGTACATTAGTGTCCAAAGAGTATTTAAAGTTTTGGCGAACTATGAAACAACCCTTGAACAAGGGCTGTGCGTTAGTTTTTGATCTAAAAATAATTTTTACAATGCTTGCGAGTTTCTTAACTGTGAACAGGCATTTTCTGCCCTCAAAGAACACATTTAAGTATGTTCAACAGTTGCAACAATTTCAGATAGCGTGTGATAGTGTTAACTTTCACTCAAAACACTGGCAAACATTGGATAAAAATTATTTAAACACTATGAATCACTAAAGGCCCGTCTACAAAAGCAATGTCCTAGATTGTGTCTGACGGACACTGATTTCTGATTGGTCCATGTAACCCTCTGACATCATGGGTGGTGTGGGCGATGGTCCGAATCCCCCTGGTCCGAATACATTGGTCAACTCTAACTTTTTGTCCCAATCTGTGTCCTTGGTAGCATAGAAGAAAAACACTTGTGATATTTGCTTTTTTCCAAAAAGGTGAACAGAAAATAACAGATGGTGAAATGGAAACCAATAAGACAGAGACAAAATATTGGTCAGTGCTCTCTATTTATGATGTTTTTCAAAGGTCAAACAAAATGAATTAATTTTTGCAGAGTACTTGGAATTAATTTATTCAAATTTAACTTTTTCCTTACAGAATAAATAAATATTTCTAACTCCCACAATCTTCACAAGTTTCAATATTGAAAGCATAGCTGCCTACTAAATTATAATGCATGAAAAAATTAATTAAAACAATCTAAAATCATTTATTTTGGCGCTATATATTTTCTGCGCTCTAGTGACTATTTTAGAATAAAGTTTCCGACATCACAATTTAAGACAGGGCAGTATTCCATGCGACAATGACATTCACATTAGGATAAGGACATGGACCACCCACAGGTTCAGACTGTTGTAGATGGGCCTTTAACAATGTTAAAAGATTACTACACAATTGGCTGATAACTCACGCCATGAGAAACTTTCCTCCTGTGGCTCGGGTGCAACAGTCGCTGCCGTACTCATCCGGCCTCTTCCCACAGAACCCATAGAACAGCCCCATGGTGAGGCAGAACAGGATCAGCAGGAGAATACAACTAATCCCAAGACACAGGTAATACCTGGAACAGGCCACACAGGCAAATCATTATTCCTAACCGAAAAACTAATAATCCCTACAAATAACTAATATTATAAATGTGAAAGTGTGTTTGTCTGTCCTTCTTTCATGCAGCAACGGATAGACATGATTTTTTGCACGTAGTTTATGGACTGGAGAGGAACATATATAACATATAATTATGAAATTATATCTTTAAGGGAATAAAAAAGGGGTAAATTCCATTCACAAGAGGTAAATCACAAACACACAAGCAATGAAGTTTGTGTCATTTCTCTATGTCCGCCACATGGTCATATAGTAAGATCTGGCAACTTCCTATCATTCTCTTTGGTGAAACCCATCTGCTTAAGGAATCTACCAGCTACTAACGAATTAAATGTGCTAATAAAAGTTTAGTTAAGAACTTAGTTCATATATGGTGTTCAACCCCTAGGCAAGATGTCATGGAATGCACCAAATGCACGTTTGGTGCGTTCATCACATTTTGCCTAGGGGTTACCTGCCTTCCTACAAAATAAAGCTGAAGATTGGCATCCCTGTTTTTCCTATGCGTAGCCTTGATGCACCAATATTGTGCAATGAATGGGACTTCAAAATTAAAATTTCCCAATTTTCAAGTGTTTTTTCTACAGACTTGAAACTCGGTAGTGATGATCCTTATATTATGATGCGTTTAGCCCAGGCAACGCCGGGTACTTCAACTAGTACTTTATATGCCACATTATTGTAACAAACATACATGTGTACACACAACACACATGAAACACATGTGATTGCACGAATGAGAAGTTATACATTTAAACCACTAATTTTTAACAAGTCATCATTTTCTATCATGGGAACAAGATTTTACTGCGGTGAATTGCACCGAAAAGTGAGACGATGAATCATACAAACCGAAATATATGTTAATAAACCATGGAACTTGCAAGTTAAATAATGTGATGAAACTGAATTTAAAACTTTACTTAAACCAAAATTTCACTAATTAACATCTAAAATTCAATGAATGCTACATATTAGTATGCAGTTTGTAACAAAATACATGTATGGAACAAGTGGATTCTGAAAATTAATAATGTTTCTAGATTGGTAATGTACATTATTTTATTTTCTTTCCACGTAGCAAATTCCCATGTTTACTTTTAACAAACAAATTCTTGTCGGTTAATTTTTTCCAGAGTAATTTTGCTCAATATAATATTATCTATTTTAAACATTCAACTTTTATGACAATCAAAATGACACTGTTTTGATGCAAATAGCACAAGGAAATTTTTTATGGTATGTTTAATATTTTTTTGCCACATTCATAAACAGCATTTATAAAAATAAAACCAATACACCAAATTATTCCAATTAAGAAAAAAATTAAATAAGAATTTAAAAAAACTTGTCAGTGTAGCACTGAGCATTAAATAACTGCATTTCAATGTAACCTGTCACATAAAATAAATTTTACCTGTAACGAGCATACTTGTCTATGTATTTTTGCCCCTGAGTGATGGTATTATCCGCACCTCGAAGTTGAGTTTTGACATCTTTCAATGCTTGGGATATTTCATTTGCTATTTCTTTTATCTTTTCACCTGGAAGCACACACAAAGTATTACAGAAATAGATTACATGCTCTTATTTAATTTTTGTAAACTTAGTCTGAATTTACATATAAATTGATCCTGATCAATATTACCAACCTGCATCCAAACTGGCTTTCTCCACTTCTGGTGTCTTGTTGCTGATGTTTGTCTGGATATCATGGCTCAAGTTCTCAAAATGAGCAATGGCATTCTGGATGTTTGTGACAATACCACCTCCTTCTAAAAGTTTAGTGACACTTTCCAAGCTGTTGTCTACTGATGGTAACTATAAAGACATCAATCAAATTTTAGCAACTATCAATGCACATACATTTCCAGCAGGGTAACAATTATAATTACATTTATAAATTAATTAAGAGTTAATATCATGTCATAGCAAACAAACCAGAAAGCACATTCAGTTACAGGCAGTTAACTTGAAAAACAGTATATTTTTGTATTATTTTAGCCCCTAATTTATAATAAATGCACCACTGAAGTTTAACACTCAATACAATGTATTAGTTTTATTTAAGAATATAATTAATTTAATTCTTCAAAACTTGGGGGAAAAAAAATATTCTAATTCTCTTGATTTTAGTAGTTTAAAATAATATTTTGCATCTTATTTTATATTTATGAAACAGTTATAATGCATACCAGTTGCATTATGCTATAAAAAAACTTTCATCTCACTTATATATCACATATCTCCCACATTAATTTAAAAACTACTAAACTTCTTGAAAACTTCAGTAATACTTTTAGCAAACACAAAACTCTTATACTGGAAGCAACACTAAGAAAAGTAATGTTATAACTGTGATATAAATTATTTGTATTTTAAAAGGACAGTAAACAACATTTTCCAGGAACTCAATGATATGGTTTAGTATGGTGGATTTCTGTCCCACAATTGACTATTCAAATGAATTTGTTTTAATTTCATAGGGGAAAATCTATAAAAACACATGAGCATTTATACATAGCAAGAGCATATTCACAAGCTGTTATTAAAACACTGTGAGTCATGTGTTGAATCATCACACTCATGTGACAAACCCAACAATGATCATAATAATTTTTGAGCTTTAAGCTGGTACTTCAAACTAGGAGATCTAAGCTTGTACCTCAACCTAAGTATTCTAAGTTGGTACCTCAACCTAGGTGTTCTAAGTTGGTACCTCAACCTAGGTGTTCTAAGCTTGCTGTCACCTTTCCTGTCCTATTATGAGCCTTACTGTGCACAGCAATGAGACAAAAAACACTGCCTTCACCTCTGATAAAACATCAACACACATAATAGATTAAACATGCTTTCCTTAGAATTTTTTTCCATGAGCCACTTTCCACCGGTGCAAGGGAAATAATGAGAGCATTTCAGTATATGAGAACCGGTATATATGTGCGGAGTAAAATGAAGTTGTGTAACATACATATGCATGCAACAGCATGCACTATCACAAAAAAATATTTTGGCTTCAGATGCGCCTTTTGTAATGTGGTATAGTCCAGGATATTTTCGTATTGAAATATTATGTCCAAAATGGAAAATTGAACAATTATAAAATTATGTAAATTTAGCTTAGTAGGACAACCGCCACAGCCTACCATTCAGAATTTAACTGGCCGAAATGCAAACCATTATATATTTAAAACTGCATTCTCATTCTACGTAGGTAGTTTTGATACACCCCAAAAGACAAAAATAACATTACAAAACTAAACTGACCCATTCGCATGTAATCCTGCCGTCAAGTAATATAACGAAGCAGCCAATGGCCAAGTTGTGTAGTTCATCCTTGGGCCAGAAAATAATTTTGAATTTTTGCAAGTTTCTAGTGATGGCTCATCAAGTAAAATTTAAATGTACAGTATAAATTTAAATGTTTGTATCTTCCAGTAAAGAAGCTTGAGGTAAATAAATACTCCGAACAGTGAATAACATGACAGTGTACAGCGTGTTTAAGTTAATAAGTAAAGTTAACAGCAGAAGGATTTCATGGAAGAGTGAACCTCCTAAAAACAAATTGACATGTATAATCCATGATTAGTAAGACAAATCTGGTACCAAATCTGTAGGGTTATAAGTAGTACACGGAATATCAAATATGCATGTGAGTATTTGAACATGAAGTGATAAACAGCCTGAATACCTTCAACACCATAAAAACTTTCTCCATTATTACTGAATGTGAGAATTATATAGTATTAAACTAACCATCCATAATTGCTGAAATAGCCAAAATATTAAAAAAAAAAAAATTTTTAAATCAAATAATGCAATAAATAAGTCAACTACATAAGCCAAAACCCTACAAATAAATTCGAGAATAATAGAAAATTGACCTATAGTAGCTTTAGTTAATTTATTAGAATTTATTAGTAAAATATGAGCTGCTCAGCCCCACAATAATAAATACTTAAAGGTATTTTATTATACATAAAATATTTATTAAAAGGGTTATCAAAATATCTGACTTTTGTTTTATGATTGCATAAAACTCTTGTAAAGTATTCATATGATCCTAAAATAAACACTAATATTATGATATAACTTAAAAATCAAACAAAAACAGGAACTTAATTATTTTAACAGTAGAAAGTACTAATAAAGAAGAATACAATTTCACAGTAAGGCTGAGCACCTCTATCATGCACAGCACAGTACTTTTGATTAATTAATCATTTCTCAAGCGCTATTAATATCAGCAGCATCAAGGAAAAACTGGTTATTTTTTTTTGTGATGAAGTAAACACCACCTCCAAAACTGATAAAAATATTTAGCAGCGAAGCATGTTTTTGCTGCATGCAAAATGAATGGTTTATATACCTCTGGAAAATATCTCGCTAGGAACTGGTGCATGAAAAGAGAAACACAAAGCTATTATTAGTTACATTCAATTAAATATTCTAATATATACTAGCTGTTCAAAGAAAACTAGCATGATTACAGCTATATGTTGAAAACATATACTATTTAATATTACTACAGGAAATAACTTACATAACTTACGACTAGTAAACATTCTGATTTAAGTGGTATTTTTCCTTCTACAATAAGTTATTAGTCCAAAGTTCTTTAACAAAGAGAATAATATATATATATATAAATTACTAATGCTTTTTTAAGAACCTTAAAACACTACTTTCAGACTTAATTATAATCTATCATTGTTCCAGTGTTAAAAACATTCCTGAAAAAAATATTACATCCAATATAAATGGGTGCTGTGAACTCACCTTGTTATGCATAAGTCTTACTTCACAAAACTTATGTTAAAGTTCAATTTTTTTCTCCAGATATTTAATATAACAAGCAATATCATTCACAAATCTGCTTTGAGTAATTCAGTATTTTTTTTTTACAAGCATTACATGCACCTAAATAGCATGAGAATTAGAAAGCTTAACGATATAATTAGTACTTCACTTTTAAGTTGTATTGCTCAATCCAAATGGCTTTGATATGAATTCAATACACAGGATGAAATACAATTTTGTTAACTTGTGGTAGTTACCTAATTACTGCCAAATGCAGTTAGTTTCAAAAGTCTATACCTTAAAAAGCAAGCTTAACTCAGAGATGAATTTCAAAGTGGAAGATAATGAAGAATAGTCCTAATTTATCAAAAATTAACAGATGTCATAATTTGAAGTTTATCTAACAAGTATAACTGTCCAGTCATGAACAACTTTTGTTAGCTTTTAATCATAATAAACAAATCCACAATGGTTGAAATAGCAACCACATTCCATTACTACTTTTATTCCATATATGAAATTAAAATTCTTTACTACTCTGTTTGGCATATTATAAAAATTATAAGGGTCACCAATGCTGCCAGTTTCTTCTATAATTATTATGTAGACAACATACATATCAATCTTTATTCTAACACATTGCTTCAATATACCGTGTTTTGTCACATAATTGTCACATTCGCATAAAAATAGCACTCTTAATTTTCAAACTTGATTTTAGCATAAATTGTGCAACAATTATGTGATAAAACATGGTATAGATGAATAGTTACGGATATTTTAATTCTTTAAGAACTAATGTGTGTGTGCCTTTGTTGAGGTAGAAAATTTGATGTAAAAAGCAGATATGCACCATATGAACATCACCTGATACCTTTGACAATTAAAGGGTTTCAATACAAATCACTGCATGATTCTTGCTATAAAAAAGATTGGAATACATTATATAAAATTTAGTGGTGCTCATTATTTTCCAAACCTAATGAAAAATATGTCATTCAAATAGCAATGCTCGATGAACACGTCAAAAAAATAAATCAGCTGTCAATTGTTTGTAATTGTAGTTACTTTCCCACATAGTTTACCAGGATTTGAAGTTAGAAAAGCTTCGTCCAAGCTTTCGGAAGCAGGGTGGAGACACTTCTTCAATTCAAAAAAATTTACATCATGTAATTGTGAGTGTCAATTAAATTACATCAAAATAACAATTGAAAAATTAAAAATTAGCTACAAAAAAGTACACACTTTTTCAGAACCTTCCAATAACTGATATATATTAATATTGCATAGCATAAATAATTACTTTCTCCGAGAATTGGTTTGAACATCCAAAGCCACACAGTGTACTTCTCACTGTCAAACTTATATACTTGGGCAACCCAAACATCTAATTGCACACCATTCCAAATTATTGACTATGTGAAATACTCTCGTAACAGAATTCAAGCTATTAACATCATCCTAAACTTACCGTGTCAAAGTCGGCGGCCGATAAGTTTTTCACTTGCTTCACAAGGTCCGCACATTCGGAAACAGACTGGCAATGCTTGAGGTTCTCAGTCAAATTGTCCTTCACCAGAGACAAAGCTGCAACAAAAATGAGAATATTCAACACAGAAAAACAACATTGCAAACTCCAACTAACCTCCCCATTTTGGAATCTATCGAGATTCATTCCGGTCAGACAACGCCAATTTCAATGTTACTAACATTGAATATTGTATTACACTTTTACTGGTTAATGTAATTAATTGCATCATTGAATGGCAGTGTGGGCTATAGAAAGGAAAAGGAAATGGCCACACTATCCTGTGTAGGTTCCCAATTTTTTTTTGCAGTATAAAAGTCATCCAACATGGCTGTTAATGTCACAGTTCAAGGTCAAAGGTCATGGTCATCCAGTAAGGTGACTGACAAGCCAAATAAAATACTTGACTGCCGCCAGAAGAAACCAAATTTTATCAATAACGTTATTTCAATTATAAAATATGTATCTAAAGTCCGCAGGGGTTTTGAAAATGTATAGAGAGAAATAATTGAGTAAGGTACTGTTTTATCTGAGCCAACATAAAATTCCAATCCCGGAAAAGACTGTTAAAAAATTTGCTTGAGGACCTATAAAATGATCTAATCGTTGATGAAAGCCTTAATAACATTAACACCAATGATGCAATTAACTGGCTAAGTGAATGAAGTGAAATGAAAGAATTACTAATAAAACTGAAAAAAAAGCTGGAAAAATGTTACCTCAAAAAATGATACCACTGGGTCAACTAAAAACCATGATGATTTTCACATTATATCCACGTTATCAGTGATTATGATATTGAAGAAGATGTCACACAGTGTCCACACAAATCTGTAGAAAAATTTCCTTGACTTTCCATGTCCATAATTACAAATTTCCCTTGTGAATTTTTAAAAATTATTTACCTATTTTGCAATTTTCTGACAGCAATAAAAACAGTCCATCCTTCACCATCCCTACATCTGTATCAGTTGAAACAGAACGTTGCATACACACCATTTTACGGTGTGTATGACTATGCACTAAAATACCATCCAAAAAAAATGCTTTCACCACAGTCTTGGGGGGTTGCAGACTAGAGCATGGCACATTCTCCTCTAATTACTATCACCGGGTAATTGCCAGAACTTTTCCATTTTTCAAAGTAAAAATTCCCTGACTTTCCTTGACAAATTTTAAACTTCCCTGACTTTTCAGAATGTGGACACCCTGTTTAATTATATTTGGGTCATCAAGAGTTGGCCTATCCGAGGTCTGTTAATAGGAACCCTGCTGTAGTAAAGAAAATCCACAGCAGAGGCAGCGTCTTACTGCTATTGAGGACCGTCGTGCGGGTCTGCAGCTCCCCCACGTGGCCGGAGATGTCCCCCAGCTCCGACTTAATGCTCTTCAGCCCCGTCACAAACGCAGTCAGGTTCGAGAGGATTGTGGCATTGGACAGCATGGACAGCTCGTACTTCACCACGTCACCAGCACCTGTCGTCATCCACATAAGGTCCATCCCAATGTGGTTCACTTTCCTTACTGAGAGACGACACATACTATAACTACATCATACATATGACAAACAACTAATTCAACATTACTTCATGTTTTTAGGCATATAAAACATCAAAATATAAAAATCATTACTTGTAAAACAGTTCTGAATGACTATTGTTGGACATAACTGAATTATTTATCTATACTGCAATGAAACATACTTTAAAAAAAGCTAATACATAAGTTTACAAGATATATATATATATATATATATATATATATATATATATAAATTCATACAAAAGATTCAGCAACACAATACTAACTTGAAAGTGCAGACAGAAGGGTGGATCTTAACTCCCCAAAATTTGTCACCAAATAAGTCTGGAACTCCTAAAAAATTAATGGACAAAACAAAAATTGTGTAAGAATATATTTTGGTGCAACATTAAATTATGCATAAAACTAAATTACAATAATATGAAGCAGAAAATATAGGAGGATAAAGTATTTTCTCAAAGATGAAATTTAAATTAAATTCACATACTGACACAGAATATTAGATTAGGTCTACTAAATATCTTAGAAAGGTGTATTTTTCACAGAAAGAATAATTATCTATATCTGAAAAATACGACGTTCGGAAACTAAACACCACAGTGCCAATTAACTTTTTAATACTTCAAAATAAAAGTAATTCTACATTATTTTCACATATGTACTTATCTTACAAAAAAGCAGAACTACCAAAATTGGCAATAGCAGCTGAATACAAACTACTGTCACAAATATTTTTTTATTAGTTTTGCATTTCTATGTACTAACTAAACACATTTCATTAATGGTATACATTCCAATTTTGTTTAAAATACTAAGTGTTAATATAAATAATTAGTAAAAATTCTGTATTAGATACACCTGAAATATTACAGTCTTGTTGCCAGAGATCCACCTATATTTCTTTTAAATGACTTTTGTATGAACATGGAGATTTGAATAGCACAGATTTTTTTCAAAAGTAGAGTCTTAACTATTAGTGAAATAAAACCTTCAACTCAAAATGCAGTTAATACATGTGTGTGGACATGCAGTGTACCTTGTCTGTGTTATCCAAGTACAACTCCGCATCTTGAAGTCCCGTTCGCAACTTCCTGGGGTAGCTATTCACCCCCTCCTCCAGGTACTGATTCGTCACAAAGGCACACACAACTCCAAACCTATGGCATAGGTAACACTGACTTCAATCACAGTCAAAGTAAATGACAGTAACATTAAAGTGATGATTTCAATTGTGAAAATTAATACAACTATTAACACTTTGTTTTACCATCCAAGTTAGTTGGGTTATTGCCTTTTCACATCGTCATAGTTACTTTATCGCAATTCCTACTAAACTGTAAGCATAGTAGATAGTCATTTGTTATTAATTTTTGCACAAAGTTACTATAGGCTATAGGTTTTTTGCTATTTTTAAATACTCTGTAATGCATACAATATTGGTTATTTAGTCCCATTTTAAAAATATTTCTTCATAAAGATCTACAATTAGCAATTAGCGGCCGAGCGTTCATAGATGTTTAAAGCTGGTTAAAGAGTTTCTTTGGAATGGGGGGGGGGGGGGGGGGCATGGGACCTCCCTGGCCACGCGCTTGTTATGAAATGCTCGCATTTATCAATTCATGGGGAAATGTGCAACTAATGTTCTCGTGGGGAGGAAGGCGAGGAGGGCGATGAGGGCGAGCAGGGCGAGGAGGGAGAGGAAGGCGAGGAAGGTGAGGAAGAGGAGGAGGTCGAGGAGGGCGAGGAAGGCGAAGAAGAGGAGGAGGGCGAGGAGGGCGAAGAGGGCGAAGAGGGCAAGGAGGGTGAGGAGGGCGAGGAAGGGAGGAAGGCGAGGAGGGAGAGGAGGGCGAGGAAGGTGAGGAAGAGGAGGAGGGCGAGGAGGGCGAGGAAGAGGAGGGCGAGGAGGGCGAGGAGGGCGAGGAGGGCGAGGAGGGCGAGGAGGGCGAGGAAGGCGAGGAAGAGGAGGAGGGCGAGGAGGGCGAAGAGGGCGAAGAGGGTGAGGAGGGCGAGGAGGGTGAGGAGGGCAAGGAAGGGAGGAAGGCGAGGAGGGAGATGAGGGAGAGGAGGGAGAGGAGGGCGAGGAGGGCGAGGAGGGTGAGGAGGGCAAGGAAGGGAGGAAGGCGAGGAGGGCGAGGAGGGCGAGGAAGGGGCGAGGAGGGCGAAGAAGGGGCGAGGGGAGCGAGGAAGGGGCGAGGGGGGCGAGGAAGGGGCGAGGGGGGCGAGGAGGGCGAGGAAGGGGAGTGAGAGGAGAGGGGAGACTCACAGCACGACGATGGTGACGGCGGACAGCAGCACGCCGAGCGCGACTCGGCGGCAGGGGTCGCGCCGCTTCTCGAAGGGCTCGGAGCGCGCGCCGCAGCGGCCGCAGCAGCGGCAGCAGCAGAAGGCCAGCCCCACGAGCGGCAGGACGACGGCGAACACGAGGCCGGCCGCCGCGACGCCCACCAGGCCGGCGTAGTGCTGCACCAGCAGCTTCCAGTGCAGCTGGGCGAAGCGCGCGTCCACCCGCGACTCGTTCATGGCCACCACCAGCTCTGCGGGCACGGGGGATCCGCTCCTTACTTACAATCCACACAGCTTAGAACAGTCATTAGTTGAACTATTATAATTTGGAAACACTCAATTTGGAAACACTCGATTTGGAAGCACTCGATTTGGAAACACTCGATTTGGAAACACTCGATTTGGAAACACTCGATTTGGAAACACTCGATTTGGAAACACTCGATTTGGAAACACTCGATTTGGAAACACTCGATTTGGAAACACTCCATTTGGAAACACTCCATTTGGAAACACTCCATTTGGAAACACTCCATTTGGAAACACTCCATTTGGAAACACTCCATTTGGAAACACTCAATTTGGAAACACGCGGTCATTTGTAGCATGTTCAATTTTTGTTGATTTAATAATTTCAAAAAAATAAATAAATAAAAGTTTAAAGACCAAGGTCACAAACAGAACGTTAATCCAAAGCTGTAAATTACACCACATGTTTTCATGCTTTCAGTAAAAATATGCTAGGATAGACACATAAAATGTTGCCTTTTTAAGTTCACAAAAACAATAAGTACTTGTTTAATGTGTGTGTGTGTGGGGGGGGGGGGGGGGGGGGCACGTTAAAAACAATTAAACATGGTTATATTATGAGTTGTGGAAGAAAAAAAAACACGAAATATTAGCAGCAAAAATAATTTAACTCCTGCCAACACGTGAGCACGTGCAGTTGTTGACGGACAGGGGAAAAAAAAAAACACCTAGAATGAATTCCAAAGTGTTCGGGTCGGCTGAGAGGCAGGGTTCTCGCACCGCCGCGCCGGCGGGCACCTTACGACGTAACTGTGCTCGGTTAAAACCGTTGCTCATCGGACAAGCGCCCCCCCCCCCCTTCCCCCGACAGGGCCAAGCGCCGCTCCAAGGCCGGCCGCCCGGCCCACTTCCGGCCTCAGCGTCCATCTCCGAGCGCTCACCGGCGATAGCGCCACACAGCAAGGGGGGGAAGCCGCCTTTTCACAGACGAGAGAGCCAAACGCCCAATCGCGCATCTTCGGTTTTTTTTTTTTGTTCATTGTAAATTAAATATGGCGGTGTTGATAAAAGGATACTAATGGTCAATTAGGTCAGGTTAGCTACATTATGAATACTTTAAAACATTGTGGACGGTTGATTTGGTTAGGATAGCTACATTAAAGATACGGGGAAAAAACATGAACTTCGGGTTTTGGCTCTCTCGTCTGTGAAAAGAAAGCTTCCCCAGCAAGGGACACTCAATCAGTGGCGTAGCTAGGGGGGGGGGGGGGGTTAGGGGTTCAACCCCCCCCCCCCCTAGCACCAAATCTTTAATTAATTTCTTATTCATCACTCAAAGAAATTTCATATTAAAATTAATAAAAAATTTACCATTACAATATTTAAATTTAAGTACCGAAAACTGCTAAAATAGCACTATTTTACACCTTAAAATCCAAATTTTCCCGGGGGAGGACCCCCGGAGCCCCCGCTTTAATACGGGGGGGGGGGGGGGCGCATGCTTCTTAACACTCCCCATACACAAATCCTGGCTACGCCACTGCACTCAATGCTACAACTAACGCTCTTGTTTCATTTGTAGATGCGAGAACTGCAACCTAACTACCTGAAAGTCGTTAACTTTTCGATAGCAAATGCTGGCAAACCTTTTTTCCTTCTTATTTGTGGTCGTTCGTTGCTGGGACTATTAATCGTATTACGTTTAAGATTTTTTTCCCCCAATAAGGAACAAACTGCGTTAAAATGCTTATATATATTTTTAAAAAAATTAAAAACTGCATAGCCACAACATTGCGGGTGCTAAAATTATAAAACTCAAGTTTCTATTGCAAAAAACACAAGATTTTTGTTTTGCAGCCATAATTGCTAGTAAATAATTTAACACTGACAAAAAATTATTCCAAAGTACTATCGTATTTTGCCATTATAATCAATACGCCACTCCGTTAATACACAATTCAATAAAATCTTAACTAATAAATTTTCGTAAATGTTCCTTTATATTTATGTTAAAGAAAAATTTATGTTTTCCCCATATTTAAAACATTATTTTTTTATGTTGGAATTTCTAAACAGCAAAAAAAAAAAAAAAAAATAAGGGCCATATTCATCCTATTCAGTTGCTCCACCCTAGACAGTGCGGTCAGACGGAAGTCTCGGCGCTGCAGCCTTATACAGTCCCTCTCGTCAAAAGACTGCACAGTTTGCTTTTAATGGCAGTTTATTCTCTCTTTCCAATGAACGACATCTGCTATTAGCGCTGACCTTGTTCCAGTGTGCTCTGTTGCAAGAGCGCAACAGTTTTAGTCACAACTTGATCATTTATTCAAAATCTTTAAAAATTTACTTTTGATTTTATATATATATTAAAAGGAAAATTTCGAATGCAAAGTTTAGAAATACATTTTCTTGTTGTATTTCATCAAGAGCTACATCTGATTACATTCTATTCTATCTTCTACGGAAACCTAACAGAAAAATGCCACATTGGTTTCACCCATTTTTGTCGTCAAATATCTTACATATTTTAAACTAAGATTTATTTCCCTCTGTTTGGCCGTAAACTGAATGCCTTGTTGTTAACAGTGATCGACTGTTTTAAATGTATAATTGAATTTTTTTTTATTTCATAATGTGCTTGCACAGCTGTAATAAAACTATAAAAGATACACAATTTTACAGTCTTAGAAAAATCAACACACAGGTAAAATTTAAAATATACTAAAACTTGTTACAAATATAGATAGTAACCAGATAGTAATAATTTTTGGATTAACAAGCCGGGCTGTATAACCCCTGCTTATCGACCCAGCTATTTGGAGAGTTCGTAATAACATATAGGTAGTACTGTGTGTTTTGCGAGTCTGATGTCAGTACAGTAACATATATTTTAATTAAAAATTGACAACTGCACACGAAATATACCACATTTTAATCAGGTAGATACTTCAGAAATATCTTATTCCTTCTTACGCATTTAGGTTACTGATACAAACGATCGAGACGCACTGCAAGGTAATTGGAGTAATTCGTAAAAAAATTTGCACGACGCGCCCCTGGGAATCCCCCGCGTCATCACAAGTTCACCGAAGCTGGCGGCGAGCCAAGACCGCGGCCTGTGTCAACACCTATGGCTGTGTTCCGTCACTGCATTCGTGCCTTCTATGCGCAGCAGCAGGGCCAGAGAGAGAGAGAGAGAGAGAGAGAGAATGAAAGAGGGAAAGAGAATGAAAAAAGGAAAGGGAACGAAAGAGGGAAAGGGAATGAAAGAGGGAAAGGGAATGAAGAGGTAAAGAGAGAGGGAAAGAAAGAGGTACAAAGTGAAAGAGGGGAAAAGAAGAGTAAGCGGGAGAGAGATAGATAATTAGTAAGAGAAAGAGAAAGAATGAGAAAGAGAGAAAGCGAGCGAGAAGATGCGAAATCCCCGTGCTCGGGCGCCAAGTTTCGAGACCTTCTTTTTATACTCTGATAGGACGGAAAATACAAGTCTATTGCTAGCAGAATTCACTGGAAACCTTTCAAGTTACGCAATAACAGCAGGTCAAATTCACAGTTATGACCACGGTAACGTTTAGTTTTTTTTATCTTCTTCTGAATTGTGGAGTTTGAAAAATTGTACTATTTAGTTAAATGGGAAGAGGGTTCGACAAAATAATTTGCTCCAGGGGCCTTTTAGTTTCTCTCGACGACCCTGCACACGAGCAGAAGTTCCGAAATTCAAGCAAGCACGTGAATGAACGTGCTACGTCATTCTTCTTCCAGATCCACCTCGTGCATAATCCGCACGTCGTCTTGAGGCACAAGAGATTCGAGCGCTGACGTTTGGCGGGAACTGACAAAAAAAAGTTTTAGGTTAGCAAGTTAATGCGAAGTATTGACGAATGCAAACGCGTAGATAGCTGACACGGATGAGCGAGCATACTAATGAAGTAACTTGGGATGACAAAACGACTAGAGCGAATACTGCACACACAGCGCGTTAAAGCGAAACATTTTTAAAGCGCACGCGGCCTCCCTCCATTTTGTGTAAACGAATATGACAAACGAGCGGGTCATCCAGTAACTCTTTCAAAATCCAATGCACGGAGTTCAGTTTAACGGAACGGAAAAATCGCGAACGGGCACGCTCGTGTCTTCGTGTAACGGAATGCGGAACGATGCTCTTTCTCTCTCCCGAGACTACGGCGCGGCCTGGGTCAACATTTTAGGAGGTACGACGACCGTTACGGCAGAAGCTGCGAGTAACGTCCTGTTAGGCGCGGGCAAACACCAACCACGGCGCGGTGCGCGATAAGGGGTCTGAGACTGGAGGTCATCACAGCTGTAACTTGCTGAACTCTGTCCAAGACGAGGCGAGGGTTTTCCTTTGACAGCTGAATATTGTGACGCAATAAACAGTACAAAGATCCCTTATCACCAGACAAACTATTGAAGTTGATAATGTTCGCAGGCTTTCACGGCCACTGTCTGAAGTGGCTTGGCTTCTGGGTTGTAGCCGCGTCCCTGGCGAATACTTCACCGACGTTTCGGTCGACATTGCAGTCGCCATCATCAGAGAGCAGTTACCTACCTATAGTTGACGCAACATAACTCCGAGCCTGGGTGACGGTTAGAAAATCGTTGTGTGTATGTGAGTCCCGACACTGGAGAAGGCAGACGTGGCGCGGCAGTGAGAGATAATGCGTAACTTGATAACAGGGGCTACACGCTACTGCACAGAGTGAAAACTTAGTCCTTCGGTGAAATCCGACGAATATGTTGGTACTTACTAAACGTTTTCGTTTACAGTTTGGATCTGAGGTTTGTGTGCATGTAGTGTATCACTTTTGTTCAGAGCCAGTGTTGCATATGTAGTGCAGTACTTCAGTAAAGTACAACTTTATACATAAAATGCCTCCAGTGTTGTCAAAAGTTAAGAGTAAAAAACTGCACTCGCAGGCGCGGGAAATCGTCTATAACGTTCTGCAGTTTATGGAAAATGAAGCGCGATTGCAGGAACCCTCCATTTCACTAGAGAAAGCACAGCTGAGAACAGCTAAGGCGACGGGTGTGTCTCGCACGACTGTACAAACAATTAAAAGGGAGGCTAAGAGGAATGAAGCTGGTGAAGGAACATCTTTCGAGACGCCCAACAAGAAGCGAAAGAAAACATGTAAACACGAACTTGACACCTTTGATGAAGCTGTGGTACGACGTACTGTGTACAATTTTTACTTACTTGAAAAACGTGTGCCGACTGTCGAAACTGTACGACGTAAACTAAAGAATGACATAAATTACCAAGGTAGCAATACAACCTTAAGGACGACTTTGAAGAAGCTAGGATTCAGGTGGCAGAAAACCAAATCGCAGCGCTTACTTTTAATAGAAAAATCAGATATTCGGCAAAAACGTATAGAATATCTCAAGAGTATGCGTCAATATAGAAACGATGAACGCACAATTATATACATGGATGAGTCGTACATATTGTCGTCTCATGTAAAAAATAAAATGTGGAGTGACATGTCCTCAAATGGTTTACTAGTGCCTGTCGCGAAGGGTCTAAGATTAATAATGATTCACGCAGGTGGCGAAAAGGGTTTTATCCCAAATGCTCTTGCAATGTGGAAGTCGCACCAGGCAACAGGGGATTATCACAAAAACATGAATAAAGATAATTATGAAAAATGGCTCACCGAACAATTAATACCAAATCTTCCACCAAACAGTCTTGTTGTGGTAGACAATGCTCCCTATCACAATATAAAAATAAATAAAACACCTACCTCCAGCTCGACAAAATCGGAAATGCAGCAGTGGTTAAGTAAAGAGAATATTTCCTTTACTAGCGACATGCTTAAACCAAACTTGTATAACCTCATAAAGAAGCACAAACCTTCGCACGTGCAGTACTCGGCAGACAGACTACTGGTAAATAGTGGCCATACATTACTTCGTCTGCCCCCTTATCATCCGGATTTGAATCCGATAGAAAGCATATGGGCTAAAGTTAAAGGAGAAGTCGCTTCAAGAAATGTTACTTGCAATTTGGCAAATGTAAAAAAACTTTGCGAGGAGATATTTAACCGAATGGGTCCAGAAGATTGGATACCGATTTGCAATCACGTCAAGACACTCGAGAACGAATACTGGGATAAGGATGTGCGTTTTGACATTGAAATTGATAAAGTGATTGTTCAGTTAGGTGATCCAAACAGTGACAGCAGTGACGTTTACACATCAGACTCTTCGGATGGAACAGTCAGTGGCGTTGAAGAACTGAGGTAGTGCTTGGAACGTCAGTGGTAAGTGGTCAATGTTTTCTACTTTTCTCTACCTGCTGTGCAAGGTCGCCGTATCTGCTTATACCCCCTCCTCACCACCCGACCCCCCACACGTGTTGCAGTCCCTACTCCTCATGGGTGACGTAGCTCAAGCTCGGAGTTATATTGCGCCTAGTTATACGCGCCAAGGACGCGGTTACAACCCAGAACCCAAGCTACTTTAAACTAATTAAGTGTCTATTTTATTAATTATATAATAATATTCATCTAATAAGTCTTAAGGTTCGCTCAATCACCTGGCAAAAGAAGTCTCACCTTATATTGAGCAGATAAGTTCTTAGACAGCATCCCGTGTATAGACGACTGTTCACAACTCAGAACAGTAGGTATGCAATATTCACATTAATATTTTACACTTTAGTAAAGTTAACTATGCTTGTATTGTGTGGGTGTATGTATGTATACGAGATCCTGTGCTTAATATATCCCATATAAGACTCGAACATAATTGAACTCAGGTGGCTAAGTTGACACATTGTGTACATTTGACAAGACTAATTTTTAGTGGTCTCGTGAGGATGCGTTTCTAACAAAATTATGGCTGGTGAGCCATACTTATACCGGGAAGAATTAGGCACTTTTGGCAAATTTTAACGAAAACAGCTTGTAGCAAAATTACGCCCTAGAGTTATTCTAGAGCTAGACAAAGGATATATGCCTATGCCCCAGCAGCAACCAGCAATTATCATTCTCCAATCCACTGAGAATATACAAAAGGATTTTCTTTATATGAGTCTACCCAATTCCAAATCCTTCTTTTCAGTAGTTCCTAACTAGAATAAGCATTCTATTGTTTTTATAATACGTAAATCTTCCAGCGTTTGCACGTATCATTTTCGCTTGCATAGAACACTATCATTAACGAGATCACATTAGAGGGGAGCCTAAGTCTGCTAATTTTTAACTTAAAGGATGATTCACTATGAATTACAGTCACCAATATCATTTAGAGCAAAATATTTCACATAAATATGGGCCATATTCCCAATATTTACAGAAATTGGAAACATTAGAAAAATGACGAATACAACAATAACTCATTCAGAGGTGCTGTATTATCAGACCGTATCGTTTCGAGTTCAACTACATAAGTGCGTGTGAAGAGTTTACAAATATGAAATACTATCTAAACCCGGCGACGATTCGCTGAGGCTCAGTCTGAAATTACGCTTTATATACCTAACGTGATGCTCTACGTAGTTGCTCACTGCTAATTAGGTACTGTAGGTGTTTGGTAAACAATGCCCTTTATCCATCACCATACACAATAAGCGGTTAATTGTAAGGCATTTTCAATCTGTTGATATTGGGAATATGAGCCACATTTATATGGCATGTTTTGCTCAAAACGATGAAAGGTGCAAGGCCTAGTTTGTGAACAGCCAAGACCGCAAGACGCAAAATGTTCAGCAACCACTTTCAGAGTACCAGTTTATAAACTGCGCAAGGCGCAATAACGCACAGAAAGTATTGTTCAACTTTCAACTGTCTTGCGTTTTGGCTTGCGTTTCCGACGTCCACATTTTGACAAGAAGTGTTCCGAAAACTGTTTTAAGACGCAGACGCTTAGTGCATAGAGACCTACGATTTTCTGTTTATTATATAAATTATCTTTGTGTGTGTTAAACGTTACACAGGGAACGAAAATAAACATTTAAGGGGGATTAAGCCGCTCAATCTTGCAATTTCGAAAATTTTGTTACCGTTGCTACTTGTTTAAATCAACACTCGTGAACCGGTGTAAATAAGTGGCTGTACCAAGGTATAGAAGGTCTGTGAGATATGATTTATGCTTTGAAACGCCAAAAATTGGGATGAATAATTCAAAAATTTTGAATTAATTAAAAAAGATGGAAAAACCCATTATGGCGGGGCTTAATCCCATTATATCAAATTGACACTATATATATAAATATGAATTATCAAAAGAAGCTCGGATAGAAATTTACTTTATACCATTTAAAAAATTTTTTAGTTAAGGGTTGGTTACGCGCTTCATAAACTACCGGTATTTATTCCATTGGTGGTTTCGTATTATAACCCAGCCTAAGTACTGAGGGAGGTGGTCACTCCTCGCGAATAGCCTATACAATACCTAAAGCCGTTGCCCAAAGGCGAGTACGAGAAAGTATGCTTATGCTGCTAACTAAGAAATCGTTAATCGAGTGTGTTCCACTTCGCCAGCAACGACAGGATCTTTGCAGGAGGAGAGAAACTCGTAGGGGTCAGGCTTCACGCCCAAAAGAGTAATTGTGCTGGCCTGGCCATGCAAGGCACTCGACGCGATATGGCAATAAAAGGCTAGAAAGTTCTTGACCCAGCGATGAAACTCGTTATTCTGGCTAAACTTCCCACGAAGACTGCGCACACAGCGAGAGAGTACACTGCTGGCGTCAATCTTGAAAATGGAATTTGTTGCGCCATTCTTCATCCTTTGAACGTAAAATGGAAACAAATACATTCCTTTATTTTCTTGTAAGTACATAGCGATAACATTCCCTATGAAATATTCTTTAAGTTCCATATGTTAAGATAAGCAAGGCGAGAGATCATCCTACATTAACAAAAGGCATCATATATAGGGTTTGATCTGCGCAATGAAATGCATTGTTTCCACACGTGCCATGTGCACAACGATCACAAAATCTGCGTGCAATAAAGCCAAGATGTCCTCGGGATGACATGCCCGTTCCCTACACGGTGAGTCAGGGGCCTAACATTCTCTGGATGTCGGGCAAGCGCGGCTCCCGAAAACAAAGGAAGGGGGAGGGGGGCTATAGACCCTCTTGAGCCCGAATAATACTTTTATTTTTATACTGGATGGTATAAATATGTTTACTCAAATCCACGTGTTAAACTTTTGTTTCATTATAAGTTGTATTAAAAAATTAAAAGTTCATATTTCGAAACTTTTATTTTAAATATTCCCAGAGCCCAATCTCTGAATTTATTTATTGTCATGTTTCGCAACTGCATCCTTTCTTTGTATTACAGCCCAAACTAAAAGCCTTTGCGGAACCGCCCCTGAATTGTCATGGGGTTATTGGAAAAAGTTGACAAGTCCTGTCTCTTGAAACATAGTATTGTCATACCTGGGGTAAAGAAAACTATTACTCCACCGGGGAAAAAAAAAAAGTTTAAAAAAAATGCTGAGCAAATTCCTTGTGGTCCTTTTAGACACTAACGAATTTTTCTGGTATTATTTGTGTCATCGTTCACAGTAAAAAAAAATTGCACTTAATTTCTGTGTAGTTATAAGCTTTTTTTTTTATTCTTTTCAGAAACCCCAAGATGTGCATTGTTTGTGTACCTGGCTCAGAGGTTAAGAGCTTCTGGTTAGTGAGACGATGGTTCGATTCCCGGCTCGATCTGCAATATTTTACACGTGGGGGATTTCCTTTCCCGGGTTTCAGGACCGCGTTTTGTGATGTCCCTACAACGCCGCGGAAGGCGACGAATAACCGCCGCAGGATCATCACACCATGCCATACCCCACGACGATGACTGGGGATACCAAACCAGCCCCTGGGCTAATCAACCCATCCTCACAATACACAAGACGAGTCTGAACTGGACAAACTCCCACTGCAGGGTTATTACGAGAAGAAAAGAAAAGGTCGAAAACACTTCAGAATAATGTATGGGGGGGAAAAAATTGTTACCTCCAATTATTCGAATGAAATCATTTTAATCTTACTCATAAATAAGAAAAACATTAGTGTAAAAATTTCCTTAAAAATTAAATTATACAGAAATCTTACTCACAAAAATGATTTAATGCTTATACTGGACCCAGGGGAATGGTGTAAAGAGGTCTTTGAAAGACAGAGGTTTGCAAACTTTTTGAAGTCTGGGCACATTAAAAATCTTACACAAAACAATTATAGGCGTATCCTATACAATGTTTGAGAAATGTGTTGAATTAATTCCGTAGAATATTACAGAAAAAAATGGGATGAATTAAAGTGAAACTTACCTAAATTTACTCAGGCTTATTTACAAACAGTAAAGAGAGAGAGTGAGTACAGCGCCGTACTGAATTAAAGAAATGTGATAAGAGTGTTTTGCACGCGGCACGCCACAGAGGGCCACTGGTGCAAGGGGAGGGAGGCCTCCGAGTCCTAGGCCCCGCAATGTTTAGCCACTCGCGGCGGACCGTCCACAGGGGTGGTCGGCCGGAAAACAACCCCCTCGCGAGCCCAGGGGGGTCGTTACCACAACGCCGAATGTCAAAATTGACCACAACGGCGACAGCTAGAAAACTGCTGTGTACCACAACGCCGAAATAACAACTGAATGAATTTGTGTGTGTTTCTTAAATGTACCTTAACGCTGAAATACCACAATCAAACCTAACCTAACCTTACCTAACCTAACCTAGCGTAATATAACCTAACCTAACTTAACCTAGCCTAGCCTATCCTAGCCTAACCTAACCTAGTCTAACCTAACCTAACCTTTGTGGCAGTCCTGCAATGACATTTTTCGGCGTTAGTGTATTTCGGCGTTGTGGTACATAGCAGTTTTCTAACTGTCGGCGTTGTGGTCAATTTGGCATTTCAGCGTTGTGGTATTTCGGCGTTGTGGTGCGTCCCCGCCCAAGGGCGGCAAGCTGGGGCGCATCCCAGCCTGCCTGCTTGCCAAGCGTCGTGTTTCAGCCGAGAACACATTTGAATGTTGAGGGGAGAGAAAAAAAAAAGGCTGTGTTCGAGTTGTAAGATTTTGTAGGCAACATTGTCAAGCGATCCTATTTCAGATACAAAAATTATGAATGGTCAGGAAATGGCATATCGTGCCTACGGTCACATACATGGTTCTGATGGCAACTTCCTATCCTTTGTCCTGGCGTGTCTCGTGTCGGCTTAGTGAAGCTTGCGGCGGCCTGCGAACTAACGGCGCTAGTAGTACGTGTCCTCTTCATTAACATTGGATTAAATGGGAGTTACATACTGCGCGTGTGTTATTTACTTGTTACGAACACAATTCAGGTGTTAGGATCATGATAAGTATGATGAATTGCACTTTAGGAAAATAACTATTCTTGAATATTTAACTGAAAACCATTAATTGAGAAATGCTAAATGTTACTAAAAAAAGTTTCATGCATCTGAGAGATTTATTCAATAAAATACCGCAAGAAAACAATCTCAGATCGTGCACGTGAGTAGTTATAAAACGCTTAAAAAATATATATGTGTGTGTATATATATCTGAGTATAAATAGGAGTGAGCGATTGATGAATGCAGCAGAATTTAAACTACCATATCACTACACAAAATTACCATTTCCGCCAATTCGAACATGGCGTGTTTAGTCAGTTCAAAAAAGGCGTATAACAGACTACGTTTAAATTGTACTTAGCGTGATTTTCGACAGGCATGACTCTCTGAGGATGATTTAAAACTGAAGTTCAAAATAGTTGTAATGCAGCGGCGCGCTAGCCTCGCAATCCAGATCACGTTCGCCCCGGGAGAGACTTTCGAGTGTTATACCCGTTAAAAAATACGTTGACCATGAAGTGCTTCACGAGCGATGGAGCCGAGCGGTCGGCGCAGAAGAAGAAACTATGATGTTTTTAGAACAGTCGTGCGCGCCCAACCCTTCCACTGCTGTAGATACTACTGGAGCTGGGGCACGAAATGGGACGAAGGGAACATCTGCGGCAGCAACACTTCCTGTTCCCAGGCAGCTGACTGGCAGCTGGGCGGGGTGACAAGTGTAGGCGCATGCGCCCCTGGTACCGCAACACAGTAATGCGCCAACGATTACAATGCGGGCCCAACCCCTTGCTCACATGGACCTTTTCCCCCCTTACCCAGTAATGACCTTGATTCCTTTAATGCATGTCAATTTGATCTCCGCATGACCCAGTCCAGGGTTTACCCTTTCTCTGGCTTTGGCTAGAACGACCGAAGGGTGTCAACCATGGTCTCAACTGCCGCCGTGACTGGCCAGGAACCTATAGTAGCACAATATACACGTGACCTCTCCCGCCTGGTAAAATCCCAGCACGACAGCGTAGGCTTGTAGGTCCTCACCTAACCCGGACCCTTCCCGCCAACTTTTAGATTAACTCTTAAGACCTCTAGATGCGCTCATATGCTGACTGTCCTTCACCTTACTGTTGGAAAACACAATGAAAATAGTTGAACTGATACGATGGTAAATTTCCGATAGTTTGACCTTTTCGAACTACACACGAATAACTTAATTTTGCTTGTTATCTTTCCCAAAACTACAAAAAAATTTCCATTCTTACAAGACACTATACATAGATGAAAATGCTATATATTATTAATTTTTAGTTTAAGTACATTCCGGTTAATTTAGTTGAAAATTTTAAAATGCATTTGTTAAGACCTCCCAGAAAAATTGCTCCACCGATGCCGGACTGTGGAGCTCAGCCCAGCCCAGCTCATCTGGCCGATGAAGTGTTGGGTTTGATCCCCAGAGAGGCTGCGCCACAAATGAACCGACCCACGGAGGAGAGGTGAAACGAGGATGAGGAGTGAAGGGCAGGGGTGAGGGTTAATGGGCGATTTCACCCGCGCGGGAGACGTGTGACCCCTCCCCCTCCCCCTCCCCCACGCCTAGGGGGAGAGGAACATCGGCGCTGCTTTCCCCGCCGGATGAGAAACCTATACCACTCACTGACCCCGAGTCAGACGCCAGAATAATCCACGTCTGTGCCATCTTCCGGTGATTTCTTTTCTTTGCTGTTGTAGTAAAAGTAAGAGGTTTGGTTAGGTTAGGCGTGTTCATGGAGTTATTGATTGTCAGGAGATGGCAAATCGTGACTACGGTCATATAGATAGTTCTGGTCTTGGCATGTCTCGTCCGCTTAGTGAAGCTTGCGGCGGTCTGCGAACTAACGGCGCTAGGAGTAGGTGTCCCCTTCATAACATTGGATTAAATGGGAGTTTCATATAAAAGTAGGTATATCAAAAAATATATTTCGTTAAGTTTTGGGTTTTTAATTTATTTGGAAGATTTTTAGGGTTTGAATATATAGCAATAACTTGTTACTTTGTCGCAATTGTCAGCTAAAATTTTAATCTAACAAAGATACTATGTAACCAATATTTCTTCTTAAGTTGTTAAGTTAGCGGCGTGATGTAGTGTTAACATGCATGGGCTGATATTTGCAGGCTCGGGTTCGAAAAGTTGTAGAAATTGTGCTATATAACGTCTAATGATGTTTAATTATTATAAATAAGAATATAAATCGTTGAAAAAAGTCACGTTTTTTTTAAAAAAGTCACGTTTTTTAAAAAAAAGTCACGTTAATAAAAAGTCACGTTCATTGAAAAGCCATTTAAAATTGTTTCCACAATAAAACACTACACTTCAGCAGATGTTTTGTCCATCTAACCAACATGGCGCAACAATTGGCTGAAGAAAATTTGCTCCATCCAGTTTGCAAGAAATCACGCAGACGTGGCCATCCCCTTAGTGTGTTAAATAAACATAATTCTCACCAAAAAAAAATCGGCTATTTTTGTTGGGAAAGTATGTTTACACAAAGTCAGGTGATTGTAAAAGTTTGGTTCAGTTAGGTCAGCAACAATTAAATACGTTGAAACCGAAAATGTATCAATTCTACCAAGCGGCGAACTTCGGGTATGTTCGGAACTGTCAGGGCAACAAACTTGACGCACCTGGGCTCAACCTATCTCTAGTTATAGTCTAGATTTAAGAGTGAGGGGAGTTAGTCATGGCGCCAATCGCTGCCATGGCTGGCCAATCCCCTCCTAGCACATGATGCATGCGACCCTCTCCCTGCATGGCTAATCCCAGCATGACTAGGCGTATAGGCTTCGGCCTGAGACGCACCTAGGTCCCTCCCTAACCCGGACCCCTCCAAAATACACTTAGTTTTAGTTAGGTTAGGAAAAAAAAAAACTTGACGCAGAGCCGACTCTTGGTCGAGTGAGACGGGCGCAGCTCGAGCCTCCTCGCGGCAAACAGGTTCGCCAACGCTAGAAATAAAACCACCCCTCGTGGGAAGCGAACCACCTCGTCTCCCCGCCCCGAACAACACACTCTTGCAGCGACAGTTCCCACCGCGTGCTGCGCGTTCTCAGCCGGCGAGAGAGGATTACAGAAGAAAGGGGCAACTGCTTATGAACGTGGGAACTCGAGGGACACAACCCCTCTACACCAATCCCCCCCCCCCCAAAAAAAGTTGTCTGTAAAGTCGGTTTACGGACGATAGTTTAACGTGACATCGTCATAACAAAACATTGATGATATGATTGCATACTTTTATGAATAAAATTGAATCATTTTTATTGAATTATCACCATTTTGTATGGATACAAAGAAGGAGTGAAATGAAATCTACAATTTAATTGATAAATTTACTTTTATTTGCACTCATTAATTCAAATATGTTTATTACTTTAACGAAGAGATTATTTAACTATAACTTTTATACATGTTTGCTATTTAACTTCTTCCAATATGTGTTATTCTGTTAAGCCTGTTAAGGACAGGGCGATGATAGGAAAAGTAGGAAACGAATGGGAGTGTTTCAAGCTTAATGTGCCTCGAAAAAGTCAAATCGATGGTTGTTCCAATCGAGTGGAAGAGAGATAGATGGGTCGCAAGCGTACAATGATTGTAATGGGACTCAGCGTAACGGGACACTTTTTCGTGCGTGCAGCCGGCGTTCATCGATTTATTAGACGTTGTCACTTAAAAAAAACAACTAAAGACACACTCCCATGAATGGTTCACGATGTGTAGCTGTGGTCAACCATGCATACTCGGGATTCGAGTCTTGTTTTCTCTTCCGAATGCAATCAACACGGAGCCCCTCCTGATCTCCGTTTCCCGTGGTTTCCGAAACCATCGCAGGCAAATACTGGGACCGCTCTCGGCCGCTGCGGGTCATATATCCCGCCCGTAATGACCTCGCTGTCAACACCGAACGTAAAGCCAAAATCGATAGGCTACGTTGGAGTGCACAGTGCGGCACGTAGCACGCAGCACGAGGTATATCATTGTCAAACACAAACCGACTAGACCCTAAATACTACTTTCTAGTTGATTTTGCATGCACACGCGCAAGAATAGTCGTTACTCAAGGTTCACCGGTACCCGTTTATTTGCAATATTGGCTTCCGGAAGTTGTGTTCGTTCGAAATTTTAAACGTAATAACGCCAATGTCCGAAATACGATAACGCTTTAACTCTTGCCTACACATTAATATATAAAAAAAAAAACTAATGAATGGTAGGCCTAAACATCTTAACCCTCAATAAGTTTGCAAACAAGTTTTTTTTCTTCATTATCTGTACATAATATTGAAGCAACATGTAAGTGTACACAATACATAGGCCTACCTCCAAAAAAAAAAACCTACTATTATCTCGGTTGTGCAGTTACAGTAATGGAAGGACGTGGCAGCTACAAGATAGGCTGACAAACACGTATGCGGTTAAAAAAAAAAAAGTGCGAAAGCTACGTGGTACATTAAGTGCGCGCGCGCTCCCACACATACACACACGTACCACGTGAATGTCTATATACCTACATTTTCAGTGCATAAGCGAACGAAGAGCTATAGGTGCACAGCAAGCAGCAAGACAGCTTCCGATCACTCACTTAATCGATACGTAATCGAGGTAATCGAAGCCAAGGTTCACAATTACGAGCGCCCTTAACCACCGCCCCCCCCCCCCCCCCCCAACTATTTTTTCCCACACCGGGGTATGAGACGACCACAATCCCCTACCAACCCTGGGCGAGTTAATTGGTACTTGGCAGCCAATTAGCGACTGATTGCCACGCTAACCGAAGGCGATGGTTGTAATGTGCTTGGAGAGTGCGGCTTTTTTTTTGAATGACACAAGACGAACCAACATGAGGGGGGGAGGGGGAAGGAACTAGCATTATGGCCGGCTCGTACAATCAGTCAAGAGAAAGACTGAGCACAAACATTGTTGGTTAATCAAATAGAGTAATATCTATATTTCAGTGTCAAAACCACGATCTCTACTCAATAATTATCATTAACGAGGCTAAACTGACTTTCGACATTTAAATACTACCTGCCGTGCAAGATAGTATCAGTAACATATAAACACATACTATAAAGTTATAGCAAAAATGTCACTTTTTTTTAGTTTTTTCCCCCCTAAAATAACTTACGGGTGGTTTGGATACTAAAAATCACGTAAATAAAATGTTTTAAAAACGTTTTCAATGTCTGTTATCAAATAAATCTGTTAGTACTACATACCAGAAGCTTTAAAGGCAGTATTTTTTTTAAATCACCTAACCCTACAGTAACAACTTAAAATACAGAATTATACACTTCATGTCGAGGCGATGACTCAGAGCGTAACGAAAAGTGCAACTCGGCGATCATCGATGGCGGTGAAGAGGGAGAGGTAAGGAATAATGTAGACAATTAGGACAAATTGTTTGTTAGAATCGAAAACCTCCAGTGGGAACCGCCACTGCGTACCTTACAAGTGGATTACTGAAGTGTAAAGTTTCACTATGGCTTTCATACCTGTGGACTGTAGGCTGTCCGCTCCCCGCCGATATCCGCCATTTTGGGTTAATTACATTCAGCATCACATATTTTCATTCACTGCAATTAATGAACATGTTTCTCTAAGTAAGCAGTGCGTAAAGTGCTTTGTTGTAAATTCTCTCTTGTTACACGTTTTCTGCTATTTGCGAACATAGTACGGAATGTATTCCTGACGAAAACCTTTTGTATAAACTCACTGGTTAACTCACTCCAAGGTAAACTCACTTTAGTTTACTTTCTGTGTTTTAGCAGCTGGGCAATTCATACAAACATTTCTTCACAAAAATCTATAATTAGCGATACAGCGTGTAAGTTACAGCTCCAACAAATACATCAGCACAAAGAGAGCAGAGAAAGAAGATGTGGAAACTGAAGCGCAACCAGGTAGAACGAAAAATAAATAAAATTATAAAAAGTTTAGATTAATGGAGAAGTGGCAGATAGAACAATAACTGCTACTGGTAACGAAACGAACTGAGAAAAATTAATTACCATCTAACAAGAATTAAAAATGGTGTAACCAACCATAAAATAAATTACCTAAGAAGTTAAATTTTAAAATGTTACTCTATGGAAGTGACACGGAGAAGGGGAAAAAACTAAATCATGTTTTTACCAACCATAAAATAAATTAAGTAAGAAGTTAAATTTTAAAATATTAGTATATGGAAGTGACACAGAGAAGGAAAAAAACTAAATCATGTTTTCATTTCCCCTCCAGCGCACGTACCGGGTCTATGTACGTACAACGTCGCACTGACGAATTCCGGAGCGTCTGACTTGCCTCCACTGTGAAGCACTGTGAAGCACTTTGAAGCAGAGCACTGCAGGTCTGTAACGTAATTACCCGCGAACAACGAAGGCACTGTGCGCGCACACAGACCGCCGACTGTCTGGCGGCAGTTTCGGCTTCGGCCGCGCCAAGAAACCTCGTTAGGATGCAGAATTCGCGTGGGAAATATACCCTGGTAAAATTTTGCAAGGCGTGATAGAGTCATTTCTTTTAAAAATAGATATATACCAATGACACATTCAACAGCGTATATTTTTTTATCCCATTCTTCGTTGCTAACAACCACCACCAAATACTTACTGTGTTTCTACGGCAAACACTAACTTGTAACATACCCGTCAAGTTTAGGTATCTCACGCTGTGCCCAAAAATACGAGTAATACGCGCATAAGACTGATACTAGCCGCGACAGGCCTACGTTTATTTACTCAATTATGCAAAACGTTTGCACAGTAGGCCTATAAATAATTTTTATTTTGTTGAAGTTCGGCCACTCAAATATACAAGTTCAACCGTGTTTAACGTAAATGTAAAATAACGACCTGGAATTGGACACAGCCCCTTAGGAATTGACGTATGGAACGTGTGGGAGAAACGCGAGCATCCCAAGAGAACCCACGGGCTTACGGCTACGTCAAGTCGAGGGTTCCACACCGCCAGCAAACAAACCTTTAGTCACCTTGGAGGAAGGCTAGTGATTCCACCGCACACACTACAGACTAATACACCATACTCTATACCAAAAACTAGACGAGTGTGTGAAAAATAACCTAGCGGCATGAGGAGTGATTACATATATATTTAATAGATAAGCTGTAAAATTATATACGATAATTCCTGTTGTCATATGATTAAGAAATTTGAAGCACTGGAGTTTATTTTCCCCCCATGAATCTGTATAATGATTTTTTTAAAAAAGGTTTTTGTAAGAGAAAAGAAAGTTATTTTCGTTGCTACCGTGTATAACACACACGTTGTTCTTACTGGGCATGCCGCCTGCCAAATATCGGCCTGACGTAACAACTCCACAAATATCTTGGGATCTTGGGAGCTGCTTCCAATGTATCGGATTCCACCACGCAACCACCGGGATCGACTGGCATGCAATATGCGCAGGCCCTACAAAATTCGCGCAGCAATATTTACTTCCGCGAGGGGGGAAGGGGCAGACGCCAATGGTGGCAACGCTGCAGACGAGGCGGGAGGTGGCAGGCAATTTAGCGCCCGCAGGCTCGAAGCTGGAGAGCAGCAGATTGGAGGCAGGGGACAGAGAGAGAGGGAGAGGAGAGGCGCTCTTCGAGGTAATCAAGACGAATGGACGCGGGGAAGAGGACGAACGGAATAAAGAGAGCGGAGAGAAGAGCGGAGGAGGCAAAATAACAGAACGCTGGCGGGTAGCAACTGCTGCCCGACTTTGGGCAGCTGGAGTCCGAAGAGAGAGAGAGAGAGAGAGAGAAAGAGGTGATGCCCCACGGGCCGTTGGAATTTGTGAGGAAGCCGCCCCGTACGAAAATACAGCTTATCTCTTCACGGAAAAGAAAGAAAAAAAAAGACCACCACTTCACCGAGTTCAATATGAGGTTGTGACCGCGTGTATTGGTCAAGAGACGTTTCGTGTTAATTTTCTAAATGTAAAACATTTAATGACACGAGAGAATCATAACCTTACATGTTTACCATGTGGAATCATCTTGTGATAACATAAGTCACTGTGCACTGTTTAAGACAGTAAGTACCCTTCAAGCATAACTATGAGGGTTCCTTACAAAACAGCTTCAAACTCAGGGGTACCAACCGAGATCTTAGCAAGAAGAAGAATAAAACCGGAAGACTCGCCTGAGTACCGATTGTTTGGACTACAGTGAAGAACCTTCTAAAACTTTCTATAACCGTCGCAGATTTTCTATTTCATCCTATATAGGTTGAGAGGCAATAGGAGGCAGAGAGGGAGGAATTTAGGGTATAAATACTCGGGGTTTTAGGCAGTTCAGCATGGAGCAGCAAGGACCATCAAGACAATGCCACCATGAATCAATGACAGAGAGAGAGAGAGAGAGAGTATGAAGATTATTGGAGAGTTAAGTATAATTTTTGTGTTTGTTATTTTCTTTAATGGCAAGTATTTTCATTCCTTAAAACATTTGTATTTTTTAAAAAGCGTGAAAATCTATTTCAGCAGGCGTAAAAATATAAAACTCTTACAATGAGGAATGAAACATACTGTACAATTATTTAAACGCTTGAACAGAAAAAAAAAATTGTTAACTGCTACCTTGCGGCCATACGCATTATTAGGGAACGACTGCTTTTGTTTCCCACAGTTGACAGTCCCTCCTCTTTCCGGGCGTGTCACGTGATACTGTGACGTCAGAGGGCAGGTAGGTACCTCAGAAGTCGTTCGTTCATTGTGGCTGAGCGTTCACGTTCACATTCACTAGATATTCTTCAGTGTGACGCGAGACAGGAGTTTGTCACACAGCAGCCGCCCATGAGCTGCGAAGGGCATAAAACTCATTTCTTTTTCGAATAGAGAAGTGGGGGAAGGGGAGAAAAAAAGGGCAGGGGTGATGAAGGGGAGGGGTTTGAGCCACCCCAAGCGACGCCCAAGGCTGCCGCCATGAATAATGAACGCCAGCCCTTGCTCCCAGATGTTGACACGACTCCCGTCATAACAGGAATTCTAAACTGGAGGAGGGGAGGGGGGCTAAGGGTAGGGGAAGGAAGCAGAGGCTGTACCAATTAGAAACCAGCGCGCCGGCGCGCCGGCGCGCCGTGAGTATACAAACACAGGATTTATCTCAAATACACGTTCACACTTTAAGTACATAAGCAGAACATGAGAGGCGGCAGAAGTGTCGGGAGAACAGAAAGAGGATAGGAACTGCTTCTATTTATCGCTAAAGCTGTTGCTGTGTGAAATGATATACACTGGATCCAAGAGAGTATTCGCACATTCAGGCAAAGTGGCTGACATCTGGTGGTTTGATTTTGAATCACCGAAGACGGTATAAACAAAGGGAGCGTATGCTTGGTTTCAAGGAGCGTTAAAGGATGGCAAGATGTTTTGGATTCGTGGTTTGAGTAAATTTTTTTGAATTAAGCAGTGTATGAGATATGTTTTAAGTTCGGAAGATACAAGAAATTTGTGTAATGTATTGCTCAGTTCCGGACTGTAGAGTTTATTCAGGAAAAAATGTTTCAATGCATCGTTTTCCTAAGGACGCGAAGTTGAGAAGACGATGGGCGCATGTTTTAAGAATAGGCAAACCAGTAACCAACTATATGTATGTATGTCAACATCATTTTACGAAAGAGGATATCTTTTATAGAGGTAGGTAATTGTTGTTTTTCTTCTTACTTACTAGGCTCTTATCAATAGTGGGTACTATAAACAGCAATTTCACCAAAATGGTAAGGAATTCCTTATCTCCGCCTTTTGCAATAAATTCAGAAAGGTTTATATTAATAACTAAAATTTTTACAGAATTTTTTACTTTTGTTTTAAAGAAGAGGGTCAAAACTAAATAATTACCATACTACAGCTCGTAACCTATAATTCATACTCAAATCATAAAAATGAGATATTTAACTTGAATATAGGTACATATATAAAATAGAAAGTAGTTTTTAAATGATAATATCATCTAATCCAGGCCACCATAAAATGGGTATACATTTAAAAACTGTAAGCATTCATGACATTTTAAATATATATTTTTTAAAGACTCGTATAAAAGCGAACTTAAAACACTTAAGAATAATCTATATAGGAAATTTAATACTAAAGATGTTTATTTATTTTTAATTATTTTAATTTTTTGTAGGAACATGTTTTATTCTCAAGTATCTTCTCATTTCTCACAGGATACTAATAATTCTGTATTTTGAACTCCTTTTGCACTACATTGTAACCTGTTTTCCCAGCAAATCATTTTTCACACCAACACCACCTTCTACTGTGCTCTATTAGCACTTATCATAAGTCTTAAGGAAAAATATAAAATATAACCATTTCTGTTAAATCTTAAGTCATCATGTGGTTTGCACACGACCCGTCAAAATTCCTACACAAAAATCATAAACCATTCCACTACCATGCATTGAGTCATATTAAGTACACAACTAATTACGATTCATAATTCATAATTCTTAATTTTCAATTATAAACCCAGCTTAAGTACCTACATAGTTCATGATTTCGTGCATTTCAACTACGGGTTCAAACATTTTATAATTATTACCTACAGACACACGATAACACAAATATCCATTACAAATCAACAATCTCAATGCCGTCTTTGCCCTCCATTTTGTTATATGCAGTGCTGCGCTCTAGAAGTGCTAAATCCGCGAATTCAGATCAAAAGAGGAATTCATGGGAAGGAGGGTCCCCGGTTACACATCAACAATAAACAATAACCAAATAAATATCACTATAAAATATTTCTGACCAATAGTTTGTGAGGATTAGTTACAAGTTGTAATTAAAAATCCTCGCTCCTTACTTTTTTAGCGAAAAAAAAATTGACTGTGGATGCTTAGCTATGCTAACCCATTTTTACATGTTTTCGCTAATATGTATACTTCATGCTGCAACTTGAAAAAAAAATAATAATCTTGGGAATAAATTTTCAAAATGCAATTAAAATTTGGAGTCAAGCGTTTGTATTGTATCAAAAACGTAGATTAAGTATTTATCAGATATAATTAAGTATAAGGCATGTGATGTTGAAGTGATGTGGGATTAAAAATGACGCGCCACGGGAACAGGTAGCTGCCGCCAGCTGCGACCTTGACCCGCGCCGCGCTCCAGCCGGGGAAATGGGGTCAGGCTTCCCCGGGAGCTGTGACCCACATCCCGGCAGCCCTGCGCTGCTGCTGCTGCCGCCGCTGCTGCGACCTGGCGGGCGAGAGGGGAAGCTCCCCGCGCGGCCGCAGAACACGGCGCAGATAATTGACGGCTCGTGTCTGCTCCGATCCACCAGGGGCGGTGGCGCATGCACAAAGGGGTGTGAGGAGTGAGCAGGGACGTCGGAACAGGGGGGGGGGGGGCAGCAGGGGCGAGTCGCCCCCGTGCTGTTATGCATGGGGGGGGGGGGGGTGCGAGAGTAGCATTTCGCCCCCCTCCTTTTCCCAGAATAAATGTTTGGTCCTAGTAGTAGTAGTAGTATGACTGACATTAAATTCCAAGACCGAAGCTAAGGGGTAGATCACATGGGTTAGGTTATTTGTCACCCACTACCCACGATATTTTAATCCATATTTAATTTAATACATACTACGTCATCAAATTCTTGGAATGGTATATTTAATATTTGGTTCGGAAACTCATTAAATAGCACAAATTTTACATCTAAAATTCCAAAAAATTTTCCCCCGCTCTAGGACTGAGGTAAGTGTGATACATCTTTTCGCCCCCCCCCCCCCCCCCCACACACACTCATGAAAACGTTACGATGTCTCTGGAGTGAGGCGCCTTTCGGTACGATGCAAACAACACACTGTCACAGTGCTGCATTGAGCTTCCGAACTTGTTACGGTTGAACTCGCATTAATAATTGTTACATAATAAAATTAACGTGCAGTAATTTTTGAAAAGTTATAATGCTTTTTACATAACTTTTTTTTTTACAAACTACGTTCAGATGAAAATAGATTTTGATTATTTCGCATTTCCAACCTCTTTCATCGCCCACGTGTGTTCTTCGGCATTTTAAACATTCCGTTTGTAGCGGAAACGGAAGCTTATTTCCGTTTTCACGGGGCACGATTCCGATTGGCCGATTTCGTCCAACGTGCAACATATTTTTAGAACCCGCCCAATATGACAAATATTTGATGGAAAAACCAAGTCATCCAACTCACCAGAAACATGGGTGCGTTGAAGTTTTTCGGTGACTTCACAATCCTCCAACATTAATTATTGACGAAACATATTGGAAGGTACGTTCTTTGAAAGACTGTTGCAATTAAAAACTTTGCTGTATGTCATATCGTATAAATTACTTGTTAATTATATCTGTAGCTGTGTTGTCCAAAGGTGTTGTTTGTATGTATTTGCTGTTTTTTTTGCTGCCAACTGTTTCGTCGTTTATCGGTCCACTGTTTTAGTCGGTGCTGTCATATTGAAGTGACGGGATTTTGCGCGGTGTCTTTACGCTTAACATCTGATATAGGCCGACTTTGGCCTTTTTTTTGTGTGTGTGTGTTCATCTATACAAGTTCAAATTAGAAATCGCGTGTGTCCAAAACAATGAATGTATTGTGAGCGAAATTTTGACAGTGTGGGAGGAACCTAACCTTTCACAACAACATAAAACAATAACAACGGTAAAAAGCTCGACTACGCGCTAACGCGGATTATACGAGCGTGCGCCTCGCTCGGGGTCTGTGAAGAGCAGGCGTCAGCGCTGAGCGAGTTGCCTACACAGCAGGCGACGCGAAGGCCGGTATCAGCAGAGCAAACAAGCACACCTGTGATCCCCCGTCACACGCCGTTGTTCCCAAAACATCCGGCGATGACGTCCGCGATAACGAACGTGCTTATCGTTGACTATGTAAGCACGCTTCTCCGAGCACCGACAAACAAACACGAGCGGAACCTGTAGCCTAGACGTCTCTCACTATTACGCATTTTAAGGTGGTAGTATCCAGGATTTCAAATAAATTCATAATACAACCATATTTACTTGTTTACAAAGAATTTTTTTTCAACTAAAAAAACTCAGTATATAAAGTTTTTTTTTTTTTAAATTTAAAGGCAAATATTTGTCAATCCTAACATGTATTTAAAGCATAAAATCATATTGTATACGGTTTTGAATTAACCATTCGTATGAACCTTTCATCTTAAAATTATTTGTAGTACACCGTTCATTAAATAATTTAAAAATTAGGTTTTCCCAAAACTATAGAAACCTGAGTTTTACCTAATTTTTTTATTGATTTAATGAATGATATAATAAATAGTTTTCAAGACGAAGGCTACATACAAACGTTAAGCCAAAACTTTAAACCACGCGATTCTATGCTTCTAGTACATATTAGGACTGACATAAATAAGGCTTTTGGGTTCATAAAAAAAATTAAATAAGGACTATAAGGTTACATTATGAATAATTAAAATCACGGGCAAAAAATATATTAGTAACTTAAATACCCTCTCACATCGTAAAAAAAATTAAGATGAGCCAATTATTTTAAATTCCACAACTAACTATAAAAGTAAATACATACAACTATGTAACATGGATTAAATAATCGGAGTCACGGGAATTTATTTCTTGTTGAGATGGACGACAAAACATTGCTTTGACGAAAACTGAGGTATGTTTTCTTGTAAATTTTAAAGGTTTTGCTAACTTCTTCCGCTAAGCTACTGCCCTCTGGCTACCTCACTGGATGCAGGCAAAAAAGCTTTAGAAACTGTAACTGGTACGTCACGTGGTCTTAAATATTATCCATTTCAGGTTTCCGTTGCATTTTGATCTAAGTATAAACACTGGACTGATTACAAAAAAAAGCGTCTTGAGTAACAATCTTATCTGTCAAAGAAAACATCGAATCACGTTCTGGGAACACGTTCCTTAGATTGAGAAGTAATCCTTATCACGTCACACAAACACGCAATCGTGATTGATGGATTTACCATAGTTTAAAAGTTACCTAGAAATCAGACAAATTGAATTTTGTTTTCCGTAAAACGCTTTTACGTAAGGTTTTTTTTTTTTTTTTAGCTTTGGTGCCGGGGTACGTGGTGGTCGTATTTTACGAGGTACCTACTCCTAAAGAACGACTCTTGTTGCTCTGGAGTTACCGTGTTTCTCGCCTAGGCTTGGTTTGTATAGTACAGTTTCCCGTTCTCTCTCTCTCTCTCTCTCTCTCTCTCTCTCTCTCTCTCTCTGAATGCCCATACAGCATTAAAACGCTTTGACATGTCACGTGTCTGGACGGAAGCGACTTAAAATTACGGTTCGCTGGTTTAACTGTTAGTTGCCTAATGGAATTATACCACACACTGCTTACTTGGAGGAAAATATTTTATATTCGTAATAAAATAATAACGACGTAGACATGATATCCGGTTTAAAAAAAAGAAAATTATAAGAACTGTACCGAGTGACTCACAAAGATAGTGTTATCTGCGATTAAAAAAAATCTGAGCGCATACAGAGCCAAGCCACACTGTAGAGCTTCGACAATGAAAAGACGCACCGACAGCGCACGTAGAAGATAAGGCATCCCGGAGATTCAAAAACAACGAACCGTACAGACACACATACGGATAAACTCTGAAATGCCGCCTTATAGTTTTTTTAGGCCGCCCGAAGTCACCAATAAAAATACCTGAAAATAAATAAAACATGTTGTAGCAATAAAAAAACATTAAAATTAAAATGTTTTCTAGATTAGAAATCCAAATGCGCACATTAGAAAGTCAAGCTGAACTCACAGAGATCCGTCTCATCAGTTCACCCGTCAATCACGTGACCTGCAGCCAATCAGATGGCCCGAAAAATAACATCCGTCCGTACGGACGGACGGATGAAATTATACCCTCAAAAATTGTCAGAGGCATTGTCTATATTTTAAAAGTTTATTTTTTTTTTTTTAAGTGTGTTTGTTTAGCTGCTTCCGTATCGTGTTTTCAACTTGTCTATGAACACGTTTTAAGCTTGATATTCGAAACGAAAAATGTCTCAAACAAAAAAAGTAATTAATAATGACCGGTAACTCTAAATTATATTTAAATAAATATTTTAGAGTTTGTTTTAATCATTTGAAAGTACCTAGCATACTTAATCGGCAAGATATTTTTTTTTAAAATATTTCAGCAGTAATAGAAGTTGGCAGCATCCAAGTAGAATAATATTATGAGAGACGTGTGGATGGTTGTGAATCGTTCGGCATGTGGACTTACAACTGACGGACTTACGACTGACGGACTGACTACGGATGACGGACGCGACGGATAATTTGAGTCCAAAAGTGCCGTCCCAAACTGTGCAAAGGCTAAACCCACGGACAACGGGCCGTTTTGCGCTCTAAAAGTCCTGGGAAGAGGCCAGTCGTACTAACAGGAAATAATTACCAGACTGCTTAGCAAATATGAATCACTCATGTTATTCTTGAGAAATTTCAATTTCCGCATTAAAATTTTTGATTGCTATAGATAAGCAGTGATTTTACCGATAAAATACTCAGCTGTTTGACTGTGCATTCTACCATAAACCAAAAATTGGCATTAAATCAGGAAGGGGGAGAAAAGAATATACAAGTATACAGATTTGCCCACTAGATTTTAATCATTGTATTTTAGTCTCACTGGCGTTATTGTACGTTCGGCGTTGTCAGGGGCGTAGCCAGGGGGGGGGGGGTGTTAGGTGTTCAACCGCCCCTCCCCCCATTAGCATCAAATCTTTAATTAATTTCTTATTCATCACTCAAACAAATTTCAGATTAAAATTAATAAAAAATTTTACCATTACAATATTTAAATTTAAGTACTGAAAACTGCTAAAATAGCACTATTTTACACCTTAAGATCCAAATTTTCCCGGGGGAGGACCCCCGGGCCCCCCGTTTTAATACGGGGGAGGCATGCTTCTTAACACCCCCCATACACAAATCCTGGCTACGCCACTGGGCGTTGTGGCGCGTCCCCTGAAAGTGTGACAATGACACAAGAAGTGACGCGACGAGTGCTTCGAAAGGAGCGTGACGCGGCGACGCGACGCCAGGCGAGCCGCGGAACAATGGACTCGGCCGCCACTTCTCGGACGCGCCTCGCCGCCTGCGGTCACGGCCGCGACCTCCGGCCAAGCCTCCGGGCCGCCGGATCCCTCGACAACCGCCCGTCCCGAGGCGCCGCTCTCAGTCGCCCGGGACCGCAGAACCACTCACACCCGGGGCACACGCACCTTTGAATATATATACAGTATAGAAGTCGCCAGCCCAGGTTAACATTTCTAATACGGTTTTGTGGTAGTTGGTCAATTCACCGCCGCAATCGCCACCATCTCTAGGGCATCGACTTGCGGTGGTCCCTAGCGGACAAGTGTCGAACTCTTCGAACACCCCCTTTCCCCCTCCCGTTGAACGACCTTGAGCTGAAGTGAATGATGGGTGGTGGGGTGCGGGGGAATGACAGCGGGCGACAGTGCTGCGCTCTAACGTGTAAATGACAACTAAGACGATACAGGGAGTTACGGCAGCGCACTGCAGCGGTGAAGTTCCCAAGCTGCTCATCATACGCTTCTGAAAAACGTAGAGTAAATCCTATCCACTCGCGACTTCTATACAGTATATATATTCAAAGCACGCACTAAGTGCACACCTTCATACGAGTGGTGTCCGTTTAAGAAATGCGCTAGGGCCGGATAAGTGGTTCTGTTTCCGTATTCGAACAGAGAAAATGGCTACAAATTAATAGGGACCGGAAAAAATTTGCGGGTTCAATGACCTGCAGGATGAACTCCGTAGTTCTACATACCTACACTCGGTCAAATGCCACCCACTCATTGGCTGCCGTCTTGTGAGACGTTCCAACGTAGAAGCCCTGTGATTCGATAAAGCTTTTTTGTTGGGTGTTTCTCATTGGCCCAGGGTCATCCAGGTGAGTTGTGAGCCAATGGCAGAGGCAGCACTGAGGTATAACCATTTGTATTATAGCCTATCGCGAAATGATTTCGTGAATTTTTCCGGTCTCTACAAATTAAGCAAAATATGGAACCCACTCTTTAGAAATCCTCAAAACATAGCTCCACAGCAAACATCAGTCAAATCGCCCCTGATTGGCAAAACAGCCCAGCCAACCAGAAGAACGAAAGGCTCTGATTAGCCCACAGCAGCAGCCAATCAGGAAGCACCTTCCCCTCTCAGGCGAGAGGACATATAGGCAGGACAACTGGTAAAGAACCTCAGTCCTCAGTAGGTAACTAACTGCTTCCTGATGATGGCGACTGCAATGTCGACCGAAACGTCGGTCAATTATTTGCCAAGGACACGGCTACAACCCAGAAGCCAAGCTACTTCAGACAATGGCCGTGAAAGCCTGCGAACTTTATTGTTTCCGTATTTGTTCATAAACTGGTTTTTAATAGCATATAAATGGCTAAATCGCGTATTTTCGGAATAGTTTTTAGGCATTACACCTTTATCGTCATTTCTCCGCCATGCAATGTCATTAAAATGCTGAATGTAAATTCTAATGTATAAATTTTAATTATTTATTAAATAATAATGTAATAATTTATAATGCTAAAAATGGTACATAACCTCACTCATATGAAAACACTTGAAAAAGTTCACAGACCCAATTTCTATCACTGATATTCACAATAAAAATATGTCTTTAATCATATGGAACCGTATTCAATGTCAAACATTAAAGTATGTGATTGAAAGCACATATATAATTTTAATTTGTATGTAGCCTTTTGTTGTACACAGCCTTTTTGTTTTCATCCTGTGAAAATTTCGTTGCATGGTTAACGCGCAAGGTAAAAATGCTTTTCAATTTTTTCAAACAAGAGGGCGTAGAAACTGGGAAAAAAAAAAAGTTTTGTTACGAAATAAATGTCCACTTCGTATATAAACGTTAACGACAGCTAGTCAGGCCGTAAAATAACGGGCCCTTTTTTTCAAGCTGTTAAATTGCACTTAACTCACACCGCCAGTTCGCTTTGTGCGAAGAGAAGGTGAGGGAACATTCTACAAGGGCCAATCGTCTACTGCAATGCCTAGCTTCAGTACCGCGACGGTGCAGAACAGCTTACGCAATACTTCATTATAATATGATTTCACTTCAAACAAAATGTTTACTCCCGCCTCCCCATGTAATAGCACTTCTGTAGACAGACTGATCTGTTCGCGATACAAAGAACTATACAATATCGAAAATAGGCCAGGAAGTATCGGAAAACGGCCAGGAAGTATCGGAACACGTCCAGGAAGTATTGGAACACGACCAGAAGGCACAGAGGCATCCAGAGGGTGTCACGAAGGGAGGGAGGGTTGAGATTTGTTTTATGCCCGAATGTACCCTGATAGGACGGAAATTACAAGTATATTGCTAGTGTAATTAATTGGAAACCTTACAAGTTATAGTCCATCCACGGTAACCTCCTACTTTTTTAAACGAACCTTTGAAAAAACACACCAGGATGCAGCATGTTTGGTTCGTTTGCAAAAATACTTTCCATCATATGCATATTAAACATGCATTAACACTAAATTACCGTATAATGATGTTAAATAAAATTTTACAAAAAAAGTAACTATCTATGTACAATATTATTAATATTAATGATCTCGCATGTGTGTAAATGAAACAGTGAGAGAAGTGGTGTGTTGGCAATGATTAGAACGAAATAGTTCCATAGCCAAAATATATATTTTTTGACTTTCCGCGTGTATTTAAGAATTTGTTTGGGTATTTGTTAAGTTTGAACATTTTTTTAAATCTCTGGTGAAATAAAAACGTTATGTTAACGGTAAAAAAATATTACGTGCCGAAACCGTGGTCGCGCATTAATAATGTTAATAGTCACTTGTTTGTTTTCTCTTTCAGCCGCTTTCAGCAGCTCTTTAAGCAGTCTGCAGTCTGTACGCCATTTTGCAGTGTGTTTTAATATATTACTGACCGTGAAATAACGTACAGTTTGTGTTTCAGGATTTTGTGTTAATATTGTGTATTTTAACTTTGTTATATTATTTATTATCTACTATTGTAATGATGGAATTTGTTATCGTTTTGATATTTTGTGTGGTTCTTGTGATTGCTGTAATGGTAATTGGTTCCGGGATGGGGAAAGCTACTTCGTCGCAGCGTCAGATGGACATCATTAACGTCGCTCAGAACTTATATCTTTTAATTAGGAAAGGCGACTTGAAGAAATGTGACGTTACGCAGACGACCGCGTTTCTTCTCAACATCGCAAAGTCAACTGTTCTCAAGTAAGTAGGCTTTTTTCGTTTTCATGCACGTAAAAAAAATATCGACTGTGTCCTAAGTATTGTCGGCCTGTGTTTTAACTCACGAGGTTTTTTGTGTTTTATTTCCAATTTATATTTTTTGGTGTGCGACAACACCGCCATGTGGCGTCTCTGTTGAAAACTTAACCTAAAATCATATTAGGCCTACTCAGGTCCTAACAATAACAATATAGGCACTTTCAAGTATTTTTATGGGTGTGATACACGTTTGTTTATAACGATGTTTATAAACTTTATGATAGGTTTAACTATAACATAAGGGAGTGATTTTATAATTTGCATTTAATTAGTTTTTCATCTGTTTGGGAGATCACAAAATAAATAAAAAACACTTCATTAATTTCGTGGACAAAGTCTGTAATGTTTCCATTTAGTGACCACAAAGCAAATATTTGTGACAAAATGCCATATTTGGAACACTGCCTAACTGCGTATTGTGAACGGGTCCCCGGAAAAGTGTTATATGACAAATGTTTTTTTTTTTGGTTAGGTACTACAAGAAAGACATTGAAGAAGTTTCAACACCAGGAAAAAAGAGGAAAAAAAGGCCACAGGAAGGAAAGTCACTTGACACAGTCGACGATTTCACAGTAAATGCAATCAGGAATGCAATTTACAGGATGTACGCTGAAGGTAAAAATTTGATACTGAAGAGTAGTTTCGATATCACTGGGGTAGGCCCTACTTAATTGTATTCATTTCATATATCCATATGCAGATTGACCGGTTCAGTTTTTTTCCCGATATCATCTGTCCTTTAAAAATACTTAACATTTTTGGGTGGTTTGTTAGGTTTCTTTATTGATATGGTATTGATATATAGAATATTGTGCAACATATTAAATACGTACACGTCCTTTTAAGGTTAGGTTAAAGATAGAAAGAAAATTGTTACATTCTAAAACTACAAGTAATGTTTATATCGTTATACACAGTATACATATTAAATAACCTCAACTTTTATGATGTATCAGAAGGTTAAATAATGACTATTTCCAGTATCAATAATATCCAGTTGTGCGCTTTAGCAGTAATTGGTTACAAATTAGTGAGTTGTGGTCTAAGCAAGCATGGTTATTAAAAAAAAATTGGGATACTTAATTGGCTAAATTGTACTGTGTGGCAGGGTCCAGTACAATATATATTCTATTGCAAAATAGTGTCATGCCCCGCCTAACCCTTTAGAAAATATAGGGGTATTGTTATTTTATAAACAATAGTCCTACTTCATTGTAATGAAGTATCATATGAAAACACAACTTAGCCAGACAAACTGTGTGTTAGTGTATGAAGTAACAGAAGGTTATAAAACAGTAAAAGTTTAGTATCGCGTATCCGATTCGATACATTGATCCTGATCGCATGATCCTGCAAATATTGATCCTGTGATTGATGATGCTTGCTTTTCTAATTTATTACGTTTAAAAATCCTGTACAAAACCAAAAATAAAAACCTGTGATGTAGTAATGAGTTATGATTTAAAGTTGAATAATAATGAAAATATATATGTCTTATTAAACTTATGATAATTATTTTTGCTATACCACAATATTTGATTATGTTCAGGATCTTTGATCTGAATAAATGAAAAAAAACATGCACCACACGATCAATAGGATGTACAGGTTCATGCATAAAGATCTAGGGATCACATGGGATACACGATACAAAACATTTACCTACAACACAGTGTAGAGCTTGTAACTTATTGATTGCTAAATTGAATGCTGAAATACTAATGGGTAAATATTTACTTGGGCGGTATTTCCGAAAAAAAATGTTAAAAATCCGAAAATACCTTTATTTTATGCTCTTCAACTTCCTCTTTTCATTAAAAGTGGCGGAGATAAGAAATTCCAAATACTTTAGAAGATATCGAATTTTTAAATTTCATCATATGTAGTTGAGCGGTATTTGCGAAAATAAATGTTAAAAATCCGAAAATACCTTTATCATATGCTCTTAAACTTCCTCTTTTCATTAAAAGCGGCGGAGATAAGAAATTCCAAATACTTTAGGAGATATCAAATTTTTTAATTTAATATTTTAAAACTAAAATGGTCGATTAAGTCAGGTCAGTTACATTATAAATACTTTCAAACTAAGGTGATATTAAAAATAATGTGAATTAATTTTAATTATTCTTTAGTTTTAAATTATTTATAATGTAACTGACCTTACCTAACAAACCCGTAACAAAGGATGTACAGTAACAACTCGCGTAAATTTTTTTGTTACTTATTACTTGGGCAACAATATCAAAATAACAAATAAGACTTTAAAATTAGAAACGTTAAAAACTCACCTAAGTTGGAGGCGGTAATTAAACACCGTTTTAAACAATAATTGAACTAAATAATCACGTATTAGTTCATTTGAATTCTGGCCTATCACGAACAAAAACGTGACATCATTATCCAATAAAAAAAATAGATACTCGTACGTAAACAAGAAACAATGGTGCACGCACGCCACAGGAATGCGCTGGTTTTGTGCTGAAATTTAAAAATTCGATATCTCCTAAAGTATTTGGAATTTCTAATCTCCGCCGATTTTAATGAAAAGAGGAAGTTGAAGAGCATAAAATAAAGGTATTTTCGGATTTTTAACTTTTGTTTTCGGAAATACCGCCCAAGTAAATATTTACCATTAATTTAAAAGTATTTTTGAAATGTAAGTTTATTAAAACTATTTAATAAATGTAAATTGTGCACTTAAATTATCTTCTACGGGGTTGTGGTTTCGCTTAGTTTTGTGTACCTCTGTTATTTCATGTATTGTTAATGTATGCAATAAATTTACAGGTTTGAATGTTACAGTCGACACCATTTTGAAAGAAATCAGGGAAAGACAAATAGATTATTATGGTGGAAGATCAAGTCTTCATAAATTGTTAAAGAAGATGGGATTTTCATGGAAAACTGTTGATGGACGAAAAGCTTTGATAGAGAATGAAAACATAGTATTGCAGCGAATAGATTTCTTGAGAAAGTATAAAGAAGAAAAAGAAAGAGGTGCCAATTTCATATTTGTTGATGAAACATGGATTTTCCAGAGAGGCAAGGCATTAATTTATTTGAAAATTTGTTCTGTGGTCCAATACAAAGTATTTCATTTCCATTTCATATATTTTTCAGGAACTGTATCAAAGTCATGGCAGGACAAGAGTCTACAATCTGCGAAGAGACGTACTGTTGGAGATGGTAAAAGGTTTATTGTTGTTAATGCTGGAGGGCGCACTGGCTTTGTGCCAGGAGCAGGATTACTTTTTGTTTCAGGTCAGAAGACTGCAGACTACCATGGCGAGATGAATGGGGAAACTTTCTTGATGTGGTTTGAAGACATGTTGGTGCATCTTGAGGAACCCAGTGTCATCATAATGGACAATGCTTCATATCACAGCACCCAGGTATGTGCAATGGTAAAGCAGTGTCTTTTTATTGCTCAAATTGTAATGTGAAAAATTTACATGTGTTTATTATTGTGTATAAGTACGAATATTCGAGACTAATACATTTTGCCAGCAATAATTGTTATCTTAATAGTATGCCTACACTACATTTTTATAAACTATAATGTTTGAGCTGAAATTGATTACACACACACACACACACAGATATATATATATATATATATATATATATATATATATATATATAATGTAATTGAATTACATTGTAGTGCAAACTAATTTAGTAGAGGGTTTGAAATACCAAATAAAATTTTTTTATTGCAAACAGCATTTGAAAATGACATAATTACTTGTTTGGTAAAAGGACCCACTTTATGAATGCTCTGTTGCCCTACTTAATAAATTAAAATAATATTTTCAAAAAAATTTCTAGTCACTAAACTAACATGCTTTGTTAAATTTAGAAATTCATTACGACAATATGCCAAAACACATGTTTGCTTTGCATAAGTACAGTAGAACCCTGTTATAATTTGTTTTTAAGGGGCTACAAGAAAAAAAAACATAAGCAGGAAATTCAATTTAGTACTTTTTAGTGTGGATTTATTGCCAATGGACTCAACAAGCTGCATAAAGATATATTTGATGCTCCAATTTGCTTGTAGCAAGCTAAAAACAATTTTTCTTTAACATCATGGTGCTTCCAGCTTCTATCTGCTTTGTCTTTACTTACACATTGTCTCATTGCTGTAAAATTGTCATATTTCTGTATAATTGTCATAATTCACGACAGTGTTTACAGTGGAAATGCTTAAGTCCAGTTCTTTTGCCACTTGAACATGTGATTTAAGTGAATACATTTGAAAACACACAGAATGGCTTAAAATTTATGAATTTATTTGTTTTCCAAGGGTGTCAACAGGCAGTTAACTGCTAACATACACATATACATAGACAGTATAGACAAAGGCTTTTAATTTTTTTCGTCTTCTAAAATTTTATGAAGTGAACATTACAAGCACGAAACGCATAATTTGTGAAACATTATATCCAGGAATTAAATACATTGTCCTTATAGGGAAAATATTGTACTTGAAAAATAATACATTATAGGCAGGAAAACTTTATAAGCAGTAAAATTGTAACAGGGTTCTACTGTCATGAATTCTTATCAGCTACTTGAGTATTTAGTTAAATGTTGGCACAACGTAGGTTGAGAAAACACCTACAACGAACTGGACCAAGGCTGCACTGATCGCGTGGCTGGAGAAGAATGGGATAAAACATGAAAATAATTTGTTGAAAGTGGAGCTGCTGAGAATAGCTAAACAAAACAAGCCCCGAATACGGTATATTATTTCGTTTTTTTTACAGCATTTCTTTAAAAGTGAGATAGTTGCAAAAAATTACGTATACACCTTGTTCTAACACACTTTTCAGATATGAGGTAGACGAGTTGGCTCGTAACTATGGCCACGAAATTCTACGACTCCCACCCTATCACTGCCACTATAATGCAATCGAACTAGTTTGGGCTCAATGTAAACACCATTACAATAGTAACGTGGGGCGGGCCAAGAGATTTGACAATGATGCAGTTGCAGCCATCTGGAAAGAGGCTCTTGATGCTTCCACACCAGAGAGGTATTTTCATGTTGCATGACCAATGGGGTATTCCTTTTGAAGTAGAAATTGTTTTATTTTCCTGTAGAACATTCCTCAAGCTTCAGCAAAACCCTTACCATACATTTTTACATAATACGTAAGTATTGTTGCCTAGCAGCCTGGTCCTACCATTCCTTTTGATAACTTTGTGTGCTAGTGTGTGTATAGTGTGATTATCATTTTGTGTATATTCATATACCAGTAATACAGCTTTAAAACAATTGGTAAAAATAAGTGGTTTGAATTTGTGTAGTTGTCGTTTTGAAAATGTGTTGCATGTATGTGTTTGTGTTCGTGTTTGTGTTTGTGTTTGTAATTTTATTCCCATGTGATTCATACATATCTGTGTAGTTTCTAGATCTAACAGTGGTGACTTATTTGCAAGGTTTTTTTTTTTTGTAATTGCAGTCCATTTGCAATTGTTTCATTTCCATAAATAGTTTTGTATTTATTAGTAATTGTGATATTACTTTCTGTTATGCTTAATCTTGTGTCAATGACTTTAAAGTTATGGTGGGTTCAGTGCTGTAGGCAGATTTAAATATTCAGATAAAATTTCAACGTAGAGAATTTTGAATATTTTCATCTAGCGAACTTGAATAGGTATTTACACATGTAGTTCTTGCACATTAGTATTTTCAAAAGTTATGTTATTATAGTGAAATACATATACAGTAAATCATCAAAACTATTCAAAAAATTAAATTTTCGCTATATCTCACTGTTTTTGTCTGGGACAAATTTTAACCAAAAACAAACACAAAACTTATGAAATAAATATTTTATCATATGCATTCTAAGCCTTTATTGATAACATATATAATATTTACAGCTTTATTATATCTTGAATAAACCACTATAATTTTTTTTTTTTCAGATAACATAAAACAAAACATGTTACTTCAAGTATTAAATAATAGCTTTGATAGTTGAGGAAAACACATTAAACGAGTTTTGTTGTGTTTAAAAATACTTTCTTGTGGAGTGAGTTCAAAATTGTATGTAATAAAGAGCATGCCATGCATTGTTTACTATGCCGTTTTGACAGAAACAAACATATTTTGTTATAGAGTGGTTTTTGCTATAAACAGGTCATTTATATAGAGGTTTTACTGTATACATTAATTTTTTTAGATGGGCGAGGTGTGTGGATCACGTGGAGAAGCTAATTCAAGCAGACTGGGAGAGAGAAGTCCACATAGACAGCGGCACCATTCCTCCACTCATCATCCACCTCGGCGAGGATAGTTCAAGTGAAGACAGTGACAGCGAAGAATTTGAGGTTACGACACAGCAAGTAGATGGAGACAGTGAAGTACTGGCAGTTCCTCTTGATGATTTACCCGGGTGTTCTTATTGAGGTCTGTATGTAATAAACACCTGGGCAACTGTAAGTATTGGGGTTTGAAACATTTTTTTTTTCTTTTATGCATTCCCATGAAGTATGTTGATTACTGGAACTTTATGTATTAACTTTATATTACACGTATTATGAAATGAATATTAAATTTCATTTCTGGATTCGTATAGGTGTATGTGAAACATTTTATTTTGTTGTGTGTCTTCATTTTTCAGTGAACTTACTTGGAAAACAAAAAGCCAGTCCCCATCCAGGGCCACAAATAAATAATGCATATAAGTGGTATAGAAATTACTGTCAATTCTTCACCACAATTTTACTGTTCATAAAATTATGATTTTGTCTAATAAGTATACTCAGGAAAATGTATATAACCATATTTTTATTTGTGGCCTTAACCGGCAAAATGGTAGGGGTTTATTAAATAAAAGAAGAAAATTCATTTTTAAATGTTTTCATCTGAATTTGTTAATTTTATTAAACCTTCAATCCTTAGTCTTTTCCAGATTGCTTAGATGGACAGCCATATGTATAATTTACAATACTTTTTTTTATATATTCTCCTAAAAATTTACTTTAAATTATATGTTATTTCTTTAGCTAACAAACTTATTTTTTAATATTTTTACCATTGGGTATCATAAATAATGTTATGAACATATGCATGTATACTTAGATCATATTCAAATTACTTTTATATATATATATATACATACATACACACACACATTGTTTTGACAGCTGGTGATTGTAAACAAACCATTTGACATTTGTCACATGGCAATGTTTTTGTTTACATACGGCGGAAGGATACATAGTGACATTAAAGTAGATCCGGTGAAAAGCAGGGCTTCAGAAAAGTAGGAGGTTACCGTGGATGGACTATACATGTAGATCGCATTCACAGTTATAATCGGAAACTTTTAGAGTAAGATTTAATTGTGGATTTTTTTCAAAATTTAATAATGGGGAATTTTAATAATGGGGAAGAAAGGGGCTCGAAAAAAATTATTTGCACCCGGGGTCCTTAGTTTCTCTCGGCGGCCCTGCCAGGAAATATCGGAACACGGTCACGGGATATCGGAACACGGCCACGCGGCCAGCGTTCCGAAATGTCAATAACCCGGGCGCCGACACAAATAGCGACGCGCGCCCTCGGCGGCTGAGTCACCGGGCGGGTAGGCCGCGGGCGAGAACAAAGCGGCGCGCCAGCCATGCGCGGAGAGAGGGCGAAGATGGAGGGGGAGACGCCGAGAACCGAAGGGAGGGAGGGAGAAAGAAACAAAAGAAGGGAAAGAAACAAAACCAGCTGCGTGACGAAGCTGGCGAGTTCCTAGGAGCTGCGCCCACTCTCACGGTCAGTTTACTCCTCGCCGTTTCGCGCCAATGTCTCCACACGTCACAGCAACACGGTCTGTGACGAGGCACCTGATACAAGCGTGATCCCGTGTTGTCTTGGACACTCCCTCGCCTGTTCACAACACCTTCGCTACTCCTTGGAGCATAATATTAGTGGCACATTTAAACTACTACAAATTATTATATACATTAATTTTATTTTTTAATACACAAGTGATTTTTCTAATTAATTTGAACTCGTAGTAATATTTTTGTATGCACATACTTAGGTCAAGACCAAATAAAATCCACAGGAAAACGCAAGTAAAACAATTATTAACATAGTCTCTAGTAGGTACTGCTGAAATTTATATTTAAGGGGGCTAACCTAGTCAGGGGTATAGTTGTGTCAGTGAGGCGGGTGCATATAGCGCCTGGTGTATCCTCAAAGCGCAAGGATATCTCATCCGCACTCAACGTATCCTTAAATGCTTTTCGCAGAACCACTCGGATATGTTTAGCAGTTTTTCCTGAAGCCGTTTGTGTGCCCCTTAATTCTACTTACAAGAGAGAAAATTGGTGAAAACCAACTTAATTTTAAGTTTTCAGCCATTTCCTCTCTTACAACGTAATATGTTTTTAATGGTTTCAGTTTTAATAATTCATTTACACTATCTAAATTGTGCCACAATCGTCATATTCAAACAAATATTAAAGAAGTTATGCGCAATTTAGCATCCGAAAACGCATGTTCAGGCCAGGGGTGCCTTAATGCCCCTTAAAAAAAAAAAACTCAAAATTGAATTGTATAAAAACCATGTGATACAGTGACATCAGCATTAAAAAATACTTCTAAAATAACCTTACAGTCTCAAAACATCGTTCCAAAAATTAACTATGAATTCTAAATGGTGAGCCGGCCCCTAATTTACTATTGTGCTTTTCGAAGTGAAACTTCTTAGCGAGGACTCAGAGCGTAACGGCAAGTGTAACGGTCAGGAGTGAAGAGCTCGATTAAGGGATCGGTCAAGGGGGAGGGGATCTCCTCACACTCTGGCAAGCGTTAATGAAGCGACGCTTCGGTGTCCGATTATATGCGCTCCTCGTGGAGACACCCACTGGAGACACGGAGACAAACTCACTAAGGCCGTAGACATGACGGTGTTAAGGACGTTGCTGTGTACTTTATCGTTTGGTTCATCGCTCAAGTGAATCATTGAATGTTTTGTTTGATCGTGTGAAGTTTTGACGTGGTGGCCACTCTTTGCAAACTGCAAATTTTTTTTGTGAATGGAATAGAAACAACGTAAACCTACATAATTTTTTTTTTAAATTTGCACATTTATATGAAAACAGTTGCATTACTATAATATAGTATCTGCAGTAGGTAATACTGGTTTCAGATTCTTACATCCGGGAATTTATGTTGTCCCAGTACCTCCAATAGTTAAAAGTTATTTGTCAAACCGTTCCATGACTAGCTTTCCAGTATTAACTGCGCACATCGATAAGCATAATAAAACAAAATAAAGTCAAATTATTGAATGTTCAATTTATTTCAATGGTTTAAAAAGTTATGCTTAAATGAAACAGCAATTAAATAAAATTATGCGTCAATTTTCGTAAGAAATGATTAGTATTATCTCGAATGAAAAAACGTATTTTGCATATGCAAAAATAACCATAGGCATGTATTGTACAAATTTTCAATATCTTTCTTGTTGTATTGCAGACTATTTATTAGCATCTGGTTTCCAAAGGATTGTTTTTGTAAAAGTACAGATTATTCCGGCCTTACGGCCGACATGCTCACGTTCCCCTCCCACATATGCGCCCTAATAGGGTAGGGTGGGAGTAACATTCCAGAGCTTATTTAAAACAGAACTGTTAGGGATCACTCCCCGTTGTTTGATCGGGAGGGTATTCGAGCTTCGGCACCGAACAGCGGCTGGGGCCACCAACCCAGCATAGTCACCGCCTCAGCCCCGTACCTCGCTCAGCTGACCAGACAGTTGGCTGTGTCATGAGTAGGGGCATGCATTTTTCGCGGAAAAGATTCCGAGACCAGCTGAAAGTTGAAACACTGTAGCATCGTCTGTGTTTTGTGATAGGACGAGTTTCTTTCATGTGCATGTCCACTGTCACAACACCGATCACAGTGATTCAGCGCGGAAGCAAACGCGTTCTGAGTGGCTCGGTCAAAAAGTCCAACGACTTCTCTCGCAGACGGCCGCCAATCACAAGGAAGAAGCCGCTGGTGCGGGTACACCATGTTTCAGTCTAATAGGAGTTCAGATTTTTTTTTTCGCGAAAATTGCCTGCCCCTAGTCATGAGTAGAGACACGGAAAATTCGCGGGTTCAATGACCTCCAGGATAGACTCCAATATCCTCTACACACTCGGGCAAATGCCAACTGTTCATTGGCTGCTGACTTGTGAGTCGTCTCGACTGGGTGGCCTGTGATTCGACACTTCTATGAATGAGGGTCTCTAATTGGCCCTCAGTCCTCCAGATTAACAGTGGACCAATGGCAGAAGCAGCACTAAGGTATAATTATTTGAATTTTAGCATAACACGAAATGAACCCGCGAATTTTCCGGGTCTCTAGCCATGAGTAGGGACCGGAAAAATTCGCGGGTTCAATGACCTGTAGGATGAACTCCATTGTTCAACGTACAAACGGTCAAATGTCACCCATTCATTGGCTGCTGTCTTGTGAGACGTCCTAACGTAGCAGCCTGTGATTCGATACAGCTTTGGTTGAGTGTTTCTCATTGGCCCAGAGTCATCCAGGTGAGTCGTGAGCCAATAGCCCTGAGGTACAACTATTTGAATTTTAACCTATCGCGAAATGAATTCGCGAATTTTTCCGGTCTCTAGTCATGAGTCCTAAGACTTTATCAGCACTGCCGGCGCCTTCCCCGATCTCCCACGGAAGATAGTTTCCGTGGCCGGGCCAGCTGCAGCCACGGCGGGCGAGCTAATGATTTTCACCGCGCGCGGCGCAGCTGGCGACCCGCCGAGGGCAGGGCGCATGCGCGCGACCTGCAGCGGGTCACCCGGGGGCACATGTGCGCAGCGCGATACCGCCCGGCGCGAAAACATCGACCCCGCTCCGCCAGCTGTGTTGGTAAACAACCCGCACGCGCATTCCCTTCCCGCCTCAACGGCCAACTAACAAGCAGTTCCCAACAGAAATCCTCTCAGGGGGCATTTAGAGACACCTGTATTTCGCGATTTCATTTCATGTCAAGGTATTTCACAAAACACTGTAGCTTTTTCTAAGAGTCATGGCAAATTGTGAGGGTGCAGCAGTACGGTGATTACATTCTCATTGGCCCCGTCAAGAGCGGGACAACACCTCTCACCGACCTCAGCCAATAACCACAGGAGAAAAGCTACAGTATTTTGTGAAAAACCTTGACACGAAATGTATTCGCGAAATACAGGGTGTCCCTAGGCATTACTTAAAGCACAATTTTTCAAACCCACCGTTAAAAAAAGTAAAGGCTGTAAACGTTAAGTAGCCATCACTGTAAATGTGAACTGTATGAATTGAGTAACTTGTCTATTAGCAACAAACTTGTAATTTTGTACTACTATCAGAGCAAACTCGTGCATTAAAAAAAATCTCGAAATTCAACCGGGCATTCCAGATGAAACTGTTAACTTTAATCACTATGAATGAAAACGGTATACGATACAAAAAAAATCTAACCTACAAAAAAACAAATCGATTAAAAAAATCACCGCCCAAACAAGCATTAGCATTCAATATTGTTTATACTGCTTAATGTATTTGTTTGTACGGCTAAACTGCAAACGGCAAGTAAGAAGCAAAAACAAATAATAATGAAATAACAATAATAATTATAGACAGTTTTTGTAAACAAAGAACGTCTTAGTAAAACATGTAAAGAACGACCATGGAGCAACACTACCGAAATAAAAAAAATAAAAATAAAAGAATTAATCTCGCTGTAAAAACAGATTAGCCACGACATGAAAACCAAAATTCTTTGGCGCATACGAGCCGCATCTTCTGGAAAAGTAATGGTGAAATGTATGCGGAATATTTAATTCCGAGGGTTGCCTCGTGTGCAAGTTGACCGTTCTAATCGAGCTCGCGTACGACAAGGACTGGAAGTCGGGTGTATCAAACATCAGGGCCCCTGGGCCCAGACCGTGAAGGTGACGTGGACGGGAGACGGGAGACGGGAGGCAGTCGTGGAGCAGACGGGAGATGGGAGGCAGACGGGAGAGAGCACTCCGTGGACGCTCGAAGGCGCGCGCATTCCGTGGCACGCCGCCAGGACGAGCCCCTAAACGAGTACGCTTCCCCCCCTTCCCCCCCCCCCACACACACACACACACAAACACACAAACAACCTTCCCACTATTATCTTCTAACACACAAACAACCTTCCCACTATTATCTTCTAACAAAGTGCAAGTGCCCGGGAAGTCTTCCTTGCATCCATTACGTCTTTGCAAATACGAGCTATGGACATCGGACCAGTCAAACGTTCTTTAAAAATGATTCTTGCAATGAGAAAAATTTATAAAATAATTTTTGAACACATGCCATTTCTAGATATACAATTTTGTCCCAGAGAAATCTCAATAACGGACAAAAAAATATGAATACGAAAAAAAGAACATTCTAATCAACTGTCTCTGTATAAGCCCGCCGGGTTCGCCTCAGCTGTGAATATTCTAATTCTTTCCGCGGAATCCTCCGTGCGGACTTTTGACATCGGCTGAAATCTGCTGATGTACAACAGTCATGGGCGTAGGAGCTATAGTGTTAAAAATATATATAAAAATTTGCGCTTACAGCATAGTAATGCCATGAAAATGTCATTATCAACATAAAAGTTTTATACCGACCTTAATAAACAGTTGGAATAACTCGTTTCAGGTTTTAGTTGCTAATTTATGATTTAAACACAAGAGGGGGGGGGGGGTGTGGAAATCACCAAGATTACGAGCCTAGCACTCGATTGGTTTCCCGAGGTCCAAGGAGCCGAGGTAGCCATCTACCCGACCCGGAGGTTAAGTGATTGGTGCGGGGATGTGGGGGCGAGGGTTGAAACCAAGGGCGCACGTGAGGCGATTCTGGCTGGAAGCGAGGGTTGCCTCGGTGATAGATGTTCCCCCAAGCCTTTCACCGGGGCGCGATCTGATTTAATTCTACCACCATAAAGTATTTCGGAGGCAGGTTAAGGTCCAACACGGAGTCGTTTTTTTTTTTCTTTTCGAAAGCGCAGTCTACTCTCGTTCACCTGGCAGCCTCTTCCACCTTTCGTACCTCTTAGAAGCCTTTCGGATGACAGCCAGTTCATAGCCTGTTCCCATCCACTTTCGCCAGAGATCTGGCAACACTGCACTACTTTTTTTTCCCCCCCGGGGAAGAACTGCTCAGAGTGCGTACGAGAAAGCACCCTCTCTCTTTTTGGATGTCTTATGTCAGGTGTCCCGTCGAAAATACCATACTTTTTGTTTAATGATGTGTAATGATGAAAGCGGGACCTAAAACAGTAGCATTTACTCCCGATGAGGAAACATATTTTTGATTTGGTATTAAAATGCAAAATACCCGATTTTTAAAAAAAAACTCCAAATGTTGTACTCAATGGCTTTTGAAATAAGATTTTTATTTTTTTTACTTTACACGTCGATAACAAACAAATGGAATAAATCTTTTCGGAAATGGACTTTCATATTCCAGACCTTCTATAAAAACAAACTCGCCAATATAATAACTAAATGCCTCCCAATATTCTATCATCGCTACACAACACTGTTTATGCAATATTTAGTGGCGAAACAATTTTGAACCTAACCAGTAATAATTTCAAAACAGATTTTTTTTTACAGAATATCAAAATTACGGTTCTGACATGCTGCAAACCTGTTTTATAGAATTTATAAGCACACGCGAAAACAGTTAATGTAAAAAAAATTTGTATCAAAAACCGCAAACTGTTTCGTTGACTTCCAAAGAACGAGCATTCGAATTAGCTTTCAGACCAGATTCGCTTTTAAGGGGTTGGCTTTCCTCATCCAACAGTCAACCAACCATCGAAAAAAAAATCTCTCTGCCGAGGAGTTTCAATCAAAAGGCATTTCGTTAAATGGATAGCCGTCGGAAGACTCTGAAGCGTGCTTCGTCGGCTTTTGATAGGACGACGGGACAGAAGGACCGACTTTAATGTTCATTCACTCACTGCCTTTTCGTAAATTTATCACCCCTAGTGATTTTTTTTTAAAAGAGAATTGCGCCAAACTGGAGATATTAAGATTTTATTCCCAGGTTTGTATTATTTTATTGTTTTGAAATGCAAAAATTTAAGTTGAAAAACTAATTTTAAAAGCACTTTTAACGTTCAGATTTAGTTATATGGGCCATGGTTATGTTCATAAAAACAAGTGTCCGTTTCTATTTATTTATTTATTTATTTATTTATTTATTCAGTTGAGCTTTTGATCATGGTGGGTACCATAAGGTACCATAAGGATAATACACATCCAAAATCACACTACTGAAATAAAAGTGAGAAATTCATAAACTGAAATGTAACTTACATTCGCAACAAAATTATATGGAAATTATGGGATATTAAGTCTTAAGTTTATATTTAGTTTGTACATATTTAAAAAAATATATATTTAAAATATATATTTTTTAAGATACAAATGTTATAAATTTGTGCATGCTTAACATTAACAAAAATAAATACAGTAAAAACAAGTATGATATACTTACAATATACTTATCTACTATGGAAATTGAGAAGGACCTGGAATATATTGCCCCAGCACACAAGATAAACTACACGAAGGACATCGTAATTCCTTTTCCACCGTTTTATTTTACTGCACGAATTCTTAACGCTCATTAGTCAAGGTCTGAGTCAGCTGTATAGGCATAGCAGATGTTGAACACGAAAATTCGAACCTGCACCGAAACGTCCGTGAAATCTACGCTTTCAACGCAGCTAGAACCCAGAAGCCAAGCAATTAAAAATATTGTTTTGTTTAGAGAATTTATCTGTGTAATTTTTGAAAATGTGTTCACGCGAAGTGAATTTTCTGACTGAACGAGAAATTGAATTAAAACATTCTTCTCAAATATTATTTTTTAAAAAAACTGTCAACATTAGTTTTTTTTTTTTTATGTTGAGTTCGTACCTCATGGTAAGAAACATTTTACACATAAAAGTTTATTTTCGTTTCTGGCGCAGCTAAAACCCGCCGTGTTCACAGTAACGCGATATTTTGCTTTCGCATCGCGTTCTTTTCGCTGTTGTTACAGCAGCAAAAAAAAAAAAAAAAAAAAAAAGTACTGCGTCAAAAAGCTACATCAGCTTGACAAACTGACTTTGCTCGGCTTTAAGAAATTACATATTGGCAATATATATAAAAACCATATATATATGTGTGTGTTGGTGTGTGTGTGTGTGTGTGTATTATATGTATCCCTCTCCATCTTGTATCTCGCACACACTATCTTTATCTCTCACTCTTTTTTCTCTATATGTATATCTCTATCTAGCTCTTTAAGCTCTCTAGCTCTCTATATTTTACGTATCTCTTTCTATATATATATATATATATATATATATATATATATATATATATATATATATATAATGTCCTATGCGAATGTACTTCCAAAGCTCCAAAGACTTCGCCGTGAATCCGGGCTGTCTCCGCGCCGCAGTCTTTTGTCGGCGACCCACGACCCACTGGGTCAGGGCGGTAGTCCGTGTACAGAAAAAAAAAAAAAAGCAGCGTCGAATTCGATTTCCTCCAGCCTCCCGGGAATGCCATTACCCGCTCCTTGGGGACCCTCTCGCAGGACTTCCCCGTTTCCGAGGAAGACGCTCATCCACTCTGCAAAATAGGCCAGTCGCGACACACGGTCCTATAGCAGGGACGGCCCCAAGCTGGGAGTTCGGCCGTTCGTTCGAGCTGCTTTGCGGTCGGGGAAAAAAAAAAAACACTTTGCGAGGATTCGTACAATTTTCATGATTTTGGAATTTCTACAATGTACCTACACAAGAATATCGTTTTAGTTATTATCGCCTACATGCGCTGCACTTTCCGCTTTGTGATGAGTCCACACTTCCGACTTACACTACACGCTGTAAAGAAGTTTCAGTTCAGAACAGAGAGAAATACTTTTTTTTTTTTTTTCATAATTGTATTTACGTAACGAGCTTAAAAGCCAGCCCCACACGCTACCCATCTCCTTCGCAGTTTTCATACCCATTTTCCGTTAGCGCGCCTGCTCTCGCGTAGGTTAACATTTCAGCACCCTTTCGAAGGGTCTGGCACTGGGTATAAAAGTCTTAGGCAAACCCGTAATAGAACGTGTTCTATTTTTATGCTATACTCCAAGAGCGTAAGTCGTCAGATAGCGGATGTTTTCGCAAACATTAGGGGACGTAACAAACTTAATGGTATGCCAAATGAACTACAATGCTTTACAAACTTTTATGCACATTTTTATACCCACAGGTATAACAGAAGTAATAGCAGAAAATGGGCATCGGGTGAGGTGGGCTTAACCTAACCTATAATCTACCTTTTACTTTAACAACAGTAAAAAAATAATAATCGAAGATGCACGAACATATATTATTCGGGCGTCTGACTTGGTTTCTCCTTAAATATAAGACATATTAAGCAGGGGGTAACCACGTCTGCATGATTACATGGTGTGTGAATTCGCCCCCCCCCCCCCCCCCCCTCCCGGGCCAAACATTCCTCAAACCACACTGATAAGACGCCCAAAGCAATGGCTTGAGTGTAGTGTTTGCATTGTGAAAACGGGTTTAAATTACTTTTGTTTTTATGAAAGTAATTTTTTTTTACGGCGGAAACACTAATTCATACTTAATTACCATCATCAGACGTTACCAAGCACCATTTCCGTAGTGTTTTGGGCGGAACAAAATGGCGATGGCGAGGTTAAAAAGTGGCCAACAACGTCAGAGCATGACTTCTGACAATTCGTAACTCCAAACTTATTTCATCACACGAGTCTTCATTTACCGCTAAACTATTCGTTTAAGCAGCTTTGTATTTACTGTGGAAATTCACGTTATATTCATACAAAAAAAAAATTTTTTTTACGTATTTTGGTGTCTAAAAAAAAACAATTTTAATAGGTCTTTAGACTTGAATCTCACGCGCCATTTTTTTTTTGTTTTGTTTTCCTGTCATTACTATTATTTGAGGGCTATTCCTTTAAATTTAAACATCACGATAAAATCTGGCATTTTATGTTTCGTTTTACATTTTTATCAACAGATCTTACAAAATTAAATATTATTTAATACTGGAAAAAAAGTCACGCAAGTGTTCATGATTACGATCTTGCGTGAGCTCTTACAGCTCGAAAATTACGTTTGGTAAAACTAACGAGAAAATTTGTGACCCCAACAAAAAATGTAAGAGGTGTATAGGATTGAATTTGCAGGAAAAATCACTTAATAGTAAACACACACAAAAAATTAATAGCAACTATGGACACCGTTTACCACCAAGAGTGTCACAACGACCATCCAAGTGGCTCAATATTCCACCTCGTAGGGGAAAAGAAATCCACTTCTAAGGAATGACTCGCGTGCACTGACGGGAAGCAGCGGATGCAGCGCCAAGCGGAAGTGAGCGCTATCAGCTACCAGCTATCAGCGTCACGTTCCAACAGCAGCTGCTGCGATGCGGGGCCGCATTAGCCTATCAGAGGGTGCCGGCGTACTGGCGTAGTGCTGCTGTCTAGATCTTAAACTGAACTAACCCCAAGTTCATTTATTTCTACACCAACACGACCTATGTCTGCGTGAGTGTCAATGCCTGATTATAATTACGAAGACTTGCGCGCCTTTTTACACCCATGATATCATACCCATCTGTTGAAAATATTTGTAGCAAAGGGGGAAAAATCAAACGCAAGGGAGTTATATCGAGTAAAAAGTTAAGAAATAGCTTTTAAATTATGGTAATGGCAAAAAAAAAAAAAACGAAAAAAAATCAACATAGCGCGTGAGACAGAGCCATAACGGGCATAGTTTTTATATCATAATAATTGTATAAGTTCTTTGAATGATTATTGTGGTGGGGGAAGATTGATTTAAAACAATTTCACGGACATACGTTCACTGCCGGTTTACATTGGATGGCACAGGAAAACCTAAAGAATGGACAAAAAAAAAAGTGCACAAGCATACACTGAGATGATGCCAGTATCAGCTGATGTAAATTGTAAAATGCATAGACAGCAGAGGGAATTCTGCGTGGAAAGGATTCAGCCAGAAAAATGATGTATATATTACAACACCGACGAACACAGAGAGCTGACAACGAAGATACAGTTGCGACTAGAATAGTAAATATATGCAGACAAACAACCTTGGATAACACAGCGAAAAAAAGACAAGCCCAACGATGATACTAAATAGATATTCAGGACAATAAAACCATAGGCGTGCGCACGGTAGGTGCCACAGGTGCCTTGGCACCACCATTAGGATTTACGTTATTTTGTTTTTTACAAGCACAAATAATACCTACATACTTACAAAAATCCGTATTATTTCCAAAAAAAATATGTTTTCCAATCGTGTAGAGTTACAGATATGTGCTCATAACACTATCAGTATATAAATTATCAATCGAACCAACTATACTAACCTTTGAATATATTCAAAGATACTAACGGAAACAAGCCAGTTGCAATTACTTGTGTTGTACACGCGGGCCGCGGCTGCGCGGCTACGAAACTTCTGAAATGTAAATACTTCTCATAGTTCTCCTCGAATTACATAGAATGCGCGCTCGGTGTCCACTGTTCACTCGGCAGGCGCACGGAATAATAGCCGCCGTCCGCCAGGGTTTATTTAAAAAAAGAGAGTTTTTGTTGTATTCCAAAAGTTAAAACTTTTGCCCACTCTTATTTGTGTATTGTTATTATTTTAATATCTTGCATATTTTAGGTATGTTACAAAAACTCCCTTCATTTGTTGATTTTAAAACTTAACATTTGAGAATGTTTTTTCTAGCATTTATTTGGCGTCTTCAGAAAACATATAAGTACGGTATTTCAAAGCCACCAGCATGAATTCCATGCAAACAATTTCTGCAATTTACTTTATGGCTTAAGAAAGCTTAAAACTGTAAATAGTTTAGTAGTTTTCCTGGTGATTACAACGTTCAAAGCCATAATTTGTCATAAAAAATGTTAAAATTTTTACATCTGCGTATTTAATGATTTTGTTCGGAAACACCTTAAATAGCATCATTTTGCGCTATAAAATACAAATTTTTCCGGGGGAGGACCCCCGGACCCACCCGCTTTAGGCTCGGGGTCCGTGAATGACAGGGCTGTTGTGTAATCTGGCACCACCAATACTGAAGTCCTGCGCACGCCTATGAATAAAACAACAAGTGACGCACAGATGGACCCAGTCATGAAAACTAAATACATATTCTAAACAACACGACAGCGCAGACTAACACAGTTGGATACCTAAGACAAAACAATTTTGTTTTTTAATTTCATACATTTGGCTTCGTTCGAGCATAGTATTTAATTTAACATACTGCCTGAAGTTAACAGTGATTGGCTGCTACAAGAAGTTTTCCCTGTGAAGTATTTGGATTTTTGTATTAATTTTTTTTTTGGAATGACACCTATAATAATGCTACCAATAAACACTAGGTTATGGGTATTTGACAAATACTTAATGTGTTATCTCTGCCTTCATATTTTTTTTTTGAAAATATAGAAGTATAATATACATTATTAAAATAGAACCGATTTTGCAATAAATTAAATAATTTCGTAAAAATTTTGAAGTATTATTTTAAAAACTTAATGAAAGAATAAATGGGGCCTGAAGTATGCTAGTTGTGTAGTAAAAATTCATAAAACGTTGTGTATACTATGTAATGGATGCTTCATATGCCTTACGTTTTCAAGACAATTTTTATACAAGTATTTTGACGTGTTAATTAGAGATTTAGATTAAATGCTACAATGACAAATGTTTATAGATAGTAAAACCGTTGACTAGATGGAAACCATGGCGATAATTCCCATGCCTTTGCGCGCGTGTGCGTGTGTGCGTGTGTGCGTGTGTGCGTGTGTTCTTTTGCCACAAACACAACCCTTTTACGTGCTGCGCTCTAAAGACAGACGAGAATTAATATTGCAACGTGCAATGCTTTGTCCCTAAGGGAATGAATCATCGCACGCCCTGCCGTGCAGACAGCACGCGATGTCACGTGACAAAGGTACGGTAAGGGGGTGGCCGACAGATGACGCATGCCTTGTACATGCTATACTGTACACACCATAGATCAAATAAATACATAAGTATAGACAACGCGCCTAAACTGCTCTGTAGGGAATTTTTTAAGCTGGCATTGAAGAGCTTATCGGGGACGTAACGAGAGGGGGGCAGACGAAGCTTATGACCCAGGCGCCACAATGTGGGAAGGGGGGGGGGGGGGGGGCCGCAAACTGGGCACTGGGATAGTAATTTTTACTACAGATACCTATTTGGATATTAATTTCTGAGAGAAGATCAACTGAATTATTTGTATTGAAAGATACAAGTTTATCGTCAAATATAAAAATATATATAATTGTATTTTTCGCGTAATGTTATTAAACTTGCGATGTATTAAAAATGAAATTACTGCAAATAAATCAATTTATTTACAATCTAAGTTGAATTTAAAAAATATCTGGACTAGTGGTAGTGATATGAGGGTTGTCGGGAATGGTTTTGATTTGGTTGGTTCGAAAAGGGGGGAAAAAAAGTTGCTCCAAAATGAGTTCTTGCCCCGGGTGGAAACTTGTCTTAGTTTCGTCCCTGCAGCTTGTCAACATCTTGTGTTTTGGCCAATTTTTTTGTTGAGGTTATGAAATTTAATTGCGCATCATAGGTCCACGTGGCAGCCTTCTCACACACCGGAGCGGTGGCGGTGGCGGTAAAACGCGACGTATGTAATGAAACGGACATGTTCAGACCAGCCGCGAACACACGAGCGCGGACGCGGCCTGTGCTGCGTTCACCCCGCGGTGGCGGCCAGAACGCAGCAGGTTGCGTTAGCCCGCAGGCCGCCTGGTGTAGTGGTGTGATATCACACAATGACAAGTGCAACAGAAAAACTTATCGAAGCAGTGATGGCAAACATTGTGTTATATGATATGTCAGATCCTGAGTACAAGAATATCAGATGAAAAGATGTGGTTTGGAATGAAATCGGCAAAACGCCAGGAATAGATGGTACGGTTGCTGCTCGTCTTCGATTACAGCTGCAAGAAGTAATGTTTCCTCTACTAGGTCCGGCCGGTCCATTTACGCGCAATACAGAGACTCGTGTGCTAATATCGCTACCGCCACCGCCACCGCTCCGGTGTGTGAGAACCTTTACACTTTGCGGGATTCTGGACTATTTTATTTTGCTGGACCCTAGCATTTTGATGGGGAGGGGAAGAGGGAATAAGGAATGGCCTCCAACAGAAGGTTGAAAAATTCTCTCATAAAACCCCTGTTTTAAACCAGCCTGCGACTTACAATTTCGACGATGGTTTTCTTAATACATCTTAATAAATTTTGATATTACATGCACGTCAGGAAACAAAAAAAGGACCGACGCGAGGCGCTGGGTGATTGTACGGCCCCGGAGTCGTACCTGAGTGACCGTTATTTTTTTACTATGAATTAAAGTATGTTATTCGTAAAAAAAAAACTACTTCAGATGTATTAGTTTTTAAAAAAAACATAGACGTCTTCGAGTGCTACTAGTAACATGACCATGTTGACATCAGATGTTTATGACAGTTCGGAGGGCAAAACGTAGGCTAATTTTAGCTCGACAAGCAGACGTCCTAACATGTCTGCGAAACATCTTCAGTACGTGGTACAAACAAGTCGTACACTTTTAACCGCACGACCCTTGAGATAACCTTACCGACAAATTGCATTAGCAGCCTGTCAACTCCTCAGCAAATGCAAGAGATAACTACCACAATAAAACATTAACATTTATCGTACCGTTTTCTTTAAAAATCCAAGCTAAGCGCAATAGGAAGAATAAGTATGTACTTACTGCACATACTAAACCATAACCGACAGTGTGCCAAAAATAACGAATAAAGGTCAAAATACAGTACACTTCGAGGTCGAGACGATAAGCGCATGAGAATGAAGCATTGACGAAATTAATAGGTGGGGGAACCGAGAATACCATGGGGAAACCCATGGGCTCATGGCAACGTCAGCCACGTTTCCCACTTGAGAAACTTTCCAGAACTGACCTCGCCGGGAATCTAACCTCTATAGTCTCGGTGAGAGACGAGTGATTTGACAACTCAACCATCTTGGCTCCTTGTAACTATAAAAAAAAAAAAAGAACTACTTGCCATAATCGAAAACAAACTCTCACCGAAAGTGATCCGACGTTCGGACAATACACCAAGATTATTTAGATTACATATATAATTTACTGATTGTACAGGGCATTCACATATGGCTGAATATTAATTCGAAAATAAAAATATACATTTGCGTTTATACATTTCACTTTAGACAAATATCGATTAAAATAAATCTTTCCTGAAGAAATAATAAGCGTTCTTTTGAATCCCGAGATTCTTTTAGTCCTCCTCAAGGCGGGTACCCAAAATGTCAGAATTAATTTTGACTGATAGCTAGTTACACAAACTGTGACAATTTTTTTTTAAAATTTATTATTTCTTGAAGACAATGTCACTTAAAACGTTTTCAAGTACAAACAACACGTAGTCACTTACAGTCCGTCGCCCGATACCGTATCCCGTACATGACGTAAAAGAGAGTTAAAAAAAAGTGGCGGGTGTGGGGCATCAACGGGTTGGTCCCGCTACTCCGGTTGACACGGATACGGTCCCATTACAGCCAACAGTACACACTTCAGAAGTTGGGTTAACTGCCACCTACGGTCCCATTACAGCCAACAGTACACACTTCAGAAGTTGGACGAACTGCTACAAGCAGGAACAGTGGCCTGCAGTGCCGTTAGTTCCGTCTAACTTTAGTAGGTGGCAGCACCTGTACGAAGTGGCAGTTATCTCTCAAGTGGGAAGCCTAAGATGTACATCAAGTACTGTCCCATCTTAGACTTATCCTCTCAAGTCGACCCGCATCAGCAGCCTATTATCATCAAATTATGGTCCCAAGTAATAACACTGACTCAAGTTTTATATCAGCATTTTCCATTACAGTCTTCTGAATTTTCTTCGTGTAACTGTAGTTTGCAGTATGTTTTAACATCTGCAGTGTTCGATTATTATATTTTGTAATCTGTTAAAACACGATAGATTTTGAACCGGTATAGTTCTGAATTTCGTTCCTGTCTAGATAAATAAATATTTTAAACAAAACTGCGCTGATGTTAAAATAATCGTTTGTCAAGGCACTTTTAAACCTTTATACTGGCAAATTGTGAGCCAATGTTGGAGCCATGCGCCAGGTCAACAGATACTGCACAAATCCGACGATACAAAACAGGAATATCGGTAGAGGCAAATTTGTAAGGAACCACCACAGCATTACAAACAGTTGGGAAACGAACCGAGGTACTCTGGGATACGTGCCCCGTGCCCTACACCGTTAAAAATTTTTACCTCAAAATTACGAAGAACGCTGGTTACAAATTATCAGGGGATCTTCGTAATTATGCCGTTATCTTCTTAAATGTATGAGTATTGAGTTGATCTTGGTATACTAGAAAACCATCAAAAACTTGTTAATACTGCTGAAAAAAAAAACCACATTAATTGATTCTGTGTGTGTTTACCCAAAAAAAAAAAAAAAAAAAAAAAAAAAAAAAAAAAAAACAGAAATCTAAATACGACGTGGTTTCTACTTATATTCAGTTCCATAAAATTACGAGGGAGACTCTAGTTTATTTGAGGTGAATTCTTCATTGAAAAGTCGGTAAATTGACTGTAGTTTCCGAGTGTGTGCCACTGGCCCACCTCGCTCCACTGCGGAAAACAGAAAGAACCCGCCAGTATTTATCACTGCTACGTACATGCTGACAGAACAGTCACGCGTCTGTGCCGGGACAGGTTTCTAATGAGATTCAGTTCCATAAAATCACAAGGAACTCTTTAGTTTGAGGTGAATTCTTTATTGAAAAGACTGCAGTTTCCGAGAGTGTGCAGCTGCCAGTATTCGTCACTGCCACGTGTATGCTGACAGAACTGCGCCGGGACAGCGGCGGTGGTCGGTCCGGGGAAACAACAGCGACGCGGGCCGGGCCTCCCCGGGTCGATACGGCAACTGCTCACGCTATACAACCCCCTCCCTGCCCCTAACAGGCGCCCAGAGGGGATACAGCCCGCGGAGAGAGTTACGCAATCGTCACGCGAGCGACTAGGAGGCTCGCCAGCAGAGTCCGTCAAGACGCGCACCTGCTGCTGCTGCTGCTGCTGCTGCTGCTGCGGAGAGAGAGAGAGAAAGAGACAGAGAGAGAGAGACAGAGAGAGAGACAGAGAGAGAGAGACAGAGAGACAGAGAGACAGAGAGAGAGACAGAGAGAGAGACAGAGAGAGAGACAGAGAGACAGAGAGAGAGAGACAGAGAGAGACAGAGAGAGAGACAGTCAGAGAGAGAGACAGACAGAGAGAGAGACAGACAGAGAGAGAGACAGACAGAGAGAGAGACAGACAGAGAGAGAGACAGACAGAGAGAGAGACAGACAGACAGAGAGACAGACAGAGAGAGACAGAGAGTGAGTGAGAGAGAGACAGAGGCAGACAGACAGAGAGAGAGAGTGAGAGAGAGACAGAGGCAGACAGACAGAGAGACAGAGAGAGAGGGAGAGAGTGAAAGAGATGGAGAGTGATGGAGAGAGAGAGATGGAGAGAGACAAACACACACACACACAAATACGCAAACAATCAACGTCCGCGATACAGCCGGATGCAGGGGTCGAGTTAAAAAAAACACTCCGTTCTTACCCAGCTAGCCGACACATCTAGTGGATAACAATCCGGTCGTTCCTAGCAAGAAGAATGGGTCCGGTAACAACACTCCATTCCAAGCTAGCCGACAGATCTAACGGAAAACAATCCGGTCGTTCCTGGCATTAATAATGAGTTCAGTAAAAACACCCCATTCAAAGAAGCATGGATACATAAAAAAAATAATCATTCCATCTTAATAGCATAGGCAGAGTAAAAATATATAAATGGATCACACATATAAATTTGTAAGAGTCATGTGTGTCAAGCTATGCAAGAATGAATAAGTACAGGGAATGGAACCTGGAGTTTGTTCCATTTTGCGAAACTCACGAAGGCAGAAAACGCTGTGGTAGTTGGTCCCTTTTAATCACAGATGGTGACACATTGCTGGTAGCTGTTCTTTAATGAATAACTAAATGTAAGTGCATATTTTTTAACACGAGAACAAGAAATATATCCAAAATTGATTTAATTATGTAAACATAGATCAATTTTACTGTTATTAATTTAGTTCTAAAGGTTATGACAATGTTTGGTTAACCTCAGCAAACCTACTGAAACAAAAATATGTTCAGCAACGAAACTTTGTCCACGTGTAAAAAGTTGAGAAATGTTTAACGTTTTCTGTATGCATTTGTTTGTAACTTGAAAGCAAAACTTCACCCAATTTCATTCCTGTCACGCCGCGTAAGTCCTCATTTACAGACCACATGAAAAATGGTCTCGATAAAATCAACCAAAAAAGGAACTTTAAAAAAAAACTGGTACCATGTTATGCTCCTTTCTTTGCAACCAAGTTTTCTCGTCCATGAGAACTATCCTTGAATGAGGCAGGTTTTTCAGGATCACCCCCCCCCCCCCCCTCAAACACCACTACGATGTAAACTTGCATGAAACTACAAGATGTGAAAGCATTCGAAAAAGCCGGTTGTGGCGAAGTGCACTTGTAGCTTGTTTGTAGCTCGATAATGCCGCTTTCTTGCAAGCCCCCTTTTTTTTTTTTTTTTTTCGCTTTTTTCACCCCCCACCCCCACTACACCGACGGAGCTGAAAGGGTTTCTAGAGAAAGGGGACGCTACAGACCAGATACGATACAACCCCCTTCAACGTTTCAACCACTCCTTCCCCCCCCCCCACCCCAAATTGTGTACGCCACACACGGCGGAGGGGTGCACTGGTGCTAAGTGCCGCCGTAAAATGCGTCTTTTGTGGGTTCCCACCGCCGGCAACGTGCTAGCTCGTGTTAACGGTTTTCAAACGTCATTTCGCACACGTAGTTGTAGGAGGGCGCAAACAGCTACGAGACAAACAAGCAGGCAGGGCTTTTATCCATCTGCACTTGCTACCCCCTTTATCTTCATTTCTCTCACGTTACTATCCGTCCACGCTACGCCGCTTCACGCCATACGAACATGGAAATAAACTCGCAAAAAAAAAAACTGCGTAATTGCTTTCGCGAGAAATTTAAACCCCAGCTTTTATCGCTCTTACTCCAACCCTCCTCACAAAGTTAGTAGGTCACGTCCATTCGCACCCATGACCTGACTTCAACCGTCGACCTTTTGATTGGTAGGTCGTCGGGTCTTCTACACTAAGCAGAACCGTAGGAGCTTGTAACGTGGCAAAAGTCACACAACGCCTCGGAAACTTTAGTGATACCAGTACGTAGATACTTGTACTGAAAGTGAACGCAAATAAAGTTACCTTCATACAAATAATGTTACGGAGTGCTAATAAAAGCACTCACTTAACTATCCATTGTTTAGTAAACAAAATAGGATTCAAAAAAAGCTAACAAAAATTGCAAGCAAATATTGCCCCCCGGCAACTCAGATGAATTTCTTGAATATACTATCTCTTGGAAATAAATGCCGGTAATGTCATAAAAATACACAATTTTAGGAAACTAAATACAATTTTATGTAGCTAAAAAAGTTTTTCCACTTTGTATATGAAGAGAAGGATTTTGTATTATTAGAGGATATGTTCGTTCGGTCTTATGAACAAGAACGATATTGCAATAAAAACCATTATTTAATAGAATCATTCGTATACTCGTTTCAAACGTGTAGAAAAATTATGCGAGAGACGATTAAATTTCCTTTACATTGTCAAGGCTCGGGGTTTTACGCTTTTCTTATGGAATTAAATAAAATGCTGGTTTGTTGTCACTTGCCTTAGTTATTAACACATAGTTTTAAAGGCAATCCCACACTTAATACTCAACCTATTAAAATGGTTCTTTTCAAAACAAACCATATTCGTTTCAATCGAAAAGAGAACACACATCACCCCTACCTTACCGGGTATCGACACGGTCGCTAGGCATACGGAGAAAAAGATTAACGGGAGAGCCAAGGATGAAGCTATCGTTTAAATCTTTTTTCCGATTTTCGTAATGCCCAAAGTCTGGCGTTTTGTGAATTACTGCAAAAGTAGGTACGTATTTCTTGACTGCAAATGTGCGGAAAGCTCTAACAGATGCAGTAAAGCTAATACCGCTGCAAAGTTCCCACTTTTTAACGTACAACCTAGCTTATTTATTTATCGCCTTGGGTTTCACAGTTTTTTTCGAGTACATTAAATTCCAACAAGAGTAAATTTTTGTGTTTCAATCAAACGGGTGTATTGAGAAGATTTCGGCGGAGAGGGAGTGAGGAAACGAGAGAGGGAGAGAGGAAGAGAGGGAGAGAGGATAAGAGAGAGGATAAGAGAGAGGGAGAGAGGAAAAGAGAGGGGGGAGAGGAAAAAAGAGAGTTAAAGAGAGGGTTAGAGTGGAAAAGAGAGGGTTAGAGAGGAAAAGAGAGGGTTAGAGAGGAAAAGAGAGGGTTAGAGAGAAAGAGAGAGAGAAAGGGGGGGAATTGAGAGGGAAGAAAAGAGAGAATGAGGGAGAGGGAAGAATAGAGAAGGTAATAACGAAAGAGGAAAAGATAGATGGAGAAAAGTGATAGAAAAACAGAGAAAGGGATAGAAGCGAGAAAGGAGGAAAAAAAGAACTTCGGCACTGAATGAAAAATTTCAAAGTTACAAACGAGCGCTTCATCACTGAGCACATTGTACCGTATCACCATGACAAAGAACTGTGCAAACGAATTGACCGTTACAATTCCACATACAAAACCAGAAAAACGCGTATCGCTCGTTACGGCTGCAGACGCCATGTTGGGCTATTGCATTTTCACGTCATTATGGTAATTTTGTTACAGTTTATAAGAATGTTTCCCTACAAAAACATTTTTTTTAATTTTTTTTTATTTTTACGCCAGATATATTTCATACGTTATCTGGTCTTTGAAAAATATCAGGAAAATACTGATGGTTAAAGTTATTTCCTGAGTATTGCTTCATAATACCTCACTAGTAGATAATTTTCAGTTTTTTCTTTCTCTCCCCACAGTTGGGTAAAACATACTACTTGACTTCTATAGAAGATTTGGGCGTAGCAAAAAAAAAAAAAAAAAAAAAAAAAATCAAAAATGTTAGTCCAAGCCGAGCCTTAAATAGGACTTTTGAAAACCGTGTATTTATTCCTTTTTGTCCAGCCAATACGTTGCGTTTTGATATGCCAGAGACATTTGTCATTTGTACCCATGTGAAAACGTGAACTTGGAGAAAAGTAAAGTTCAAGTCAAAAGTACACAGCAATGTTTTATTCAACGCCCATTCAAGGGATAGCCAAACAAATCGTTACAGTAGTTTTTTCACAATCGACATTTGTCCAACTATTAGAAATCACATGGATCATATTACCTACACACGCGAAATACATAAGTTTTTTTTTAATTTCTTAAAATTTTGTCACCTTAATGCAGTACATGTTAGTCTTTTTTTTTTGTAGCACATTTAAACATTCTAGTAGATCAAATTTTCACGATACAAATTTTTCTTGCAATCAGATTTAGGTGGAATTAACATGAATTCGGAAAACTATTTTGAAAGGGAGGAGTAAGTATCCCTTGGGTCACCCCCTTCAATTTGCCCTTGCGTATACTTAATAGTTTTATGCACTCCCAACGCCCTCTTATTCCTGCGTAGATATTTTCATCGCCGCGTAAACAGCACGATCTATATTAGCTTAATTATCGTCGCATGTTTAAAACCTGCAGTTCTTGCACTTCGCTTCATTCCCTACATTTCTTAGCGTTTATTCCGTCTTTTTGCGTAACGCTGTCCCGAACTGCTGCCCTTTCTAAAGTGTTATATTACATTTTCGTTCGAAAAACCCTGGTCGCCCACCGAATCAATATGTCACGTCAATTTATCTAAGTAGATAAGGATTAAGATGACTGCCACGATAACGGTAATGTATGGTCTATTGAATGCAATAAAAAATCAAATCAAATCAAATCATTGATGAGTTCGGAGGGCGGATAGGGATCCCCCATCATAAACGTTGGGAGACGACTGTGAATGACCAGCGCAGGCTGGACAAAGTGATGTCACAATATTTTACTATCATCTTCCGCGACAGCAGGAAGTGGTACATAGGGAAGGCACACACACCCAGTATTGACGTCAGAGAGGAAAACAAAATTTCCCCGGAGTGAATAATCTGAACCGGTTGGAATTGATTACGGGACCTCTGATCCTCTAACCAGAAATCTTTGTTAATTTTTTTTTTTTAATGAGACACTACATAAAAACCACTTTCCCCCCGACTTGCATAGCTGCCTTTGACAGACTAAACCAGGGAATGTTCTAGTCTGAGTACATTCAAGCAACTTCTACCTTATTTTATTTTCAGTTTACTTATTTTGTAATAGTCCAACGTATTTTTTTTTCCAGTCGAGTAAAATGAAACTAGAGTGCTAAATCTCAGGTAAAATTTGGAGACTTGGACTGGCGACAAAAAACTCATTACAAAATCATAAAAATTACCTTAACAGTATCCCTATAGAGCACATGACCTTGAAAATGAGTGGTTCCTCATATTTTAAAAGATAAAACAAAATTACGACTGCTGTTTTTACAGTTCCTATTGCGTTACGGGGGAGGTGGGAACAAATAAGGTTTCAACAGTTGTTAAGCCATAACTATTTCCTACCTTTCGATGTTCAAAAATTGGCTTCGTTAAAGCGTAGAGTATGCATTTAATGGCATGCCTTAAGTTAATAATCACATGCTGTTACAAAACGTTTACCTTGTGAAATCATCGGCGTAAATAATTTAATTCATTTTTGGGAAGTACTGCAACTGTAATAATACTTGTTAGACAACGCTGTAGTCTTTTAAAAAGCTCTCACAATGCGATATATGCCTTAACGAAGTCAAATTTTCAATATCGAATGATACAAAAAATATATATAATGAAAACTGTGTGTCGAACCAATAGACACGTTAGTTGTCAATAAGTTCTTTGAATGGTTCTTGAAATGGAAAAGATTTATTAAAAAAAATAAAATACTTTTGGCATACGACATTGCTGGTTTATACACGTTATGTAATAGTTGCGTCGTTGTGTTGTCCAGATCGCAGGGTCTTCTGTTTCCGAGTTTTCCGAGGTGGTTGGTTGTCGCTGTCAGTCCAATGTGTTCCGTCTGTGCTGTGGTATTGTTCTGACTTCTGTGTGCTTTCTATGCATTTCAAAATTTGACATCATTCTTTGTCTGTTTTTTCGAATTTTCTCTGCGACACAACAGTGCATAACCAGCAATGGTCCACGTCCAAAAAAAAAATTGGTTGTCTGTAAAGTCGGTTTACGGACGATAGTTTAACGTGACGTCATAACAAAACATTGATGAAATGATTGCATACTTTTATGAATAAAATTGAATCATTTTTATTGAATTATCACTATTTTGTATGGATACAAAGAAGGGGTGAAATGAAATCTACAATTTAATTGATAAATTTGCTTTTATTTGCACTCATTAATTCAAATATGTTTATTACTTTAACGAACAGATTATTTTAACTATAACTGTTATACATGTTTGCTATTTAACTTCTTCCAATCTGTGTTATTCTGTTAAGGATAGGACGATGATAGGAAAAGTAGGAAACGAATGGGAGTGTTTCAAGTCTAATGCGCCTCGAAAAAGTCAAATCGATGGTTGTTCCAATCGAGTGGAAGAGAGATAGATGCGGCGCAAGCGTACAATGAGCGTAAAGGGACACAGCGTAACGGGACAATGTGCGTTACTGGACACTTTTTCGTGCGTGCAGCCGGCGTTCTTCGATTTATTAGACGTTGTCACGTCAAAATGTTTCCAGAGTTAGTTGGGGTTTTGGTTATTTTTCCACCGCCTCGTTGGCACCACTGGAAGCGTGCGTGACGCGAGGCGTGAGCGAGCACGTCTCGGTTTACCACATCCGGCTCCTGCTGCTCCCGGCGAGCAGAGGACGTCCTCTCCGCTATCGCTGGAGGGATGCGTGATGCGTGATGCACGGCACTTCCACCGGGTCGTCTTCTTGGTAAGGTGAGGCTTTCTTCCAGCTCACAGACGGCGTGAGGGCTCCGCCTACCCGGGCACACACACGGTGCGCAGAGCTTCAGGAAAAACAAACGCGATTTCAAAACTTCAAGATATCCGAGTGGGGCCTGTTTACGAAAAGCATTCAAGAGTTCGCTGAGGGCCGTAAAGTACTATTGATTACGCATTACGTTTTCAAAGTGTATCTTTAGAAATGTTGAAATTGCTAAAACGCGTGTTTTCAGAGTAATTTTCAGGCGTAAATCAACCAGTACAGATTCTTGAAAGCACTTTAAGGGACTTGCATTACACCTTCATATTCATTAGGACAAGAAAGTTATGTGCTGCTTTAACTGGGAAAGGCGACATATAGTAATAGGAACATTATACGTGTCTAATAAGGGTCGTATTCACTTGAACAACAAAAATTATCAATGATACGTACACATACACATGCGGCCATAAAATCAGCACACCGGAACCAGGCCTCTCATATATCTTACAACAGGCAACCGCAATTTACGTTGAGCAACTCGCTTTACATAACTGATTTATTTGGCCAAACCAACGGACACAAAGTCAACTTCCGCGATCGGACGCGATGGCACAACATTAACGAACACGGACACGTACACGGACGCGCGCGTCAGGGATGTGTTTGTGTTATAGAGGCGTGATGATAAGTGCGACGCTCGCTGGTGATTCTAGCACGGTATCGCCTCTAAGCGCGAAGCTGTGGACTGGCGCGCAGTCTTCTCATCATGCGCAGGACAACTATGATATTTCGAGCTGTAACCGTAACATATTGTGGAGAAACTAAAATGAAGGTGTAATGCAAGTCCCTTAAGTGCTTTCAAGTATCTGTGCCGGGTGTCTCATGGCTAAAATTTATTCTAAAAACACGCGTTTGAACCATTTTCACGCTTATAAAAATGCAGTTTAAAAACCGAGATACGTAAGCAGAACTACTCAGCCACCCCCAGAGTGTTCTTAGATGCTTTTCGTAAACATTCATCGCTCGCTCTGATGTCTGGAGTATTCTTCAATTCGCGTGGTCACTCACGAAGCTCTGCGCCAGGCGGCGCAAATGAATAGGCGGATTAGGGCCACTAAAAAATCTGTGCGGTAGTGAAATGCCAACATCCAAAATTAAGTTTTAAATATAACGAAAACATAAATTTCTTAAACATAATGACTCAAATGAAAATAAATTTAACATACATTATTATTTCAGAATTTACATAATGGTGTATTAACAGAATGTAGAATTGCGTATAATTGCAAAATATTATACTTTGGAAATATTTTAGGCAGAGTTGAAACTATCCAGATCTTGGTAGCAATGAAATAACCATGGCTGCCATGTGCACATATATGCATGAGTTTGCTCATGTGTATTTTTTTTTTAAACTGAAACTGAAGTTATGATCTTCAACACGTGATCCTTTGCAGCTATGCAGTTTTTTTTTTTAATTTTGAAACAAAAGATAAAGCACTTTAACATAGTGTTTTGGTTGTTCCGTATTGAAAAAAAAATAGATATGAAACATTCATGGCGATTATTCCGAGCGATGAACGACAAAAAAAAAATCAAGGTAGCCAACATTATCTTTCTAAAATGTGACGACGTTTCAGGTTGTTAGGCTGCCGATAAATACCCCACAATTCGCTGATTTCCAAAGAAAATAAGAGCGTTGGTTGTAGCACTTAGTTGCGCCTTGCTCTGAGCTCTGCGCACCGCCTGCGGCCGGGCAGGATGGGGCCAGGTCATATACAGCCGAGCTGCACGGCATTGCGCCGCGCATGCCCTGATGCGCATGCGCTGATGAGCATGCCTCGACGAGCATGCCTCGACGAGCATGCCCTGATGCGCGCGGGCACGTAGCGCCGAGCGCTCCGCGGGCGATAACTTCGCAAACGAGGAATTCATGCAAATGCATGCAAGTTCGCGGGAATAAATCGGCGGTTTTTTAGTACGCTATGATATTTTCGGCCACATAAATAAAATTTTACCGGGGCTTTATAGAGCACGGCTTTTAACCACTTACGAGCCCTCCCCCCCCCCCCCCCTTTTAAAAAAACTCTTTCAAAGTTTACTTTTTTTCCCCCCTCTGAAGCATATTTTTAAGTAGCTGTGAGGTTACCAAAGTGTTAACCTCCATTAACAAAGCAAAAAAAAAAAGTTTTTCGAAACGAGCACCTTCTTCCCAACGTACATACAGCTTCTTACACAACACACAGCCTAGAGCTTCAGTTCATTGACAGTGCTCGCTTTTAGCCGAGGATGGTTTGTAATGCTAAACAACTTAACCTAATACTTTGTCGGCTGGTACAAGTGTTAAGTCAGGTTATGTTTGCTTCGAATTTGTAGAAGTGCTGTGGACAGTAATTTCTGCCACAAGTCTATTCCAAAACGTTCAAGTTAGCTGGAAAACATTACACAGGCAAACATAACTAAATGTTCCCATGAAGAGAGGGAAAAATTGTTTTTTGTGTTTCAGAATTGTTCTGTGTTCACGGGAATACTAAATTATGGTAAATTATGTTCTAAACATTAGTTGAAAATTAAAAATTCAAATCACGAAATGTTCAGACGCCTTGTCAGTAAAGTTTTAAGGCCCTGTCACAGATGCGGTTATGCCATTTGATTGGTTCGCGTGACCTACGACGTGCTTGTGCAGCGGACCAGGGCAAGCGAACTTGAACTACGAGGCCAGACAGCACCATCTGCCTCTGACAACACGAACAACATTCACCAATGAAAAGCGTTATGACTTTAAAAAAAAAAGGTGTAAAATCGCGCGGAAATAATTTTATTTCAAGGTTTTCATCATTTCGTCTTGGAAACCATTTTGTTGTATTTGTTTCCCGTTAAGGAAACGGAAAACTAAATGCCCAAAAAATGTAAATAAATATATATATACTCTTAGCTAAATTTAAAAAAAATATAATCGAAATTCCAAGATAAGTATATATAGCAATGTAACGTGCTGCCCTGTGTGTATTACCATGTAAACCAGATGCTGCATCAGACAAGTGAATGTGGCACGCTGCTACATAACATATCAAACAGCATGGTCGGACAAAATACGGTCAGACAGATCAGACTCACGCAGGCCCTTAACGATCCCCGTAAACCCGGGCACACACAAGGTGTGCACTGTGCACACCTTCACGAAAAAATATATATATATATATATTTGAAAACCACCCAAGATAGTAGATACCCGAGTGGGGTCTGTTTGCGAAATGCATTTAAGAATTCGCAGAGGGCCCGATAAGTAGTTTGGTTTCCGGATTAAGTTTTTGAACTGTATTTTTTGAAAAAGTTAAAATGGCTGCAACGCGTGTTTTCAGAGAAATCTTTATGCATACAACAGTTGGTAAAGATCCTTGAAAACGCTTAAAGGACTTGCATTACACCTTTAAATTCATTTCTCCGCCAAACAATTTTACGGTCATCGTTCACATTTCACAGGTATCCTATGCACGACGAGAAGACTGCGCGCCAATTCAGAGCCTTGCGCTTAGAGGCGATTCCCCGCTAGAAATACCAGCTAGGGTCACACTTATGATCCCGGTTCACTAACACAGATACACCCCTGACGTGGCGGGCCCTTAACGTACCTCCTGTTCTCCACTCGCAAAGAAGTCTGGAGACAAAGAGAAGCAAACTAGAGAGCTGGGAGGGCGAGATGGAAAGGCATCTGAACAGCTTTCTTCAGCGGGCCTCAGTTCCACGAACAAAAGCGAAGCAGTCACGAAAAAAAAAAAAAAGATACAGAGTCGACGAGAAAAATCTGGTAGGTTCGTATTCGGAAATAACTACGATATCTCATCTCAGCAAAATATTTGTCTGTTCACGTTTTCATTACATTACTTGGTTTTGCTCTCTCCTGACTCCACTTACGTTTTGCTCGGCATTCCTTAAAAAAAAAAAGTTATCCACTCTCTCCTTACTTCTTATTGGGTAGCGGCTCTACGCGCACAGCAAGAAACAAAATTGCACAATAATTTTCAACATCTTTAAAAGTATTTTAAGCCAAAACTCTGAACGACACGTACTACGTTATTAAATTTTAAGTAAACGTCTCAAATTATTGTGTGATGTCACATATTCTCTCTCTCTCTCTCTCTCTCTCTCTCTCTCTATATATATATATATATATATATATCTTTATTTAAACAGTAACGACATTTTCAGATAATTTTGCAGTGTTATATGAACCTTGTAGCGCGAAGAACACGGCAAATTGTTTTCACTACATGACGCTACAAAAACATTAAAAAATTGAAGTATTATTTTTTTTTTAAATTATCAAACCAACATCGAAAAACAAATACGACTATAGTAAAACGAATGCGATACCGCAGTACCACCAACTCTTAACCAACACGGAATAACCAAATTCGTGCTTGGTCTATTCCTTTACGAAAAAGTTTGATAAATTAACAATGATCTTCAACTTGCCTGAAGCCAGGCTTATATCAAGAGGCCCACGGCAAAGTAGCAACTTCTTCTGCAACTCTTCCCACTGTAACTGTGCGATTCGCTTAGCGCAGATATCTTACGCCACTGAACTTCAACAGCTTCTTCCGCTTTCTCGGACTGCCAACTTCCTCTCCCGCGCTAAGTTTCAGAAGTAGAGAACACATTTTCTAAACTACGGGAACAAAGGCGATCTCGCGAAATGCCGAGTAAGACTTGAGCTCGACGTAGGCTCGGATTCAACGAGTTTTACTAATATTCTTTCTGTCTTCCTAAATCACGGAATAGACGATCTGGGAAACATGAGAAAATATATACCGAAATAACTAAACTGTTCAGGAGACCGGTTACTGCTTTAATCTCAGGTTCTACCTTAGTATTCAGCTATTTGTCATTTACAGTATTATCATTTCGAAATCAAACTGGTTTCAGTTTGAACTTGATTACTTTCGCTCTATGACTAATTGTTGCAGATAATTATTTATTTTAAAAATGGACATAAAGAGTTCTATGCTTCTAAGTGTTAAGTGTTAAGTGTTGCATACCACTAGAAAAAGTGAAACATTCTGGTTCTAATGCTTGTATCATTTGAACAAAATAATTGACATGGCTTATGACTCCAAGGTACAGATTTATATATTACATAGAGTAAAGGATATTTTTGGAATGTTCGTAAACATTAAATGAGTTACTAAGCAATACAATTGTATGGGAAATTTAACGCATCTTATTTTTTTCTAAACAAATCTTGGATTTATGGTAAATTTCTCATGCAATGATACAGATTAATAACTTTCATTACAAGTTTAAGAAATGCACCATAAAAATTATTAGATTGTAGGTAAATCTGACGGCCATTCCCAGAGGTTTTTCTAAAATAACTTAGGGGCGGGGTGGGGTGGGGTGGTTGAGCAGTAGCGACTCTTTGCAGGGCCCTGGGCTTACATCTTTGGAATACCTTCCCGGAAAAATTTGAAAAATTTACTCTTGCAAACATTTTTAACCCAACATGGAACTAAAATTTCGACGATAGTTTTGCTCATTTATCGTACGATATTTTGATATCCTTTCTTGATAAACTATCCTCGGGTCAATTTTATAAATGCTTCCGATCCAATTTCCGGTATAGTCATATCATTACACGACGCAATAAAATCTTTAAAAAAATTCCAATACGAAATAATGAACTGAAATAGGCTGTGCTCGCCTTCTTAGACGACGAAAACACAATCCATACACCACGCGCGAAGCATCACATATACCCTCAATTATTTTTACCAATTTTATATAGCACCTTTTAAAAGAAAATATCTCTGACGGGAGTCGGGTCAAAACGCAGAGCTGTAAGTATCGAACAAAAGCTATGCATTCGGATTGGACCGACTGAAAAAAGGAAACCATCGTTAAACAATTTTCATCTACTATTTACTATTTATTCTCGTAATCAAAACCGTCAGGCTGTGAAAAGGATATTTGACTAATAGCATTCCCTAGCAAGACTATACTGATAAAATATTATAAAAATGCTATACATTATTCCGGTACACATATTTACGATATCAGACAAATCGTAAATTACCTGGCGCCATTTCAATTTTAATTATGAGGAGGAAGTTCTTAACACACTGAATTCAACCATTATTTGTTTTCAAATCTAATCGCAGCCAAAACACAATATTGAATTCTGAAACTTTAACAGACTAATTAGAATTATTTACATATTAAATGTGTAAATATACTCTCTAAAATATTATAACTTCTTGTAGTAAATAACACCATAAACACTTTTTATACGTTACAACTAAATGCAACAGAAATTTAATGGGTCTGTTTAAAAGCAATAACTCGATAATCGACAGAAAATTATTTCCACAGATAACTAACTTATGAGTTAGGTGCACAATCGCCAAGTAAACATGATTTTTTAATGTTTTTTTATGAAAATAACTTAGCCTATATAGGTACTGGCTGCAGCCAACTTTTACCGACAATCATAAACGATTCGTTCACGACTAAATGCTTGCTAAGCACTAAACGCTTGCTAGCAATCAAGGATGGTCCTTGATTGGATAGTATTTTATTGCAGTTCCTTTATTTCCATTCCACGTAGAGCTTAACTAGTGAAATTGTACTCGAAAGCAATAAAAAGTCATTTGGCTCAGCTCCGTATATAAATCAGTTAAGCGTAGATTACAAAACGCAATTTTACTAGCAAATCAGCGGGGGGGGGGGGAGGGAATCGTGGGCGTGATGATGACGTCACCCGCTCAGTGAGTGTCAATTACACATAGCTAGCCTAAGAATTTTACCTTGAAATTATATTATCATCCTACAATCACATAATTTTCTTGGTGTTTTTAATATTTCAATTTTGTATTAATTGAAACTTATTTGCCATTTAAACAATTTCGTACTTAAAACTATCAAGACTTTACCAAACAAACTAATAACAGCAATTCTAAGCGAGCGGCGACAAAAAGTAGACCAGTCTTCCAAATGTACTCGACGAACCATGCTAGCATCTAGTCACCGAGATTAAATCGAGTTAAGTTGGTTGGGGGGGGCAAGTGAAAAATAAAACTGTGTTTTATCATGTAGCAACAACTGCATAGCGCGAGGCGTGTGCCACACTCACGCCAACTCGCCTCGCAACACTTGGCGCCGCCGCTGCTGCTGCGGCCTGCTGCGCAACAACGCGGAAAAACTGCCAGCCGCAGTGAAACAACAACAACAACAACAACAACAACAACAACAACAACAACAACTTCCGCGCCAGCGACACACTCGCACTTGAGAGATGGCGAATTAAGGCCAACGCCGAGAAATCTCAAGCCATCATCTTCACTCGTCGCAGGCCGGAACCGCCACTACCTCTTGAGCTATTTGAAACACACATTCCCCTAGCCCCCACTGCTAAATATCTGGGTCTTAATCTAGATTCCCGCCTGACCTGGCAGCACCATGTGGCCAGTAGAGTGGCGGAGTGCAAGAAGAGAATAGGAGCACTCTACCCACTACTGAAGGGCCGAGTGCTGCCGGACAGACTTAAAGTACGCATATACAAAGCAGTTGTCCTGCCCGCAATGCTCTATGCCATCGAGGTGTGGGGTTATGCAGCCACCCGCACCATCCAGCGACTCCAGGTCGCACAAAACCAAGCCCTGCGACTCATCACTGGCATGAATCGATACACACGCATTCGAACTCTGCACAGACTTACAAACATGCACCTCATCTCACAGATGGTTCTCAATAGGAACATAAAATTCTACAACACTGCCAGGGCGCACAGAAACGCCCTAATTCGAGAACTGGGGAGCTACGACCCGGAGGAGGTCGTTAGCTACAAACGCCCACGTCTCGCAGCACCCTGAGCGCACCACGGAGACTGGCGGGACTCGTGCGCTGGCTGCTCACGGCTCCCGGCCGTGGGGACTCGGTGCGGGGGTCGAGCCACGCACCACAGACTCCGGGACCAACCCCGCACTCACGCCTGAAAGAGAGGGAAGGGGATACGCAACACCACCGACCCACAGATCGTTCCACAGCCAATAGACTCAGTGCACGCTGCCCGAGGAGCTCCGCACTGCGGGTCAAAAGTGTGCGGCCACAGGAGGTCGACAAAGGCAAATCTAAGAGGACGCAGTCGTTAAAGGTGCCTCGAAGAGCGAGCAGGGCAGGCGGGCGCGGCGTTCAACACGCCGCGGCTGTACTGGCGCCCGCGCGCGCCCGCGGTGCGACAGTCGCGAGTTCTCTCGGGGGCTCCAAGCCGGTAGTGCAAGGCGAGAAAGGAACATCTGGGGTCACCGGTGTGCGAACCCTCGACTCTGGCATTGACCGCAACGAGGGCAGGGGGAGGCGGGACGGTGGTGCCTACTCTAACCTCTCGTATCGGGAAACCCGGCCGCGAGTCTGTGCGCTACAGCGGCGAGCCAGAGCACTGGCTGTGCTACCACATGGCCGGCGGTCTCCTGGAGCGTGCGAGGGACTGGAGTGGCGGCCTGTCGCGGGGAGAGCTCCCAGGGGTCGTATTGGGCGGGGCTGTCGCCCTGTGCAGTGTGTCACTTCACTCATCTCCACAATAATTCACATCAGTAGCGGGAAGCATACCTGGAAGCAGGGGCTGGGCCTTTCACTCCCGCGCGCCGAAACCGATCATCAACATCATCACCACATTCTGAGAGCCCAGAAATGAAAGACTCAAAAAGAAAAGAAAAAAAAAGAAGGAAAGTGGGAGGGAGAGGGGGAAGAAGAGGGAAAAAAAAAAAAAAAAAAAATCTAAAATGACAAAGCTACACAATCTTTCAACGCTGACACACATACACGCTCTCTGCATATCCAGGCTGTCAACTCTGGCAACTAGAGCACCGGGCAGGCAGTATGACTGAAACTGCTCATATTGGGACTGACTCGAACCCGTTTCTAAAGTTTTTTTTTTTTTTTTTCTCCCCACTTTCTTATCCACAAATAGCCCTCAGCAGGGGGTAGGTTTTTAAAGCCCCGACCGCCCCCACCAAAGGATACAAGTTAAACAACACTATAGAAGTAACTCAGCATCATATTTTCACAGACATCCACACATAAACTTTATTTTAAAACAAGAGGTAGTGGGCGGCAATCCGCGGCCTGGAACTCTTCGCGGGCCCTTGGTTCGATGCTTTGTTCTGGCATACGGACCACGAGGCCCGCAACTGCTATGATGACAATACAGTTTGCGGCACACTGTGTCGCAGTGTTGTCTGATAAGCAAACAGTCTGAGCACTCGCAGGCAGTGGCAACTGTGGCTTTACGGCGGGTTCACAAACCAAGCTGAAGACCCAAGAATGCAAGAAACATAAGGAAAAAAGAAAAGAAAAACGCTTCTTGCGGCTCGGCTTACGTTTCACATTTGAAGTAAAAAAACGTGTTCCGAATCTTTAAAAGTTGCATAAGATTTTATTTTTATCACACGTATCACGTTTTCACTATCACTAGGTATTACACAGTAAAAACACATGACGCGTTAAATCAAGCTATTAAGAATTTCACACAATTTCATTTTTAAAAAAATCTCTCTAAAGCTTTATAGTTTCGAGTTATAAAGTTGGTGATGTATTGCGACTTGCATTGTTTTATAGACAGAAGTTTCCTAGCGTTTGTTGCGTCCTGCATCCTTGCGAAGTTAATAACCCCAGCACTGCGGTTCCGCAGGACCCTGACTTCCTACAACCCACCACTCCCGTCGACAACGTCTACACAGCGTTCGAAACCACGCAAAGACGCTCGTGGCGAAAGTTTGGGCAGTAAAAAAAAACCTCAACAAGTAGCTCTGAAGACCGCCATCATCGTATTACGAAGCAAGACAACAACTTGTATTGTGCAACTTGTATCTGAGCATTTTTCACACAGAACAGAGTAATAACGTTTTGCTGAAGTCTCTAACATTCACCCCCAAGCATGAATGTTTTGTTGTATTCAACCACAAAACTAAACAAATTTGGTATTCATAAAACAAACGCATGGGTGTTTAAATACATATGGTGGAAAAGATAATAAATAATACAGTAAGACTCGATTACAATCCGAAAGTAAATGACGTACCCGTTGTCAAAGATACTAACGCTGAAAAAAAATTATACAAAAAATAACCATACGAATTTCGGAAAATTTGCTTCTAGGTGCAGAAGGACCACGCCTGGAGAATCCAAGTGCCAAATTTCACGTCTCTAGGTCTCGCCGTCTCCATGTTACGCGAGCTGCAGGCAAGCAGGGAGGCAGGCAGATACAGACAAACTCCTTTATTTATATATACATGCTCAGATATACTACGGACTACGGTAAAGTGGAATCTGAAACACAAAAGACTGCAAATAATGGATACGTCCAAAACTGGCAGATGTCAATAACGAGTAAATTCTTAACCTCCTTCGATCCTTCGACTTTGTGCAGCTGACGTCAGCTGGGGGCACTATACCGGATGCATCAATAAATGGACGACGAAAATAAGGGTCCATTATGCTCTACAAGGAGAGGAAGGAAGGATATCCATGAACACAGGCCAGGTAATGCTTCAGTTTATCGCCATAGCTGTTACCGCAAACATGTAGATACAATGGAGTCCCTAATATGTAGAAAGCCATGTTAAGGTACACAACCAACCATAGTATGGGTGTGCTGTGTACTATGTAAATTTACCGCCGATATATTGTTCAACATAACAAGGATTTATGTATTTGGTAACTGCTCTAACGGTGAACAATAACATTCTCAGACCTATGTCACTGACTGAAGAGGAAACTAAGGACAGAGGAGGAGGTCATTGTCACAACTGATCACAGGTGTTCCGGGAGTAGTTTTTAGGCACGTCCGATGAGAGAGAAATGCACTGCATGAGAATGTAACTTTACGCTCATCAACGAAACTCTCTACAGTATCGAAACCAGTATTTACACTCTCACGCGATTCGTTTCAGTTATTACTACTCGGAATAAATAATACATTAAACTTAAAATAACTCACCCTTTTCAAACGTAATACTACATAAATTCAAATATGAGCTAGGGTGTGTAAGCTTTTTTAAATGCTAGCATCCAGACATATTTATTTAGCATGGGGCAGTCAAACGCAGAGATTGATCCCAGAATCTCAACAATTGTATGAAGGAAGAGGGATCGGCTGGAAGAGACTCCATTTTCAGAAACTATGTTTTTTTTTTTTTTTTTTTTCCAATTTTCTCTCAATGTCATTTTATCCAGTAAGTGGCCATCTGAAAGGGAAGGGGAAGGAGTGCTTCAGCCTCTCAAGCCTTGGATCAGTCACTGGTGAAATGGCATATCGAACCCTTCTGAAATATCCTGACCAAGTTTGGTTGTTTAATATAACAATATTAACAATTACAAATCTTTGATAATGTCAAAAATTTAAGAATGCTAACGTACAATTGTTATTTTAACAAGTTAAATCCCAAATACTCAACACGATTTTGCCACATTTTCAACTAGGCCATAGTTCATTTTGACACATTGGAAAGGTAGTCTGAATCGATAACAATCCACACCAACTGAAATGCCTAATCACATGCAGGCCATTCAAGACTATGGTGTTATATATCGTGGACAGCAGTCAATGAACCAACGATAAAGTATCAAGAAAATACAGAACCATCAAATTGAAACCATGCTAATTCCCAGGTTCCTACCCATATCAACACCAAGTACAAGACAATGGTATTCTTCCCTCTGCTGGAGTGCTGGGCTGCGCGCCACCTCGCAGCTGACAGGCAGCCCTCAGTCTGGCCTTTGAGTATATATATAAATATATATAAATATATATATATATATATATATATATATATACACACACACTGTATAGAAGTCGCGAGTGGATAGGATTTACTCTACGTTTTTTAGGAGCGTATGATGAGCAGCTTGGGAACTTCACCGCTGCAGTGCGCTGTCGTAACGCCCTGTATCGTCTTAGGTTGTTATTTGCACATTAGAGCGCAGCAACGTCGCCCGCTGTCATTCCCCCGCACCCGCCATCCATCAAGGTCGTTCAAAGGGAGTTTGTGCGTCACAAAACTGTAGGGATGAGAGGTGGGGCAGAGGGTGGATGGAGGAAAACGCGTGTTTGAAGAGTTCGACACTTGTCCGCTAGGGACCACCACAAGCCGATGCCCTAGAGATGGTGGCGATTGCGGCGGTGAATTAACCAACTACCTCAAAAACCGTATTAGAAATTTTAACCTGGGCTGGCGACTTCTATACAGTATATATATTCAAAGGTCTGGCTCAAGGTTGACGAGCAGCCAGGGATGACGCAGGGAGGGGAAGGGGAGTTGACCGCCGTGCCGCGGATCTGCCAGCAGCCAGAGCGCGGCGGAACTGTTCAACTAGGCGCAATCAGCTGTAACGAGCTGTAACAGTATCCTCCACAGGCCGTCACCTGGTGGGAACTACTGTCGCAGCGGCTTCATCGCGATGTACTAGCTGTCCACCGGTGCTCTACAGAGGCCATGTTCCATCCTCTACTGTGTTAAGCCGGGATCACCAACACGTGTTCCTTCGTATGCCGGGGTCTGCTGAGAAAAGATGTTTTGGGCGTCTAGGATGATGGCCAAACTCCCTCCTGGGATGCGAGAAGTCCAAGCAGTTTCAAGCAGAAGCAGAAGACGCGAAATAATGGCGGGAGGACAGAGTTCTAGCCGTGTCACTGCAAATTAATTGTTTTCTAATCGACAATAACCTTGGCGTCTTCAGTGTAAAATGAAACGCAGACTGAATAGTGCAACTCCAATAAGGCTGGGATGTGGGATAGCAGAGGAGAATCAAATAGAAGGGCCAATATAGCCGGACACACAAGTGAATTTTCATATTAAACGGGAACGGAAACCACAGCAATGCAAATCTCAACGTATATTAGGATAATTTAATAATAAAAAAAAACTTTTGAGTAAGCTAATTAATTTTTTATATTGGCCGATCCGATTTCAAGAGGGTAATTTAAGCGCATGTAAATGTGTGAGAATTTTGGGCCCCAGCAAACCGAACTGTCTTGTGAGTGATTGAGAGAGAGAGCAAATGGAATAACAGATATTATTTTTTCCTTTTAAGACTAGATACTTCGTTTACAAAGCCGAAATTAAGTGCATTACACTTTTAAAAAGTTTCTACTTATTACTAGAAATTAAGGCTAGTTTACGATCGAGTAGTTAAGAAGTAGAACAAACAACATGTTCCGTTTATAAGAATTGTAAAGGTTTACTGTCGTTAAGAGGCCCGCCTAGTGTTAGTGGTGTTAGCGAGACGGGACGATAAGTGCGACGCTCGCTGGTACTTCTAGCGCGGTTATCGCCTCTCAACGCAAGGCTCTATAAACTAGCGCGCGGTATTCTCGTCGTGCATATGGAAATTAAGGGATTCTAACAGTAAACAGACATAACATTATATGGCGGAGAAATTAATATAAAGGTGTAATGCAAGTTCCTTGAGTGTTGTTTACAAGAATCTCTACGAGATGTTTCATGCCTTAAAATGACTTTGAAAATGGGCGTTTTAGCAGTTTTCACTCTACAAAAAAAAAAAAAAAAAAATCGATGAACGCCGGCTGCACGCACGAAAAAGTGTCCCGTAACGCACATTGTCCCGTTACGCTGTGTTCCGTTACGCTCATTGTACGCTTGCGCCGCATCTATCTCTCTTCAACTCGATTGGAACAAACATCGATTTGACGTTTTCAAGGCACATTTTTAACTTGAAACACTCCCATTCGTTTCCTAATTTTCCTATCCTCGTCCTATCCTTAACACAATAACACAGATTGGAAGAAGTTAAATAGCAAACATCTATAAAAGTTATAGTTAAAATCATCTCTTCGTTAAAGTAATAAACATATTTGAATTAATGAGTACAAATAAAAGTAAATTTATCAATTAAATATTGTAGATTTCATTCCACTCCTTCTTTGTATCCATACAAAATAGTGATAATTCAATAAAAATGATTCAATTTTATTCATAAAAGTATGCAATCATTCCATCAATGTTTTGTAATGACGTCACGTTAAACTATCGTCCGTAAACCGACTTTACAGACAACCAAATTTTTTTTTCCTGAAGCTTGCGCGCTGTCTTGTGTGCCCGGGTAGGCGGGGCCCTTAACCAAAACCATCATTACACTCGTATGCACAGATATATTAAGGCCGGGGCTAACAATTCTCAAGCACACAATCGTAAACCAGCCTTTACGCCGCGGTCGTACTGCATAAGCGCAGCGGACCCGGCCGTTCATTCTCCGGCGAGCTGCCAGCTGCCCGCCCCACAGAAGGGCCCGGCGGGTGGACGAAGGTTAAAAGATAACTTCCGGTGCGAACACCACGCGAGCCATAAGCGGCTGCCCGACTCGACCGCTGCCACCACCTGCCGCTTCCCGCCTGCAACGTCACACACAAATTTAAGACGCCGCGACATTTTGGCCCTTTAATACATCAAGTCACGAGTTCCTCGCCTTCAACCGTGCAAGGCAACTACTGGAGTAATGAAAGACACGAAAAAAAAAAAAAGTAACGCCACTCCCGCTATTAAAGCATTAACTACTGCATTACACTTCCATCGTCTCGTGTTATAATCAAGATCCATCTACTGCGGAAGCGACACAAACATCTTCCTTGGATTCCCCCCCCCCCCCCCTTCTTCACGGCGTATGCTTTTTATTCGTAAGTTATGGGGCGCTAAACAGAATTTTTAATTATTCGACATCTAAAAACAATGTTCACTTGAAACAACGAATTGATTTAACTTTCTGGCACCTTGTTTTCGAAACTATTGTACCGGGAAATACGTTCGTGCCTTACCTACCCCCTTTTTTCCTTCCCAAATCACTTTGTCGACTAGCTGTGTGTTGTTTTCGAATTATGCTGTTTCAAACAGAGCCATCAAAAGGGAAGAGGGTCTGGCAGGAAATTTGTGGAGGGTGGTGGTGGTGGGGGGGAATGTTTGCAAAATTCCCAGGTGGGAACCTGGTTTACACTGATAGGACAAACATATACAAATATATTGCTAATAAAATCAACTGGAAACCTTACAAGTTACGTAATACGCACAGTTAACGTTCACAGTTATGGCCATGGTAAAATTTAATTAGTTTTTAAATGATTTTTTTTTAAGTTGTGTGGTTTCAAAAATGATCCATTAAATAATGGAAAAGGGGACCGACATAATTATTTGCCACTATCTCGACGGTCCTCGTTTCAAATTCAGTCAACTATTGCCTAATAACGCGTACAATTTGACGTCAAATCAGCACAGTAAGGTGAATGGTAGTCAAACGATAAACAGCAGCCAGAAGATTATGTAGGCTGTTGCGAGCAAAAAGTTGTTCCAAGATGACACTCGCACATCAAATTCACAAAAGCTTTCGCTTTTCTTGCCAAAGGGTGAAATGGGTATACTGAAACTGGTCACTTTTGTTTATAATGCGATGCGCTAGTACGTCGAACGTCCTAGTCATGTACACTACTTTTTCCGCCATGCAAACTGCAAAGTAAAGTCTGCTCCCAAAAATAACGTCAAGTACAGCCGTACAAAAAAAATGCACAACACTTAAGGAAATAAGACACATATTAACTTTTAACAAGCCGCAAAGATTACCAAAGAAACAATGACATGGGACAGTTATTACGCACATGCAGTGAAAGTGTCTGGATGTCCTTTTATTTTCGTGGCACCGCAAGGCTTCTTGCAAATTCAGTTACATGAAGAAAGTGAAAGGCAACAGTACACCAACTAGAGAACAGTAGTAGCCGAGTGCTCGCTGTAATAACGACGTTGTGCTATCGAATGACCTTTCCACCCCAATCGCGTGTTGGAAGCCTTATATTCTTCTATACAATTTACTACATAAACATTTATATTTTCGTTCTTCTTCAATGAACTTCTCCAACGGCATGATACTAATTTAAAGAAAACACAGACGTACAGCACAATTCCGCAAGAAAAAAAAATTATTTCTGTTTATCTGCACATGCGCGAAGTCAGCGACGTTTTAGAAAAAAACAGCCGAGAACCAAACACCTAGCGACGTCGCCAACATAGCGAACATAGCGAACACAGCTATGGTGTGGCCAGTGACACCTGAGATGCAGCTGGCTGTATTTTACTCACATCGCGAACATAGCGAGCATAGCGTTCTGTGTAGCAGTGGCTTAAATCGCCGAATTTCAATTCGCCGCTCGCGATGATTGTGGTATCGCCGGCACAGTCGGAGGGGACTTAACGGAATCTCCTTTGCGGCGGCTACACGCTAATGAAGTTGGGTTGGGGGGAGGAGGAGGGTTAGGTTGCTGACGGGAGACAAAACGGGGTAGAAACCTGTGGAAGGATGTAGAGGATGAAGGAAGGCAGGAGACGCGCTAAGGGGGACAGTAGTCGGAACTGATCAACCGCTAGGCCGCGGCTTCGCCCGAACACGACCCCCTATGTCGAGATCCTCCAGTCGGATGTAAGCGCCGAGAGAAGACAGACTCTCAGCATGAAAGAAGAAAAAAAACAGGATTACCGCGGCCATCCTTTGAACTAACTCTTCAGCAACGGACCAACATATTTGCATGACTACGAGCCTGTTATACCTTTTTGGCCGAGCTTTGTCCAGCATCCCTACTTACTTTACTACAACCCTCACTTCCCCTTTCCTTTATCCTTGTTAAGCCCCTGTAACCGGCACAAAGAGGATGGGCTGTTAATGAGGTGTGTAGGTCTGACTACTATTTCCCGCGCACATAAAATGCGACCAAAGAGGGATTCGCGTACATACACGGCTATTCCAGTCTCAGAAATTCATTTTACATTATTAGATTCCAGTGTTAAATTTTTGCCAGAATTTTTGAACCTATATGACAAACGCTTGTAAAAAAAAAAAAAAACCAACACCACCCTTCGGTTGATATATAAATGCATAAAAACCGTGCGCTAGATACACGATTTTTCTTCAAAATATCAACCCTCCTGAAAACAAGACACTGCAGAATTGGCGCTATTATTGGAAATGTGTGTACGCTTGGAATGGCCCTTGTCATTGGATCACGGGCTGTTCGACACGCCCTGAAGAACCCGAGGCCAATGCCCAACACCTGGAAACTAATCTTCTCGAAGCACGTGCGACCCGGAGAGAAAGCGAAGCCTGCTGGCAACAACACATGTTTGTAAAGTCCAGCCTCGCTCCAGAACGAATAGACTCGGGACTGAAATGAGCATGTTTTCGTGGAGCAGACATTAGTTTTAAAAAATGTACTGGAGTTTTTTTTGCAATAATTTATTTCCTGCTTTGTCACCGACCGAATCGGTTATAAATCGGAAGTCAAGGCCACTGTATTAGGACTCCACCCATCGTCTGGCAGTAAAATGATATACATATTTTGAATCAGCGAACAAGAACGGAAATTGGATTCAGATGGACAGATCATCGGTCACACATAAGAACTACAAGTGATTATTAGTAAGTCAGCAACGCGTCCTTGTTTATGTGTGTGCGCGCGCGCGTGTGTGTGTGTGCAAGAGAGACTGAGTCAGAGAAAATAAAAAGATAAAAATAAAGATGGAGCGAGAGAGAGAAAGCACGTGCCTGAGAACTGGCACTCAGGACGACCTTCACGAGTGTTTTCACACTCGTTTCCCATCTCCATTGTTATCGCCGTGTGTAATTGGTGTGAATGCGTGAAGCCAGGAAGGAAACACAAATTTTTACAGTAGAGGACTAAAGACAAAATAGTACCGTACATTTTACTGTCAAAGTAAATTCAATTAGACGTTACAACAAATCCCACAATTTTTTCACAAGAAGCGGCCGAAAAACCAAATGGTAATTTGGTTATTCCGTATGTTCGTGGACTCTCAGAAGAAGAAAACGAAACGGAAACAAATATGAACAAATTCCACTACCAAAAGCATGATCACAAAAATAAAACAAGTCATAGACAAGTTTCAATGCCAGAACTGTGTTTATCAAATTCCCCCTGAGTATGAAAACATGTTCATCAGAAAATCTGGCAGTGCCCTTTCAACACGCATTAAAGAGCAGAAAAATAACACACAGAAAGGCGAAACTCAAAGATCTCGACTTGCCAAAATTGCCTGGGACAAAAGCCATCAAATACACTGGCACAATGATACTCCACGCTTTCAGAAAAAATACCCCATTAAAACGAAACTACGTTTATTGTCAGCACTAACAAGGTAATAAGTGAACAAAATATTGATTTAAAAAATATATGGATACTTTTAATAAAAACAAAGGGTAACTGATCACCATAAACAATTACAAAACAACCACCCCCAGCATGACACCAGCCAATGACAAAAACTCTTAGGTGCGTGAACAATCAGGTGAGTGTTCGTCTGTCATTGGCTGCGCCAGGAGAGCTGATCAAACACATACAATTCCTTATTGTTACAGTGTCCTCTATCAGTCTGTTTGTGCCCGATGACAGGAACATATTTCAATTCCCGAAACCTCGCAACGGTGTCTTAGGAAGCTTACTATGCCGTTGTCGAGGTGTTGTCCATATTTTTTTTTGTGTTATCGTTGGGTTCGTCTGTTTGTCGCTGTGTTTTCTAAGATTGTTGTTTGTGTTTTCTGTTCTTGTTACAACAGTTTCGTTGTCAACCCACTGTTCGTCTACGCTGTGATATATTTTCCGACTAATACCTTCCACGGAATGATCTGTGCTGTGTGTTTAACCTGATCGGTTGATTTTGGCTGGTTTTCTGTGTGTTTGTTTATTCATCTTTTTCTTTCTTGAGGTTTCTCTAGGACATACAGATAAAACCAGCAATGGCATATGTCCATGGAAATCTTTTATATCAAGCTTCCGCTTTGCAAGAACAATCCAAAGAACGGAAGAACTACATTTATTTAAAATTGAAAAAGTGTACTTTCCTCAAAACTTTTGTTATATGCAGAACAGTAAAATATATTTTAAAATTTTAATTGGCTTATTTTTTATGTGGCTGAGCACGTTTTACATTTAGAAACCTGAGCAGAGTCTGGAATATGCGGAGGAAAAAAGTCGGCAGCATAAATCTGACATACGAGACGGTATTGCAAGGCAGCAATTATGTGACCAGAGTTAATTTTACGACGCGAATGCGGTTCTAAAGCGGACGTTAAGTCCAGTCACATAAGATGAGGAAATATAAATCCGCAACTTGAACTACAGCCCCCGTATTTTATTTCACGGAAGACAATTTCTGGAGACAACATTCGTAGACCCGATGTTGACTATTAACACTACTGTAGCTGCCCGCGTCATTAAAAAGTAATTGCCTCCCGGATGAATAACAGAAAACAAAAAATAAATAAATAAAATGCAAGTTGGCGTGGAATAACTTTCTTAGAAATTTTGAAAAAAAGCAGTAATCGTAGATGTCCTCACTAGCCATGGTGCAATCAATGATATATCGAGAAGGCCAAAGCAACCATGGTTAGTGTACAACCTGCCGTATGAATCGCTTACGAGCAGAGTGTATAAGGTAACTAAGTCATCCTGAATCTTGGAGATCGCATCGCTTTCAGCCTTGCGAAAGTTAACGTCTTCGTGTTACAACACGCCAACAAGTTTGTACCCCAGTCTCTCATTTCAAGTCAATCTCTCTCTCTCCCCCCCCCCCCTCCCCCAACCAACTTTTCCACGTCAAAAACCTTTCCTCGCAGAAACTTTGGTAATTTGCAGGAGCGGCGGCTACATGATGAGAAATAGGGGCCGTATTTAAACACCAATTAGGGTCGAAGCCCTTTCGCAGATATCTGACGGTTTAATACAAAACAGGAATTAACTACAAACAGCGCACTGCAAGTTTCTAGCTAGCATACGATATCGTAATCCACGTCGTGTGTAGTTTAACAGCCCGCTCGCTGATATAATTATTTATTCCGTATATTTAAAAACACCTTCGAAATACTACGTATTAGCTAATCGAAGCGACCGCACAATTTCCAACAGCAAAATCAATCTGCAGCAGATGATAGAAATCAAATATTAAAAAAAAAAAAAAAAAAAACTAACGATTTAATGCCAAAACTACATCGATAAATCCACTAATATGCTTTTCTTATACATTTTGAAGCTCGTTGTGCATCATTAAATCGACTCGTCTGAATTAACAAACGTAACAAAAACCAAATTGAAGGAGAGCTCAGTTTGAAACGACCGCTATGCGATTCCAGATTTTATTTTTTTTTTTTTTTTGCCCCTTGTATGGATTCCAATACATTGGGAAGAAAACTTGGCGAAAACGCCCCGGGGCCTTTATCACGAAAACACCAAACACAAAAGTATAGTATCGTGACGCAACAAACTAACACTCTGAATTAGGTTCTGCAGCAATTTGCATAGTCCTTAGTTACAAATTAACGCACTGAAGCTATGCCAAGTTATTTATTAATATGTATTTTAAATTACTAATGTAAGTTTGTTGCAATCGGGAGCTTATGGATTCGTTGAAAAAATTTTGGGCGTACAACATGGAGCTTTCGTCCGTCGCAGAATTTTCAGTCTTGTTTTTCTGAGACTGAGTTCTATATAATTATAATCGAATATCGAATGTAAGGATTAAATCTAAAGTATTACTCACAATGTGAATATGGACACTCCATCATTAGAGACCTTGCAGGTGTGCATTACATCAAGTCAAGGGTACAAACCAGCAGCACGATGCGCGTCATAAGGAGAGTTGGAGGATAGAGGAGGTGAAAAAAGGAGGGGGATGGGAGGAAAAGCTAATTAACGATGAACAGACCATCAGCACAACCATAGCGATGCTGTCCCACGCACCACGAGTAGAAACAGGCTTCCCACACTTTTACTTCAGCCAATTTCCTCAAGTTTTCCCTGCTCCACATAAATTTATTTTCCCCATGTCTTATCTGTCAATCTGGCAAGATAAAAGTTGCATTAAAATAAAAATTACTTTCAAAAACCATTTCCAACGTACATACATAACACGCGTAATTAAGTACAGAATACTTTCCTGCACAATAACATAGTTTGCACTGTTGTTAATTCTATAAATACTGCCGGCCTGAAAGAGGAGGGGGGTGGGGTTAAATGAAATGTATTTGATCAAAGTTTGAAGCTACAAATTACTTATTGTGATAATTTATGAAATACTATAGATATTCAATCATGCTTTAAGCTAAGTTTGATTTATTTTAGTATAAATCGGATACAAATGAATAACGGAAACTATGAAAATACATCCAGTTATAACTTAAACTACACAATATAAAAATTTACTTTTTTTATATGATATTGTCAATTCCCTGGTGTTTTAGGTTTTAAAGACAAATTTTTTTTTGATCATCCAATTTGTTCCCGTTTACGAGATTTTCTTTGTCTGCGGGTCGAAGGAGTGACATCACTCATACATACCCTTTGACTAGGGATAATGGTCGACTGGATCCCCTTTTCCCCCCACCGAGTCCTTTCAGACTCCCCACCGCACTGCAGCGAGCGCACAAAACGTTCTTCCCCCCCTCCCCACGTCATGGGTTCGGAACCCCGTCGCATATGCAAATCGCGGACGGGGGGGAAACCCATTCACGGAGCCCGCCGCAACCACTTCGGGTCTACCCGTCGTCGGACCCCGAAGTTTCCCTTTCAAGTGCGCGGAGGCGCGAGACGAGCGACCCCCCCCCCCCCTCCCCAACCAAACCCACCACCGGGGAACGACGGGCGTGTCGAGTGCAGCGCACCGAACAAGAGGAAGGGTCGACGCGGAGATCCAACGAAAGGAAACGATTATTTCTCCACTGCCGGTCACGCGTGATTCGGAGGTTTTTTAAACTTTTCCTCCAATAACAACAATTATTTAATATCTGAAAATGTATAAGTATACGGAATGTTGTAAAATGTCTGTAACATATGGAAAAAGAGCACAATGTGCTGGCGTTCCACTAAGTGAACCATTGTAAACAAAAAATGTAATCAAACATCACAATAAAAATCTTTTGAATTTGAAATTGTCACGCGTGATTGAAAGAAGTGCAACCAGTATCGGAGAACGACAACGGATTCATTGAAGTTAGAGAAAGACACCACCAGTTAGACCTTGCAAGTGTTAAAGTGGTTACCCGAATAATGACGCAAATGTTTCAAATTCAAAACACACTTCGCAACGAACATACTCTCTCTCTCTCTCTCTCTCTCTCTCTCTCTCTCTCTCTCTCTCTCTCTCTCTCTCTCTCTGAAACACAGCATAAGTATAACATACCACACATTTTGTTACAACCACCCAAGCTAGTAAATTGACCATGTACTAATAAAGGTATTTTATGAGTTAATTACTCTTATAAATAATTATTATAAAAATAAAGAAAGGACATTCCAAAACTATACACGCTATCTTCATGGATATCATGTCCGGTTACTTTTCTTCCTACATTAGGTACCTGGAGACTCCTTGTATTGTGATAAAACTTTTTTCACAATAAAACTCATGTCTAACATTTGCTGTGATAAATAGTAGGTATTCCTTAACTTTCTGAACAAAGAAAGCGAGTAAAATGTTGATTCTTGACTACAGATTTAACGTATTAGAGAGCGGCAAGCAATATTTTATTTATTTTTTAGCACTTAAAGCGCTATGCTGACAGCCTTGAGCTCCATTTAGTTATAGTTATAATGAAGTCACTGGAAAGCACTAACTTAAGTAAAATTAATTTTAGTCCGTCTCAAACAAGATACTACTTATTGGTCTTCGTGGCCTGAACGCTTAGACGTGAGTTTCACGTTCAATTCCCAGGTGATTGAAAAAATTCAGAGTGGAAAATTTCCTACCCGGGGAAAGGTCCGAGTTCTTTCTTTTATTTTTCTTCTTCCCAATGATGAAGTCAATTGAAAACACCACGTAATATTCCTTTCTACGGAGAACCTTGGTGGAGCCGCCGCAACTCTAATAATCACTTCGTTCTCGTGAGTGGTAAAGCTCCACTCGAAACAAAATTGACGGAAAAACTCTACGGGAGAAACTAGACGCTACAAGGAAAATCACATTATTTTTATTCAAAATACGTGCTAAAAACTGTATAAACAATGATAACAAAAATTAACAATTTTGCCTGGCAGGTGACTCCGAACGAGAAAATAACTCATTTAGCCTAGATATTTTCCCCCATTAAATGATCATTGCATGCGCGGCTTGAAATATTCTTATAACAAACTTTTAATAAATATTCAAACCAATGTACACTAGCTATCCACCCGCAAATCCACCCGTTGAGAGCGAAATCGCTTAGGGTAACCACGCCGATTCGCAGCTCGCTCTGCTATAGCGAATGAACATGAATGAAGCCTTGGTGGGCCGAAAGTGGCCTGATTTGACACCGACCATAAGAGCCTGGATTGAAAGGAATTTGCCTAAAAATGCAAGTTATACAATTTTAGATGAGTAAAACTATTAAAATCGATGGTGTTATTTTCAGGGTGGCCACTCTATTATTAAAACCAAATTCCAGACTTTTTCCAGATTTTTCCAGGTTTTCTTAAGATTTTCCAGGTTTAAAAAAATTGACATATATGTGGCAAAAAAATATATTTTGAAATAGTTTTTCAATTGTTTTGATTAATGTTGTTTACCGACATCAAGGACACTATAACAATAATCACTTTAAGAATTTATTAAAACCAAGAATACTCACCAATCAGTGAACAAATTACAAAAACATTTTGAAGTATTTTGAAGTGTTCTTGATATAAAGTGTTATTTTATTTAAATAAAAATCGCTGATACAAAAATTCTCACTTTTCCACACACATGAACCATTTAAAGTTTTTTTATTTCTTCATCAATGAGGGCTGCCTCTTTTAAGGCATCATTCATTATTTTCGCCTTTTTTGCCTCCAGTTCCCTTAGATTTTTTTGAGCTTCTCTTTTCTTGTCCCTTTCACTTTTTTCAGCCTCTACCTTCTTTCTTTTACTCTCCAGATGCTCCTTATAACGCGCACAAGAATTCCTTGCATAGTGGATAAGCGATTTAGTAATTTGCACATGTTGCACACCCTTAGAATTCATGACAGCATCATACACAATTCTTTGTGCAATAAGACTATCCTCAGTTTGATTTTCAACCAGACAATCCGAATTTACGGAAAAACCACGTTCCAAAGCAGCATTTCCATAGGAAAGAATAAGCAAATGCTTGATAAATAGTAGTAAACTTGGAAATGATTTGCCAGATTCCACCATAACCTGCACGTAGAACAAATCTAGACGCTGATTCTGGCGATGATAAGACTTCATGGCTTCTCCCACGGAAGCTATCTGGATAAATTCTTGGTATTCTTGCAGAATCTTGTCAGCGGTGGACCCCGGGATCTGTTGCTTTTCAACTAGAAGTTCCAAGCATGCTTTAATTCTTTTCTCAGCAAGGTTTGGTTTACTACGTATCAACTCAGGGTTGATACAGGAGATTTGTCTAGTAAGACTATATGCAAGTGGAGAACGCTGCAGAACCTTTTGAAGGAAGCCAACATAAAATGATCTACAGTCATTTTTAAATTGTGGCACAACCTTCTCAGCAAGCTGACCTCGTACCTTCTTCAGAGCATCTGTAGCTGCAAAACCAATGTCCACCTGATTTGCCAGCAGAAGGTTTTCATTTTTCGACAAGTCAATGTTTGTAATTGATTGAGCACTTTCGATAACCTCTTTTCTAACAACTCTCTTAAGCACAGTGGTTGTGAGTGCCTGAAGTTCTTGATGCAAGAATGGTGCCATTGGGTCATCACTCTGAAATTCTCGTAGAAAGGGTTCTACAAGTGATGCTCCAGCAGTGAAAAAGGCCAGTTTGGCACCCATCATCTCATCCTTTACAGCACTACAAATAATCTTGAAATTTTGGGATTCTTTAAGAGCAGGAAAACTTCGTTTGAAGTGTGAATCTTTAGGTTTCACTTTGTCCTTTATTTGCTTTTCGATGGCTTCAACATAAGTCTTCATATGTGGCAGTAGTTCATAAGCTCTTTCAGCAACTTTCTTATTTTCCACCCATCTCACACAGCAAAATTTAAGGGGGAATACAGTGCAACCTGTGCAAGATGAGAAATCTGCTCTCCGCAGAGGAACATCATTGAAGTGATAATAAAGCGCTCTTAAGAACCCGACTACACACCATCCTGTCACTTTTATTCCTTCTTTAAACCCACCATGTACAACATGAAGCCCACAGCTGCCAATGTTGATTAGGTCAAAACCTTCACGACCTATTTCTTCACGCAATTCAGTAACTAGATCCTTAGATAGCTTCCAGTTCACAGAGGGCCCATCCATGGACACTTGAATAATTTTTCTCAAATTTTCATGTCCTAAAACATTCTTGAGTCCCTTCAATATATCTTGGGCTCGAGTAGAGCTTAGGAAAACTGACGTGAAATACCTAGACTGCACCATGTTGAGTTCTTCATCCCAGAAGCGGACATGTATATCCATTTGTTCACGCTGAACAACCTTGTTTAGGCTTTCATCAAAACCAATAACAATTTCAGATGATTTTTTTACCAGCTCCTTCAATTCTTTTTCAAAATATGGAGCTATGCCATGGTTAATTAGATAACCAATCTTCGAACGCTGCAACTCCATTTTTTGAGTGACCGCACAGTCAGGAAACATGAGTTTCATGACTGATACACTTTCAGCTGCTTTACGAAGTGATGTGTGACCAACAATAGTGTGAAGAGCCCACAAAATTTCCGCCCTCGGAATATGTTCCCCCAAAAGGAACCTTTGAAGAACATTTCGATTTGGAGTCTCGCTGGTATCGATAGTTGATACCAAGTTATCTACAGATGACTTCTGATCAGGATCGACATGATTCGCTTGTTCATGTCGTGCAGCAATACCTGAAACAATGGAACATGCACACTGTTGTCTGCTCCCTACCTTGGGGAAGGAATAAAATCAATAAATATGCAATAAATGTCTGCGCATAAACTTATTTTACAGTATCGCATACTAGAGTTTAATCCCACCTCGTCTACTCTATTTTGCGATACCAGTCTTCTATTTTGCTAATTATTCTCCTCTGTGTTACTTTTACGCAGTTTGTAGCTTTGTACAAACTGTTATATTTCACGATTCCAACAAGTTGCCACGTTCACAAAAATATTTTCCTTAAAAAAACTGTATCGGAAAATAGAGTATAACCCATCCGCTCAACTCTATTTTCTGATACAACTTTTTCTGTATCAAAGAAAATGTAGCAATAGACGTGGTTTCGAGAAATATAACGTGCAAACTTAGTCTAAAAACATTCAAACTGCATATAAGACACACAGAGAACGAGAATAATTAGCAAACAAATACTGGTATAGCAGGTACTATCCGACACCGTTTTAATTTTTACGAGCAAAAATATACCTTCAATGTCCTTACACTAAAACATACGGCACTTACATGGCTGACCTAATCGCAAATGTTCTAGAACGCCACAGCATAACAATTATCTGATAATTATTTTTCATTTTATTTTTTATTGGTATTATGTATTATTTATAAGCATTATTTTTATGCAGCTGACTTAACCCAACCAACCTATCACTTTGTTTTCCATACCTTCTAGAACACGATACAAAATACTTTCGTATATTAAAATAACGTTTTTACATTTAGCTAATTTTTTTTATGTAGCTGACCTAACCTAACCAACCTTTCACTTCTTTTTCAGTACCATTCAGAAAATGATACAAAATACTTTCGGGTAATCAAACAACTATTTTTTCCGTAGCAAATTTTTAATTTAATTTTTCTTTGTGTAGCTGACCTAATCTAACCAACCTTTCACTTTCTTTTCAACATCTGAAAAATGTCTTCGGGTGATGCATTTTACATTTAAATATATTTCCTACTTACCTAACCTTGCATAGTCATATTGTCTTTCCCTACAATGTGCCCCGGCTGTTATTCAGCTACCAAACATTTGCCGGCATTTCTATGTTACACTGTTGCCACACCTTTGCTTATTTTTTTTTTTTCAAAATCAATTATCGCATGTGGCTACCAACACTGCCGCATTTTTATTTACTTTCATACCTACCTTCATCGAATGTGTCATGATAGTTCCCCTACTTCCGGAATCGAATTTTAGAGTTGACCCTATTCTGCTCGCAACCATTTATTCATTATTAAATTATTCATTTTTGATTGGGGGACATGATTTGACTCGCGATATACTCGATTCCGCGATCAATCGGGGCGCGATGTGCCGGGCGTTTACTGTACAACGTGAAACTATAGGCTGTATTTCAAATAAATTGTAAGCAAATGCACACACTCGGCACTCTCATTAAATCTATAGAGTTCAATAGACTCTTCAAGCATTTATTTAACACAAAACAAAAATATTAATAAAACACTAGTAACTGTAACTTACCTTTGCTGCAAGACGGAACAGCTTCATGGTGTTGACCAGGATGAGTGGAAAAAAATGCAGTAACGTACATATTTCTATCTTGGCATGACTTCGCATTTTGGTGAAATTTCGATTTGGCGTGGCTTAAAAAGGCACCTCTGCCCATAGTATCTAACTTAAAACTTTTCGCACAGATCTTGCACTTTGCGCTACCTTTGTCTTTAGGGTCCTCGGTGGCCCACGGAAACTCCACCTCATAGCGACAGGAATATCTCGTTGACATGATCCTAACCTCCCTCCTGCATTCACTGCTACAAGATACTCATGCTTCCAAAAACTACAAACAAAAAATTATTCACGTTCGTGTTCCGCTAAACAATCGACGCACCATCGCCATCTTCTAAACCCTCCTCATACCTCACAAACGAAAAAACTGCGCAATACGCCAATAAGAATATAAGAACGCATATAATTTTGTCATTGGTTCCTACGACCGATCATTGCAACCAACTGCTGAATTCAAACTCATGTACTACCATTGTATTACCCACGCATTCGTGGAGCGTATTACTGTTAGAAACGATGTTTATGGTGGTAGACCTGGGTAAAGTATTTTTTTTTTTTTTTCGTTAGTCATTTAGAACAAGTACAGGTACGAAAACACGAACGTCTTCAAATACGTAAAATGAATGTTTTGACTTCCCGTTAAGTCGTAAAACACATAGATATAGTAAATAAACAGCTGAAAAATTAATTAAATTCGAAACTAAAGCCGACGCAGTTTCTTGCAAGTCAGACGCTGCGTGTAAAAGCGGGGCACACAAACGAACTTTTCCCTAATGACTAGTAAAATGCAAGATTATTTCCAGATTTTTCCCGGGTCCTTTCCAATTCCAGACTTTTTCCAGGTTTCCCGGTTTTTCCCGGGTCGGTGGCCACCCTGTATTTTTCATCAATAAATTAAATAAACTTTCCCCACGGCTTTAATTTTATTTTCAATACTACTGTATACGTAGACTTAAGATTCAAACCACTAAACCTGCTTTTTATTTTTAAATTCCGTTCGGATTAACCGGATGAGCTAATGACTCTACATGCTACAAAAATAAAAGGTCTACAAGGTTCAAGTTAATCGACTGAATTTTTATCAATTAGCCCTCGCTATGTAAATGTTGGCCACAATTCGGCCAAAACGAATCATATTCTGGGATGGGCCTAAGAAAATCGTGCGTTAGGATATCAATCAATGTTACGCTTTTTCTCGACGGCCCGACGAAGATATGATGACGCCGATGACCTCAACTGAATGTTTGACAACCCAAGGTAACGTTGGATTAATTTTTCTTAATTGCTTTAAATCTCTCAATAAGCGAAGGGGTAGTGTGTGGAATCACAGCAATCCCTGCTGTGAGTGAGTAGTGAGTAGTGAGTAGTAATCCAAGCTCCGGACTATCGGCTGCGCGACCTCGGCCGTCGCGGCGCGGTGAGTCAGCCGGGCCGCACAGACGACCGGTCGCTCACCTTGAGAAGTCTGCCCCCAGCCAAAGTCCCGGTTGGACAGGCTGAACTCTTTCTGGTCGGTGCAGGCCACTTGCGGCTCGCCACGGCTCGGGGGGATACACGCTTCGCACAGGAGCGTCCAACTCACGAACGTCCAACTCACGAACGTCCAACTCACGAACGTCCAACTCACGAACGTCCAACTCACGAACGTCCAACTCACGAACGTCCAACTCACGAACGTCCAACTCACGAACGTCCAACTCACGAACGTCCAACTCAGGAACGTCCAACTCACGAACGTCCAACTCACGAACGTCCAACTCACGAACTTCCAACTCACGAACGTCCAACTCAGGAACGCTTAACACAGTAACGCTAACATAGAAAACGCCTTAACAAAATAAGACTAGCATATAAACGCCTAAAGTAGAAACACGTTTAATAAACACAACTTAGAACAGGTGTAATGTAGAAAATTCTATGTTGTGTGTCTCCAAGTTATGCCAGCGCCGTACTTGTAGGAAGCCATCGTACTCGATCGAACGCACATCCTTGCAAAATTTACCTTTGTGAATTTAATTTTTCAAGGATACTGACTTGAGCTAGGATTTTACTAATAATACCTCTCAGCTGCATCCACTACAAACCAGTAAATACAGACAAAATCAAGATATGGGCCTATGTAGTGTCCCGATAATCCGGACTACATGGGACTAGACCCTGTCCGGATCACAGAAAGTCCGGTTTAAAAGCAATTTGTCATAAAATGCTAATTATAGATGGCTAATAATATTTTAAATTTATGGTGTTATTTTTCATAAATATAAATTTTCCTACAGCTTAATTTTATTCCTTATCCTACTGTATACATAGACCTAAAATTTAAACTACGAATCCTTATCATTTTTAAAATCCCGTTCGGATAAACCGTATGTCCGGAGCTCGAGAATCTACTAACTACAAACTAGCTAGTCAAGGTACAATTTGAACTGTGAATGTTTGGCGAAACAAGGTAACGTAATTTTTTTTAAGATGTCATTTTAAGCGAGGTGGTAGTATCATAAATTATTTTTCTTCTATGATTTCGTCTTTATCATGAGCTTATTAAATTCGTAATGAAAAACCTTTTTTCATAACTTATAAAAGGTTTGATCAACTTAAGTACTTATTTGACGGTTTTTAGGAACATGCAAGAAATATTTTTGTCAGTCCCGGCACGTATTGAAAGCATGAAACAGGATGTTATACAGTTTTATAATAACCGTTCGTATGTAGTCTTTATTGTAAAAACTTTTAGTATCTCACTCGTTAAGTCAATCAACACTAATTTTTGCTACAATCATAGAAACTGAGATTTTCAGGGTATAGAACTGTGGACTATAGCCATATGTATAGACATATTTTGTCTTTTGTTTGCCATCTATTGCTCACTTCTTTTGTCCTTATGTTATTTTTGTATAAAACTGTTGGTAAAATTAGTATTTAAAAAACTAATTTCAGGTAAATTATAGGAAAATTTTAGCAAAAAATCTTTTCCGGAAAACATCTCTGAGGGCGATGTTAAGTTATTCTAACGTGTGTTAGAATAATCTGGAACTTAGTTCGCAATGGTTACTCCCGCAGCTAAGCAACCATTTTGTAGGCTCCCCGGCTGTACCTACCAGGGGGTGGCCACGTCTGCCTGTTTCCATAATAACTGGGTGAAGCAGTTTTTTTTAATGCTATGTTCGTTATACGCCCAAACCATTGGCTGGAGTTTAAGGTTTGCATTGTGAAGACCGTTTTTGACGTGACAACGTCTAATAAATCCATGAACGCCGGCTGCACGCTCGAAAAAAAAAGACTCATTGTCCCGTTACGCTCATTGTACGCTTGCGCCGCATCTATCTCTCTTCCACTTGATTGGAACCATCGATTTGACTTTTTCGAGGCACATTAAACTTGAAACACTCCCATTCGTTTCCTACTTTTCCTATCATCGTCCTATCCTTAACAGAATAACACAGATTGGAAGAAGTTAAATAGCAAATATGTATAAAAGTTATAGTTAAAATAATCTCTTCGTTAAAGTAATAAACATATTTGAATTAATGAGTGCAAATAAAAGTAAATTTATCAATTAAATTGTAGATTTCATTTCACTCCTCCTTTGTATCCATACAAAATAGTGATAAATCAATAAAAATGATTCAATTTTATTCATAAAAGTATGCAATCATTTCATCAATGTTTTGTTATGACGTTGTCACGTTAAACTATCGTCCGTAAACCGACTTTACAGACAACCAATTTTTTTAGGACTATTTTATTGCAGCGACTTAAGGACAAAGATTAATAATTACTTACTAACCATCACCAAAAGTGGTCAAGCACGATTTTCACAACGTTTTGGGCGTGAAAATATGACGCTGTCGAGGTAAAAACAAAAAAAGTTACTTCCACCACGTCACAGCATGACGCCTCCTGACAATTTCGAACTCCGTGGCACCTGCCGCCGCGCCGCCGCGATGCGGGCCATTAGCGGGGCCTTGCGGGTATGGGAGAGGGGACTTGCGGGTAGAGGGGACTTGCGGTTGACGAGGGGGGGGGGGAGGGGTGTGTCGCAGGTGCGTCGCTTCTTCCCTGGCAGCACGACGGGAAACGGCATAAGCCGCCCCCAAAAGACCAGACCTGACCAAACCAATGCGGACTAAAAGTCCAAGTGCCCCACCCCTTGCATAGTAGAACTTCTACCATGCCCCACTCTTCTTCCAGGACCATCCTTCTATTCCTGTAATCCACCTGCTTGTAATAATGCATGACCTTTGCATCCCGCATGTATGTGCCCAGGGTTTTCCCTCTGTATAGGGAGGTTTTACCTGGGCCCAACTTATCTAGTTTTAGTCTAGAATTAAGAGTGAGGGGAGTTAGTCATGGCCAAAACGTCTGCCATGGCTGGCCAATCCCCTCCTAGCACATGATGCACGTGACCTTTTCTGCATGGTTAAAAACCCGCATGTTTAGAGCGTATAGGGCTTGCCCTGAGACGCACTTAAGAGTCTTCCCTACCTAGACCCCTCCCTTACACACTTACTTTTAACTTAGGTTAGGAAAAAAAAAAGTCTTCCGCGACGAGGCGGGCGCTAGGCCTCGGGGGGTGGGGGGGGGGGGGGGGGGGGGGGGAAAGCCTCGACGACAGCAAAGAAAGCGACCGGCAACTGTGCCTGTGCAAAGCATTAGGCCGCAATATCACGACGTGGTTGCATTCCAACTGATGTGAACATATATATATATATATATATATAGTGTGGTAAATAAACTTTTTTTCAAGCTTTGAGTCCGCTATATATTACCTCTGAATCGTTCAAATTAAATTTTAGTTTTAATAACTCAAATCTTCAATATATACGTATTATATATATACATATATACATACATATACACACACATATTATATATATAGTAATTTTCTTGTGACTAATGTGTCCACAGCAGCAAAAAAAAAAGTCATATCGCATTAAAAATCGCGTTTAAATACACACAATTAGGCCGTGCACAATTACGCGGTGCTAGTTTCTACTCTGCGATTTCTTCGGGATCAATTGTTTACATGTTCCATTTTGACAGATCTACTTTAGTGCATTCTTTAGAGACCGGCACTGTGCACTCTTTAAGAAAAGCGGTCCGAAGAATAACCAGCCAAAAAAACGTTGCGGAAGTTTTAGCTGCAGAGGCAAAAAAAACGCGTAGTGTACACTAGCCTTAGCAGCTTTATTCTGCTATGATATTGGTTTGTATCAATTGGACCAAATACTAGGTACTTATCTGTCAGTTATATTGCTATAATATGCACGAAAAATTACCCAACATATCGCAATACCAATACTCTTTAAATAATTTAACTAAAAACTTAAAAATGTATTTTTTCAGCATTATATTCAGGAGGAAAATATTTTTTTTCTAAGGTTGGTTTTATAAAGACATTAAACAAGCTTTTTGTAACGAGTTGAGTGCATCAATTGTGCCAGATGTAGAAGGTAATCAAAAATTGAAACGCCAAAACCGAACAAAGAGAGAGAAAGACGATCGCGGGGGGAAACGTATCCGGAGGTGAAAACCGACAGGGCGGTGATCTGTCGGCGGGCGGCAGTTGGCAATGCTGGATGGGAAGTCGGCGAGGAAGGCAAGGTCGTGTGACGCGCTTCCGAAGCGGGCCACGGCCGCGCAATCACCCCCTCCTTCCCTCCTCCCTCCGGCACATCCCGGCCACAAAAGCTTCCCCACGTGATGTATTCCATTATCTGCGTCGCCCGAACCACACGCCCGTCTGGCCCCGCGCGAGGCCTTGGCCTGAGTCACTGCCGCGTCCTCCGCCGGGGGAACAACCCACCCACAAGGCTGTGCCATTATCTTTGATTTAATTGAATTTAAACTACAGTACACTCCCGATTATCCGCGAAATTAAGTGGCTGGGCCACCGCGGATAGTGAAAATCGCGGATAGTCCGCAAAAGAGCCGAAAATGGGAAACAAAAAATGAAACATTAATTTCAACTTGAAAATCTAAAAATTTATGTACAGTAAAAGTTACAATTAACAGTATTTTTTTTTAAATGATACTAAAATTTTAGTATTTTACTGAACAATTAACATACAATACATTTCAGTAATGTGAACATTAAGTGCTCAACCATACGACTAGAAACAAAGCGCGACAGACAAAAATAGCAACACATGCCAGCCTACTGCGTGAGTTTCGAGAATTTCTGTGGCGTTTTACTGTATGCTGCACACAATACACTCGTCAGTAGAGTTCGAATTTGCCCACTTGTAATAAAATACAGATTTATTTATGTGCTGTATTTTTTCGTAGCATGCGCGGATAATAGGGAGTTTACTGTAGTTTAAGGGGCCCACCCAGTAAGGGGCGTATGTGTGTTGGTGAGGCCGAGCTGTCAAGTGCGACGCTTACTGGTGCTTTCTAGCGCGATAAAAGACGTAAATTAAAATCCCTCCGAGTGCTTTTAAGAATCTGCACCAAGGTGTTTCACGCATGAAAATTATCTTGAACACACGCGTTTTAGTCATTGTTCAGTCTTCAAAAAAATCCCGTTCAAAAAAATATATTCGGAAAACAGCATGTTCTTGGATGCTTTTCATAAACTGGACAACAAGGACAGAGTTGGTGACAGATCGCGCGGTTTCTCTGCACACCGAATGTTGTGGCCAGGTAGGGGTCAGGCGAGGCAATGACTCATCAGGACGTTACGAAGTGCAACGCTCGGGAGTGGGATGTTAGACGACGGAGAGGGGGAGTGGGGTGTTAGACGACGGAGAGGGGGAGTGGGGTGTTAGACGACGGAGAGGGGGAGTGGGGTGTTAGACGACGGAGAGGGGGAGTGGGGTGTTAGACGACGGAGAGGGGGAGTGGGGTGTTAGACGACGGAGAGGGGGAGTGGGATGTTAGACGACGGAGAGGGGGAGTGGGATGTTAGTCGGAGAGGGGGAGTGGGGTGTTAGACGACGGAGAGGGGGAGTGGGATGTTAGACGACGGAGAGGGGGAGTGGGATGTTAGACGACGGAGAGGGGGAGTGGGATGTTAGACGACGGAGAGGGGGAGTGGGGTGTTAGACGACGGAGAGGGGGAGTGGGGTGTTAGACGACGGAGAGGGGGAGTGGGGTGTTAGACGACGGAGAGGGGGAGTGGGATGTTAGACGACGGAGAGGGGGAGTGGGGTGTTAGACGACGGAGAGGGGGAGTGGGATGTTAGTCGACGGAGAGGGGGAGTGGGTTGTTAGACGACGGAGAGGGGGAGTGGGGTGTTAGACGACGGAGAGGGGGAGTGGGGTGTTAGACGACGGAGAGGGGGAGTGGGGTGTTAGACGACGGAGAGGGGGAGTGGGGGTGTTAGACGACGGAGAGGGGGAGTGGGGTGTTAGACGACGGAGAGGGGGAGTGGGGTGTTAGACGACGGAGAGGGGGAGTGGGGTGTTAGACGACGGAGAGGGGGAGTGGGGTGTTAGACGACGAAGAGGGGGAGTGGGGTGTTAGACGACGGAGAGGGGGAGTGGGGTGTTAGACGACGGAGAGGGGGAGTGGGGTGTTAGACGACGGAGAGGGGGAGTGGGGTGTTAGACGACGGAGAGGGGGAGTGGGGTGTTAGACGACGGAGAGGGGGAGTGGGATGTTAGACGACGGAGAGGGGGAGTGGGATGTTAGACGACGGAGAGGGGGAGTGGGATGTTAGTCGACGGAAGAGGGGGAGTGGGATGTTAGACGACGGAGAGGGGGAGTGGGGTGTTAGACGACGGAGAGGGGGAGTGGGGTGTTAGACGACGGAGAGGGGGAGTGGGGTGTTAGACGACGGAGAGGGGGAGTGGGGTGTTAGACGACGGAGAGGGGGAGTGGGGTGTTAGACGACGGAGAGGGGGAGTGGGGTGTTAGACGACGGAGAGGGGGAGTGGGGTGTTAGACGACGGAGAGGGGGAGTGGGGTGTTAGACGACGGAGAGGGGGAGTGGGGTGTTAGACGACGGAGAGGGGGAGCGGGGTGTTAGACGACGGAGAGGGGGAGTGGGGTGTTAGACGACGGAGAGGGGGAGTGGGGTGTTAGATGACGGAGAGGGGGAGTGGGGTGTTAGACGACGGAGAGGGGGAGTGGGGTGTTAGAAGACGGAGAGGGGAAGTAGATTGGGAAATACCGAATAAAGTAGAGGAGTCAGACAACTGGTTAAGACTCTTGGAAGTTTTTTTTTTTCGACGCAATGCTATTTACAGTTCTAAGCCTCCATTGTGAACTTTATTGTGGTTTTATCATTCACGTGAGTTACTTAATTTTTTATTTTATTTTATCGTTCGAGTTGGTTACTGAAATGAGAAGTTCCATATGCAACGCACGTGGCGACCACGCAACAGATCTTTTCCTCTAGTTTTATTGCAATTCCTACAAATGGTACACAACAAAAACAAATTACAAATGACTTAACAATGATTTTTTTTCCCGCGTGTATTCTTAATTACATGCTGTTTGTAAAACGTCTGGCAAATATTCATAATTAAAAATTTTTTCTGGCAAATAGCGTTCCTGATTACTCAAAATAAGCTAACTTTCTGTGTTTTCATAGTCTAATGAACACGAATTTACTTCCACAGTCCCATTTGGAATTTAAAAAAAGATTCTTCACAAATAATCTGGAATTAGCAACAAAATAAGACATATACAAGTTGGAGATGGAGATGTTTGTTTTCCGGAAAAGTTTTTCGGAAACTTTTCCTGTGATTTACAGGGATATATTCTTCGAAACAGTGAAATTTAACAAGCTATACTTTCACAGAAATAATTAAACTTTACACACTTATTGATTATATAAACAGAACCTTTCATTTTTCTTTACAACCTAACGGCTCACTTAACATTTGTGAGTTGGGTTGAGACCCACGCTACCCTCTACCAACTAATACGAACAAAATACTGTTCTTTGAACAGTACGTGCCAATATGCAGAAAATAAATTATTGTATAATGTATATCAACCTATCTTAAACTATAAAAACTTTTTTTTGGCGATAGAAAAAATATAAATTTTTTGAAGGAAAAAGTTATAAATTCCATACTGAAACATTTTTCACTTAAATCTTTAGGTCGAGATATTATATTCCCTCCATCTTTAAGATATCCTCGTATTTATACCCTTTCGTAGAACTATTTACAGATAAAATATACAATCAATGCTCGTATATCACTGTATCCACGTTATCTGGTACCTAGATCGATTAAGTGACCTCCATTATCTCTCGAAAGACGAAAGAAGTAACGGAAATTAACTACCGCTGAAAAATTTTGAATTTTTAAAGTTCACTGATTTTTTTTTTTTGCCCAGATGTGGCCAATGGTTAAACTTTCAGCTTTAAAATCATGCAAGTCATTATCTGGAACAGGAAGGGTTGACGAAGTCATTAGGGTGTGGGGCCGCCTGGCATCGTGTTAGGGGTCGATTTGATACGAGGCGAGTGATCAGTTCATTGAAAACAAATGCTATTCACAATGTAAATTTATAAGACGTTACACGCCAAACAATGGACAATCAACATTTAACGAAATAGCCCAAAGTTCTTACGAGTCCGAGTATCGTTTGGTCTTCAATAATTTTAGCCACTGAAATTTGAAAGAAAAAAAAATTTGCCTCAAATATCAGCTGAACGATTCAACTCCCAATTCCTGACCACTGACTGAACCAATGAAAAAAAATATATATATATATATATATATATATATATATATATATATATATATATATAAAAAGACGACCATTCACTGCATCAACCCACTTCTTAATGTAAAAGGAGCAACATAGCACTCCGACGACATTGGAGACAGCGTCATTAGCCAAATGTCCGACCCACACTATTCGGGATGGCGTGTAATTCCAGCGATAAATTTCATCTGAAAAGAACTAAACTACCCTTTCACTGAAACGCCATGTTACTTACTGCTTATTGCTGGCGGAAAAACGTTACAATACAAAAAAAATAAGCACTAAGATCCAGTACTTGCAGAAATTTGCCCTATTAATTGTCTAATGGGCAATCCCAAGATGTCAAAGGTTTAACGAATCACGCTAGCTCGAAAACTAATTTAGGAGATTAAATTGCAAACAGTTAATACACGCGACAGCGTAAGATACCATGAAACGAAAAAGAGAAATTTTTGTAATACATATGGGCGATTCTCTGTAAAGACGTTTTCGGCCCGTACATAGTTGTCCGGTCATATTAATATCATCCCTATTTAAAAAAAAAAACCTACTAAGGACTAGAAAAGTAACAGTTTAATGATACGTATTAAAAAGCCCACTTAATCTATACCTACTTTAACAGATATTAGCATTTTTCTGGAAAATGGTTGCAGGGAACTGTTCGGTATAACAGGTAACTGTTGCAAATACATATCAAAACCACATGTGTTATATGTCACATAGGATCGACATTCCTATAATTATACCGCTTCAATTTCGAGCAATAATAAACTAAAACTTAAAACCTCACTTCTTACATATCTTAAAACAAAACAAAAAAATAGATTTTTTAAAATTAAAACGAGACAGCTTACAGTAAAAAATTCAAAACTTAACTTAAGATCAACTTCTAAGTAGTGTACTTAAAATTAATGAGGCATTCAAAAAACAGGCTTTAACTCGTTAGTCTTAAATTAGTACATTTTGGTAAGTAATAATTCGTAACCACTCACTAGGTAGGTATTCTAATTTCAAATATAAAGTTCTTTAACATAAATAAGAACACTTTTTATCTTAAATGTAAATAAGGGACGCAAAATCACAGTAGGTAGGTACTATAATAACAAAATATTACTTATTAAAAAAAATTTATACTAGAGCGAGATAACTAACGCTCAAAAACTCATACTGGGAATTTATAAAATAATCTATTTCCCTTAAGTATATCAGGATTGTTCAACTTCTAGATTATTTTGTCAAAGGACACACCTGAAATGTCACTTTCTTCTATTCTAAAGGTCTGTATACTTTGGAACCACAAAACTTCAAAAACTGTAACTCTCAAATCACTCTCTTCTTCATCAATTTTCTTTATCACAGCAGCATATCAATACTCTGCATTTCTTTGCTGGGAATCTCACCATAACGTAGTCTCCGGTATTATAATATGACTGCTGTTGGCCACTGGGTCCAGCTTCAGCATAATTTTCTTTCAGTGCTTCAGTTAGCATGTTTGGCGAAACTTCAGATAAATGAAGATTGTCTTCTGATTCTGATTCGGTAAACACTTCATTAACATTCAATCTGGGTTTTGGGTCATAGGTAATATTGCCTATTTTGAAATGCTCACAAGTGTTTATGTTACCACATTCCATCTGGGTTTTGGGTCATAGGTAATATTGACAATTTTGAAATGCTCACAAGTGTTGCTGTTTCAAAAGCAGCCGAGACTTCTCATCGTTAAGAGTTGCACAGCTAGTTGGACCGAGGATAGTTTTTGAAAATACTCCTGTGACTTGATGCACATATTCAAGGTACCTTTGAAACTCTTCTGTTTCGTCGTCTCCTTTTCAGCTAGCTGAGGTTGTGATCCACCGAAATTAAATTCTTGGATGCATTCTGCATACCGTGTGCAATAACTTTCGCTGAAATCCACGTGAATAAGGACATCCTCATCTTGAAGATTTATTTTTAAATACTTCATAGCATTAAACTGGTGAATGATGATCCTTTCATGGGCAACGAATTTTTCCAAATATTACCGCAATTGTATTATTAATTGGCGTTGATGAAAATCAAAAGATTTCTTCAAATACTTTGCCACTGTTCGCGGCTTTTTGTATTTTAGATCTTAAATTTCTTGCCTCTCTGCAACCCACATTTTGTATTTCATGACAGAATATTTGATAGCTAATTTTGATGTTATCACTGAATTTTTTTTAATAGATTGCACATTGTACTAAGCAGATTACTTTTTTGCTTTTTAATCTTGTTTTTGGTAATGAATTTCTTTTTTCCCCGCTTCCAAACGGTTGTTACTATCGTCTTCATAAAACTTCCGAACCACCTGTTCCACATGTTTAGATAATCCCATTCGTAGTAGCCCAAATTTATTTACGGATAAAGAATTGTATCCAATGCCTATACATTTGGATAATCTATCTTCGATACGTCTTGGCCTCAATTTTGAGCTGTTTATTAAGGACGTCACCAATAAAATGCCTTCTAGACCATTTCTTCTCCACCATCAGGTTTCGTTAACATATTCTGCAATTTAGTATTCGGTGCACCTTCAATACTTTTTGCCTGCAAGTCTAGCCAATCTTTTCCTGCAATACTGCAAACTTTTCATTCTTCTCTTCGCTTTTTTTGCCTTTCTTCTTCGCTGCATATTTGCACTCGTAACTGTGGGACTTGGGAGCTGGACGATGATGTATTGGAACTGGTGTAATTCGTCCTGAAGCTGGTGCGAGGCGTTCAGAATCTGAGGACGGCGTGTTTTCACGTTTCTAGTTGTTGGCAAACGCTGTTTAGTTGAAGAACACCGTGTTGCATGGTGGTAGATAGATCGCGCCGCTGCAACTGTCGCGTTTTATTTATTTTAATGGTCATCCCCGAGGAACACTTTGTGGAGAGCGCGGGCTGCAACAAGCAGCATCCCAGACACAGCACTCCTGGACGTCTCGCGGGGCGAACATGCAACGAGCGACGGCGACATCTGGCGGCCGGCGCCGAGGCGAGGCGAGTCCAGCTGCGGGCAGTCGCCCACTTCCCCCGGGAAGCCTAAGATGTACATCAAGTTCTGTCCCTGCCCGAACACGCCCGAATATTCACCTTCGGCCAACCTCGTGATATGTTTATAATGTTACGATCGCGCTTGGCTGCAGTGCTTGGCATCGCCGCGCTCGTTCGGCCTGTCTGCGCCCCCTTCCACCCGCATCCTCTCCCTGGTATCTCGTGTCATACTATCTCGCTACATCCTGACCGTCGCAGCGCGCACCTGCCTCAGATCGGGTTACTTAAAAGAGGCCGCACTGCGGAATAAAAGGACTCAGACGCCTTTATCGGCGTTCTTAGAGCAGCCACCGCGTCCTTCGAGGACTCACGACGCGTTTCTGGGCATTTCGACGGCGAAGGTCGCGAGATATCTCGGAGACATGCCCGATTGTTCTGGACGGGAACCCAAGGGCTATATAAGGAGGTTGAGTCCGAGTCTGAGTCAGTGAGTGGGGAGTTCTCCCGCTGAGGAGTTTCCGGGCGATAGTGCCGCGGGTGCGGCAGAGTGGCGAAGTCCTTGGACGAAGGTTCCAGGGCAGAGAGTCTGAGTGAGTGAGTGGAGTCGGGAGTTCTCCCGCGGTGGAGTTTCCGGGCGACAGTGTCGCGGGTGCGGCAGAGTGGCGAAGTCCTTGGACGAAGGTTCCAGGGCAGGGAGTGAGTGAGTGAGTTCAGTGGAGTCGGGAGTTTCCGAGCGATAGAGTCGAGGGCGCGGCGGAGTCCCGAGTGAAGTGGCGAGCGAGTCGTCGAGTGGGATCTCGGCGAAGGGTGTGACGGCGGCGGCGGAGTGCGGCGACGGAGTCCCGCGGCGGAGACCCACGAGGGGTGCTGCGGCGAGAGTTGCGCCGGAAGTGCGGCCCAGCGAGGTGTGTGAAACGAGTGACTGGGGAATTGACATTTCTTTACGTGTTATTAATTATCTGCCAATTTAGAAGATTATTTGTACTGACAAGTAGTGGTAATAAATAAAACTGTGTGTGTGAAATAAAATCTATTAATTGGGCTATCCTTTACGAACCCGCTGGAAAATCGTAACAATATATATTTATATATATATATGTTTATTTTAATGTAGCTGTACTAACCTAACTAACCGTCCATAGTGTTTTTAAAGTGTTTTAATGTAGCTAACCTAACCGACCACTTTTAATATTTGAATTCATTTTTCCTGCGCAAAAATGAAACAAATCCCGAGGTTGGACGAAGGTGTGTTCGGGCAGGGACAGAACTCGATGTACATAGGCTTCTCGATTCCCCCGCGCCAACCTGCCGCGCTCCAACCAGTCTCGCTCGTGCGGACCACCGCGCGGGCACACAGGGCGTGCCGCACACTTGCGTCATTGTGGCCGCAGAGTAGGTGCTCCCGTCACTCCCGTGCTGGCGGAACCTTTTTACCGGACGGTCTCCGTACGGGAAGCCTTCTTTTCACAGACGAGAGAGCCGAACGCCCGATCGTGCATCTTCGGGGTTGTTTTTAGTTCATTGTAAATAAATATGGCGGTGATGATAAAAGGATACTAATTGTCAATTAGGTCAGGTTAGCTACATTATGAATACTTTAAAACATTGTGGACGGTTGATTTGGTTAGGATAGCTACATTAAAGATACGGGGGAAAAATATGAACTTCGGGTTTTGGCTCTCTCGTCTGTGAAAACAAGGCTTCCCGTCTCCGTACACGTACCAACCTCACAACTTCGGTCAATAAAGACGGGAAACAAAACCATCAAATACATAAACGCAACGATCCTAGCGGCTCAGCCCGAGTTCAAATTCACATGTATTACAATGAGCGACCTCGGCAACAAATTTTCTCTCGTTTGAAATCTTGTTGTCGTAGAGTAATGAATTTACACTCAATTTATTTGTATGAAAATAGTGTATTCACAATAGAAACAAGTTTTAATAATATGTAAAATATATTGACTAAACGATAACGAAAAACCACCTAACTTTAAACATGCAGATCATACAACTTTTAACAATGAAACAATTATAAACCTTAATATTTTGCAAATCGTTTATTTCGCAAATAATTCCGTGAAACATGACGAAATTAATAAAATTTAAAATATTCGGTGCTCATCTGAAAACAATGTATGAAAACTTCAAAAATGGGAATTTTTGAGTACCGGAAAACACCATTAAGTGTTTTTAATGTCGCTAATTTAAACTAACCAACCAATTGACAAGTGTCATTAAGGAAACAATGATTGCAGTTGCTTAAAGAACCAAACGACCTGAACCTACAGAGCTGTTTACCCAGTAAAGGATAATTGGTCAAAAAATGTACTCGTACTTACGTGTACCACTCTAATAGCGTTCTGGATATGTAACTGTCAGCATTTCAAAAGTTTTTTATAAGTACGACTCGTATGTTCAGTTTTTTCTCAACAAAAGAGTGATTAGATTTCTATCCAAAAATAATACAATTTATCATTAGAATACTGATGTATACTTTGGAAAAATAAAAGAATACTGTATCAAAAAATTTGCCGCCGTTTCTTGCGACTATCAGACTTTCAACGTGAATGAAGGTTACTTAGGCTACACCGACCTCCAGTCACAGAATCAAACCTTGTCGATACTCACTTCCGCGCACACATAAGCACTGTCTGCGTGAGGTTTGCTGTCTCAAAAATGTTTGTTTGCTCTCTGCAAGGCTAGAAGTTTTCGTTCGGTTCAAAGAAGTTTACGCTACTCGTCTCTAGGGAAAATATACGTCGCCGCCAAGTCGTGCTGCCTCGACAGCGCCAGAAAGGCTCCCCAAGAACACACAGTCTCAACAACTCTCTAAATAAAATCCTCCTGCCCCCTTGAAACTTCCAGGAGCGTCTTGCACGCTATGGTCCTGAAGATGGAATGAAAATCCCCCGAAGCAAGATGCAAACAGTAAAAGTATTGACATATTCAAGCTCCCGCGTAGGGATTGCAATCGGGCAATCCGGTCCGATCCCCATAAATACGACCGGATTGGTCACATCAAAACGATTTTTTTTCTATTCCAAAAACAACTGTATAAAAGTGAGTGTTGCATAAAGTTTATAAAAAAGACCGTTTATTTCTTATGAAATCAACTTTATTTACTCTGTTATAATAAATGATTAAACAATAATTACGAATTAAATATTAACTGAAGATGTAGCCATGGTATGGTGGCTGGTGGCAGTTTTATAGCCTGTGTGGCACGACAATAGTTATCTTCATGTGCAAAGATGGAAACTACTGCGGTTTCTACAGCATTTGCATAACGTCTGCGCTAGTTCAGTACAAATTGTCAAATTTGGATTTGTACGAGTGGTTGCAGTTGGTTCACGACTCCATTAGATGTTTCGTGGTGGTTATGGTTGGATTTCGACTTCATCCGTGCAGTATTTTCTTTGCCCAATTCTTTGTTTATTTCTTTAACACGTATGTACTATGTACGAGTTTTTACAAAATATCCAATGACTTCTGAAGGAAATTCTACGAGTCTGCTTAAAAATCTGCCTGTAAATTTCTTGACGTGTTCAAAAAAAATCCATGAAAATATTTTTAGAGAGTTTTACTGAATTCATAAAATTTTGTCTTGAAATCGGTCCATGTGAATCAAATTCAGTCAATGTTTATCCCTTCTCGTTACTCATCTGTGCAGAAACCCAAAAATATTAGAATATTTAGCTCTAAAACGATGCGCTACAAATCCAGCCACTTATGTCAAGCATTAGTTTGTTAGAGTATCCGTGAATTCTTTTTTTCTCTTTATTAAAAGATACACGTGTTGTTAAATCAATAGAAGACACATCGAAAACAGGAACTACCGATCCTTCACCCTCAAAAATGGCGTGTAAGAGCTATGCAGGCGGGCAGCTCTCAGTATCAGTTTCCTAGTCGGTTTGTGATTTCATTCATTGTAATCATCGTAGACGAAAGTTTTCCTAGTAGATGTGGCCTCAGACGGTACATGAAACCCAATGGCGTGGGATGACCATACGTGCGACTTATGCCTCTAATTTAATTAATTTTCCAAAATATTTTATTTAATAATAAGTAACTGAAACTACTTTTTTTTTCAAATCTGAGAACATATTTTAAAAATATATATATCGTTAGTAAGAATGTCATTTTGAAAATGTAGTTTTGATTTGCAACTAGCCGATAGAGTTTTTTCTACCACTTCGTCAACTTATTTCAAAACTTTATGTTTTTTTCACCTTCGTGCACTCTATAAGCACATTTTCCTTTCTATTTAGTGTAGGGATGACGTGAACTAAATATTTGAAACCAATTATTGTAGTGATTGGGGACATTCACACACAGCACATTTTGGCATTTTACCCACATACAACACTCACGATTATGCACCAACAATAAGCAAAGGTTCGCACGAGACGTAAATGAAATGGGCAACGATTGGTAAAAGAGCGCTGGCTACAACAAAGGTGACGTAATAAGGAAGCGCATGGAGGGGGTAAACCTACGCACGGTTTCGCCTCTCCTTTACACCATGGATGGGGCAGGCCGGTAACCAGATCCGCTAAATTGGTACCGCATCTAATTCCAAGATTTGTTTACATAGTTCGTTAGTCAGAAGTAAAGCTAATATAAGCGTGTTAAATAAAATATTAGTGGCAAAACAAATAGCCTTAAAAGTGAAGGGGGGAAAAAACAATATGGCGTATGGGAACGAGTCGTACGTGCTATTCGCAATCAAGACACCGTTCAGAAATCTTGGAACGGTTTTTAAAAGGCGCTGAGGCCAAGTGTCAAAATCTCTCGCACGCGAATGTTTTATTACAGTGCTGTACCAGCAGATGCCTATACCACGAGGCGTCGCGCAGTGCAGTACCGTTACCAGCGAACTGCGGACATGATCACCAAGAGTAACGTAGCGCGAGTAATGTTAATAGATCGATCGGGAAGGGGGGAAGAGGAGGTTGAAGTTGTGGAGGAGGGAGGAGGGGGTAATAATGAAAACGGAATTAACACGGACCGGTGAAAGGAGTGTCGGGGAAAGGAGAATAACCGGAAAATGGCGCAGGGAGTAATGCACGAGCGCTGCGGTAGGAACGGCGCGAAATTAAATCCCCCCCACCCTCACCACCAAACAAACTCAAACCGGCCCGGCGCGGCGGTTCGAAATGCTGTTTCCGTTAATTTGCCCGCGCGGACTGCTGGCGCGACTATCGCCTCTTGCCTGGAAAACTGCGCGACACCTTAAACAAGACGTCCTGGGCGAGCAACGGTAACCGAGCGTACTTCATATTTTCAATGCGCCAACGTAAGCACAAGCGTAAAAACAAAAAAAAGCATAACGTAAAAATTACGACGCTTTGTGAATTAACCGTGAGTTCAAAGTGCAAAATCAACTTAACTGAAAAAAAAATGTATTTGATCTACAAACATTACTTTTATAATGTATACATCAGCCTGGATACAATCTAAAAAAAATTTTTCAGAAAGAAAAAGAAAATTAAGAAAGTAATCTGCAGGCTTTAGCAGCACACTCTTACAGTTACGTTCTGCTGACCCGGCTTCGGCGACTAAGTCTCGAAAGCTACGATATCCTACACAATAATTCAACAGTCGCTTAAAGTTAAAGGTATTAAAATTTCCGACACGTCTTCAGGAACGATTAAAATTAGAACACCACGTACATCACACAAAAAAGATAAACAAAACCATTGCGTGTGTTTTTTAAGCCCATAAACTATTTTTATTTAATCTTATTTGGAATAGCAACCCCCAATTGATATCAAATTAAGCTGTGGGGGCGATTTAAAAACTAAACTCAATCTAATACTAGAAATAAAATCGCCTGAAACATATTTTGTCTAACGCGGGATCGGAACCTAGAACCCTTCGCACCTAATTTGTTGCCTGAACCAGCTGAGCTACGGAGGTCCTTTATCATATCAATAGGGCCGTGCATTTTTCGCAAAAAAAAAAATAATAAGTATTTTAGTACTCGCCAGTGATGTGTAACATCTAACCTCGGTAACGAGCAAATTCATGTGTTCTCATGTTGAAACTACACTTATGATACGAAACTCTGATACAACATATTACGCAGAATTCTTTAAAATAATGCCAAGAGTGATAAATATGCGAAAATTGTGTTTTCAACTACATTTATTGACGCGGATGCGAATCACACGTAATTTCCGCACCCGCCGCTATAATTCGCTGACGGAGAAGCTACGTCAACTATTGAATCATTCCATTTGCACACCGAGATTTTAAACTACATAATAAAATAGGCTATGATAAAAGCGAAAAAGGCTTGAACAAAAAATAATAAACCACGGCTTGCGAATCGATTTCCGTCAAATATTTTATTAAAATACTGCCTAACTTGATAAAATCCACTAAACCGTTGATACTATAAAGTTTCCCTTTGGCTTTGTGCAATTTGGTCCGCACAGATGGCATCACCGTTGTTACACATTCCATGTCTATTTCATACGATTTCCGTTCCATTCACGGAACAACACGACAGCACGGATGAACACAGCAGCGACGTTTCGGGAACTGATATCTTCTCCCGCAGGGCCGGATTTAGGGGAGGGCAACCGGGGCGAAAGCCCCGGGGCCTCCACAAACAGAGGGCCCCCACAATAGAGACTTCGGAAAAAAAAAATCTTTCAAATGCCGACAAGAAAACACTAGTAAACATATTTTCCTTTGATATTCTTTTTTCGCTGTTTTACCTTTACCTACAGTACTTTGTACATACATGATTATATTATTGTTAAATATTAACAGAAATATTCATTAACACTAAAATTTAATTTCATATAATTCTTATCTCCGATTATATTTATGTATGTTTTTTTAATACTAAGAGAATCTACTTGATTTCACAATAAATTATTTATTGGAAAACTCGACTGAAAAAAATTGTTCATTTTATTTGGAAAATAATTTGGGGCCAGGGGGCCTCCGCTCCTCTGTTGCCCCGAGGCCTCCAGACCTCTAAATCCGGCCCTGTTCTCCCGCCATCAGGTACAAAACCAACTTGCATCGCCACTGTTGGGAGTGGAGAAGGAAAGGGGGAGGCGGACGTAAGGTGACACGTCTGTACGTGCACCACACGAAATAAACCGCGTGATCTCACGAGGATGCCATAGGCGAGAGAAGGGAAAGTTTGCGGCGGATCCGTGGATCAGACCTTCGCGGCCGAGACCTTACGAGGAAACGTCGCCGTCAACTGCTGCGCGGGGCATTCCAGCGTACAACAAATCACGAGGTGACCAACTCAGCAAACCCACGTCACCTGATGAAACATGAGCACACACCCTGCTGGTTAGCAAACTACCAATTTCCACATTGGATAGTCGCTGACACAAACACACACACACACACACACACCGTATTCTATTGTCCCGAGTGTAACGAAGGCAAAAAAGAATCAAATTAAATTCCCCCTCCCCTTAAAAAAAAACATGAATAGCCGATGAAATTAATTTGAAAATACACGTAATGATGTTACGCGCGAGCAAAAAGGTTTCCATACACACACAACCAACCACGCCGCTTAAAACAACCACACCACGAATATCCCATGTAGTTCATAATGTAAACAACTACGGGATTTAAAAATTCAATTACAAAATTTCCTCATCATATTTTAAAATGTCTCAATTTTTTTTTATAAAGCATAAATTTTACTTGAAAATCCATGCATTGACGTCCACTCAAAATGCTTCATGATTTTTAAAGAAACTAAAATCAGCGAATTAATTTGTTTCGCGACGATAACTAAGTTTACCCTACGTACTACCCTATTTCTTCGAAATAGTTTTATTTGCGTGTACATATACCACTTAACACTCAGTGCTACTGATTACAGGCAGTTGTGTTTCAAACTGAGCGGTTTTGGTGTTGCACACTTGCTGGCGTAAAGTATTTCGTTATAAATTGTATATTAAGTTAGTTTTTTTAGAAAACGGTGGGGTATAGGGTAGCAAAACAAGGCACCTTTTTTGTTACTTTTCACACATATATATATATATATTTGACCCCCCCCCCCCCTTTTTTTAGTTAATAACTGGTCCTACCAAAAGTGATATTACTAAATTGTTAGTTTCTATATTATTCCTTTTATCTTACAGCGATTCTGATAGACAAAGTGTCGCCGCAACATTATCGTTCTGTGTTGTTGGATAACCGAATCCTATGTTTCGGGAAACCTAGTATTAACAGAATCCAAGCCAGACTTCCCGAATAAATCAAACGTTAGTGCATCTTTGGCTTTTTTTTTCTCCCTGTTGTAAAACTTAAAGGTAGGTTGGGTATGCTACAAAAACACAATACTAGCAAAAAAGAATTTTTTTTTTCAAGAGACTAGGAGTTCGTAACTAAAATTAGATTAGTGATATTTAAAATGCTTTTAACGTGAAAATGTATGAAGTCTCGCAATCATTTTTTTTTCACGTGGAAGCGGCAAATATGGGATGTATTCATACACTGATCCGAGGGGTCAGCGAATCGGGAAGGGGGAGAGGTGAGTGGGGAGGGGGACTCGTAGTGGGACGGATGTGCATTTGAAGGCTCGGGGCCGGACCGGCAGCCAGCCCAGCCCGGGAGTCAGGGACAGGCAACGTGACCTCAGCATGGTTAAGAACCCGCATGTTCAGAGCGTATAGGGCTTGCCCTGAGACGCACTTAGAGTCTTCCCTACCTAGACCCCTCTCTTACACACACAGTTTTTAACTTAGGTTAGGAAAAAAATAAAAAACAGATGGCTTCGGACTGCGGTTCTGGGGGGGGGGGGGGGGAGGAGAGAGAGAGAGACGGAGAGAGACAGAAAGAGAGAGAGAGAATGAAACAAAACCGGGTCTGGCGTGGCTCGCGGGCGCGCGAATTTCGGCGGTTGTTGCTCCCGGGAGGTCAATCGACCGAACTGGTTCGCCGGCAGGTGCACACAGGGGCAGCGGGGAGACGAGGTGACTACAACCGGGTTTATGAACTACGCGAGGCGAAACGGCGCAACGCAAGTACCTACTTACTGTTCCACCTGCACATTTCTTGCCTTTCGGCTTGCGATCTCGACGGCCATATTTGGAAGAGAAATGTTCCGAAAATCCTTAAAGACGCAAACGTTGTGTGCACAGAATCCCACGATATTCGTTTTATTATAGACAATGTGTTTACATTTGTTAAAATCTCACAAGAGTAATACAAAATAACCTTTTAAAAATCACATCAGTTGTTTTATAATGTGACGAAAGTACCAACATTCTGGATTTTAAGTAAACATATTTGGATGCTATATAAAATATTTCCTCGCATAAAAGATTTTTCATAGAAAATTTGGTAACAACATTAGTGGTTACCATTTGGCTGAAGTAATAACATACTGGATTTAAAGTAAATATATTCGCATGCTGTACAAAAAACCTTCGATAAGGACTACTGATAATTTAACACTGCATCAGAGAATAAAATACAACGGAATCTAATAACTTAAAAGAATCGTCGTCATAATTATCACTAATTACAGCTGTAACCAAATGTAACAAAGAAATGCCGCTAGAGGTTCGTTAGTCTCACCAAGAAATTTCGTTTCATCTTTCCATCCTCCCTCCAAAATAAAAAATAAAAAACACTGCGTGACGCCAAGGAGAGTGAGATGTAAAAGAAAAAAAAAACTGAAGCTAGGACAGATCAAGGATGTGTCACTCTTGCCCCTTTTCCTTCTGGTTTCCTCCCGCTAGCTCACCCTTTGACGAAATATTTGCCCCCCCCCCCCCCCCCCCCCCCCGTCGCTGTTGTCCCCGAAGGGCGTAAAAAATGCATCGAGTAATCCCCTTCATCTCCCCCGCAGGCATCCACCCACGTAAACCATCTCCAAGAATTTTTTATTTTATTTTTTGTTTTTCCCTTTCCCTCCTTTTCCTTCATTTACCCTCAGAGTATCAAGTTTTCATGCGACGCGCAAGAAGAGCGCGCCAAAGAGCACGCGCGACAGGGACTCCACACACTCGAGACAAATGAATAACCGACCGCGGCCACACGGAACCAGGAGGGAAGAATGGAGACGACGCGCGCCCCAACACATTCCCGATTACAAATTTTCTCTCCCCTCGCTTTTGTCTGCGCGGCGCCGTCGCACCCTCCCCCCCTCCCCCCGCCATCCTTTCAGCACGAACACGAGTCCCCAGGCTAACAGTGCTTATTACAGCGACCTCCCGCCCGGACACTCTGATGAACCGCGAAGGATGCTGGGAGGAGTCGCAGCCATTGTCTTGTTCCGGCACGGAGAGAAAGAGAGAGAGAGAGAGAGAGAGAAAGACAGGAACAATGCGAGACGAGCCGTTGATCTGCTGACGGTGTTGCATCCCACAGTTCCGGAAAAAGTCACGGTAACAGGGGTAGAGTCCTCCAGATGGTAGTGATGCGAAAGAGGGAGGAAGGAGAAGATAAAATCAACGGTGTCCGGCTGAGTTTAGAATTTTTTTTTTTAAACCTATGTTTACTCCGAAAGAACGAAAATTACAAATCTTTTGTTAATAGAAATTATAGGAAATCTCACAAGTAATACGACACCAACAAATCACGTTTACAGTTTTGGCCACAGTAATGTTTACAGTCGTGTGATATTTATTTTTAACTGTGTGATTTGAAACGTTGTACGTTAAATAATGAGGGAGGCCCCACAAAATAATTTGCCCCAGGCCCTTTCGTTTCTCTCGATGACCAGAAAAAAAAAAACAAACTAGACTTTCACGACTTCACCAGGTCTTTTATAATTTTTCACTGACCAAAAACCTGCGTTATTTTCAAAAGAAAGCGGCCAATATTAATTTCTGCGCTGCTTCCTAACACTATCATAGCCGTACTTACAGATTCTTCAATGTCGAGTCAAAACTAGTCATAACAAAACTATTACTAATAAACTGACAAATGTTGAGCAACTGACGTTTTTGGCTTTTCCAGCACAATATAATTGATAGCTTTTGAACTACAAGAAAACAATGGACGGTCTTAGATAATATTGCGCTTTTATAAGCGATCGTTTATATATCACTTTGAAAGAAAAAAACAATTCCATATCAATCACTTTGCCCCGGAAAGCTTCAAATGTTGTACAATTGTTATTGCTACTTAGAAAGTAAAATTAAAATTAAGAATTCTACCAAGCACTGTTGTGGGTAGGCCTACACGCTATTTCTCATAGATACAAAAACTTCAAGATTTCGAACAGCACGTCGAAACTGGTGGTTTTCGTACTCTTCAGACATACCAAACCTCAAAAGTGTTATAAATCGTTACCAATCTGGCTTCTGGGTTGAGGCTAAGTCTAGGAAAAAGATGGTGTGCCCGAAGTTTCGGCACGCCTTGTTGCAGCCATCTTCAAGGGCATGCCGAAACGTAGGGGCACACCATTTACACGAACGTGGCCACAACCCAAAAGCCAATACGTAATTTAGTGGCTCAATCCACAAAAATCTTTAAATCCCGAATCGAATTCCATAGACAGCATTTACTTAGCTTATCTACAAGCAAGAATGCACGCAAGAAAATTTCTTGGTGCTGACAGCAAACAAGGAAATTCGCTCATTTACAATCCAGGTCTTAAAGACTCAAGATAATCCCTGGAACACGAAGGAAGAACGTGACCGAGATGTGCAAATACCAACAAAACGTCTTGGCACACTGAACTTATCTCTGTAACCAAGCCGTTAAGAGCACCGTTTGCCCGGGCGCACACACGGTGCGCAGAGCTTCAGGAAAAAAAAAAAAACACAATTTCAAAACTACTAAGATATCCGAGTGGAGTCTGCTTACGTAAAAGCATTTAATAACTCGCTGAGGGCAGAAAAGTACTTTTGATCCCGGACCAAGATTTTAAACTGTATTTTTAAAAGTTAAAATGGCTAAAATGTTTGTTTTCAGAGTAAATTTTAGGCGTAAATTAACCACCGGTACAGATTCTTGAAAGTACTAAAGGGACTTACATTACACCTTTACCTTTATTTCTGTGTCATATTATGTTACGGTTAACGCTCAAAATGCACAGTTGTCGTACGGACGACGAGAAGGCTGCACTCCAGTTCAGAGCCTTGCAATGGTGCAGACAGAAAAAGAGTTCGGAGGGGGGAAAAAAAATGAAAGGCCGCTGAAAGATAAGGGACACATTTTTGCTCTGCATGCATAAACAAAATAGCATTGCTTAGGTAGGCGCTTTCACGCGCACACGCACACACACCAACACACACACAAATGTATCTTGATGTCTGCCAATTTTTTTTTTTATATTTAGAATCAGTTTTTATAAGATAAAACAATTGTGTACGGTAAAAAGTGATTAGTTAAAAAAGCTGCGATGTAGTGTGTGTCTATGCCAAATGACGCTTACAGCAAGGGAGTCAGCAGCATCTACTGCAACCAAAAGCGCGTATAGCTACACTCCGGGTCAGGCTGAGGTGAGATGTGCTTCAAACCAACGCTCAGATTAATATATTTTGTAATATTACAGCACAATGGAGAAAACAGATCCATGCAGCACCACATCTAATCACAAGATACGTCATCTGCGGAGGTGTGAAATGTTCGCTGGAGGCGGGTGTGCTACTCTGCTGCTGCCGCCTGGCGGTCGGAGAAAGAAGCCCGGCGGGAGGAGATCGACGAGGAAAGGGCGACTCCTCGTGAGCTGGGTCACGCGGTCAACAGGTCGCCGTCAGGCACGCGTCCCCGGGGGGCGACGCCCTGCTACCGGACGATCGGGGTGCCCGTCGAACGCCTGCTAGACGGCGCCGGGTCCACCGGCCGACGTAACACACATCTGATAAGGACGAGGGGGGGTAAACAACTACTGTTATCACATGGACACGTACCGTATATGTGGCTTACATCATGCATATCCGTCACTAAAGATATTTCACTTGACCCCACTGTATTTTATTTTAGCTTAAAATCAACCACTCTCCCAGGAAAAAAAAAAACACAATGCACAATAAAATGTGAATTTTTGTGTATATAAACAAAAAAAATTTTTTTTACGAAGAGAAAAGTGTTGGACACACACACACACACACACACACACACACACAGAGGGACATTTAAAAAATCTAAATGCTCACAAAAATTAAAAACTTTCTTTCAAATGCCATTTCACAATAAACTATAAGTATTATGCATCTTAAATTGATGCAATCAATTGTTCACCCTCACAGTTATTCTATTTGAGACCAATATATATACTGAATTAGTGTATTGGCCCATTAAGAGTTTTTTTTTTTTGTGGTTAAGAGAATTGTTTAGTGCGGAAGGAAATTGATTTAGCCGACACTGTATTTCAGATTGAAATGTTCAACTTTAAGTTATCTTGGATAGTTCCAGTTTTTTTTAAAATCATTTTTAAATTCCTAACTTTTCCAGGTCGCACAGACCTATAGCAACCATGGCACCATACTACTATAGTAGGTAACCATGGCACCGTTACATTCTTCGAGATCCCGCATTGATTTGCAGCCCATGGTTGCAGATCTCGCGCCAACAAATATCGCGGCGCGCGCACCACAATTGCGGTACGTTGAGCAAACTATGCCGACAAATATAGTTAACTTCACAGCTGAGAGTAACTCCTACATTGTAATAAACAATAACTAGGCAAATTTTTAAAAGCATTTCTACTTCTTGAACGCGATTATTTTCTTTTTAAATTAAGTTAAAGTTTACGTTTTTGCCTGCGTTTCCATTTTTATGACTGAGTTCTGAACTAATTATTTAGTGTTCTTTGCATCTAACACTGCCTTGCATTGACGAAGGATGTATCAGGGACCAAAAGTAAATAATAAGATCAAATCTCAAAACACGCGACAAAATAGCTATTGGGGTTAAGATGTCAAATTTCGGTAAAACTTAAGAAAAAATAAAATGTATATATGTAAAATAATTTGGACCCCTAGGTCCTTTTCTCTCAATATTTATTTTCTAAATGGGTTCACCAACATGGCCGTTCAGTTTGTCCAGCCATCTACAAATCACCCTGTATATAGAAATCTACTGTGCTGCCATTTAAGTAATAGCATGTGAACCAGATGCATCATAAAATTTAATGACGCACGAAGCTAAATAAAACGTCTCATCAATCATGGTCGGACAAGATAAGGCAAAAATCAAGATTATGCGAAATGTCCCCGACTACCTGGCCACAGCAAAAAAAAAATATTCCAAGATATCACGAGTGGTGTCTGCTAACGAAATGCGTTTAAGATTACGCTGAGGGCGGATGAATAATCCTGTTACTTTTTTTTTTTTTTTTAAGCTTCATTTTTAGAAGAGTGAAATCGGTTGCAACGTGTGTGTTGTGATTTCAGATTTATTTTCGATTGCATGGTCGCATTGTGCACGACCAGAAGACTGCGCGCCAGCTTAGAGACGATACCGCGCTGGAAGCACAAACGAGCGCCGCACCTATCATCCCTTCTCACTGCATCACAGCAACGTCGCCGACAGGGGGGAAAAACTACAACGCCGAACGTACAATAACGCCGAACGGCAATTTGACTACAACGCCAACTAGAAAACTGCCGTGTACCACAACGCCGAAATACATTTGACGCCGAAAAATGTCATTGCAGGACTGCCACAAAGGTTAGGTTAAGAGGCCCTCAACACTGGCAAAAAATTTACTCGATATTTTGAAGGTGTCGTGTTTGTACAAAAATATTGAGAGTGTGAGGAAATATATTGCTCAAAAAAAAAAAAAGGGTGTTCAATATTTTGTGGAGTGTTCAAAAGTTTTCTGAAAGTTTAGAAAAGTTTTGCGGACCCGTCAATATTTTATAGCACGAGAGTGCCGTGTGAGGGGGGGCTGACAAAATATTGCGCAATATTTTTGTGTAGTGCGAGGGGTCCAGACCATTCAATATTGTTGTACAAAAATGAGCTCAACAATTTTGCGCAAAATATTGAACGAAATTTTTGCCAGTGTGAGGGGCCCCTTTAGGTAAGGTTAGCACACAAATTCATTCAGTTGTTTTTCATTTTGCTCCTGTGGCCCCCTCCCCGCAGCAACATTTTTCGGCGAATCTTTATTTCGGCGTTGTGGTACACAGCAGTTTTCCGGCTGTCGGCGTTGCGGTCAATTTGGCATTCGGCGTTATTGTACGTTCGGCGTTGTGGTAAGACGTCGCCGGCAGGCCTCGCCCCGCAAGATCGCTCGCCCGTGACGTCAGTTCTTGCCCCCCCCCCCCCCCCCCCCCCCGCGCAACCACTCGAGTAGGGGGCTCCCAGCACGTTCGCCGCTCCGGCATTGTCCGGCACGCACGGGGAAAAAGGCGGGAACGGAATCAAAGTCTTGTTGCAAGAAAGTAGGAGAAAAAAAAAATTTAGGAAACAATCGGAAAACACTTTCCACCGTTGCGCAACTATAAACACCACAACACCACAACACCACAGCTTCTCTCTCCTAGGAATTAATTGTCTTTAAAAAAAAAATCACCAATGCACCATAAAAAGTGTTTACGACTGCCAGATCACAATACAATAATACAGCAACTGCTAAACGTACCAACCCCAATCTGTCGTCGAATTTAAATAGTTGGCAATGCAGTTTTACTTTTTTTTTTTTTCGTTTGCGCAAAACGAGTATACTTTTCATACTTATAATGGCCACTGCTTGAGATTTTTCGATACATTCGAACTCAGCAACGTCCAGGCGAAAACTACGATGACGCAGGACTGAAAAAATGCATACACGTCTGCATGTTATATACGTTTACACGTTGCAGGAAATAAAAACAACAAAACAGCCTTTTCTTCTTTCCGGCAAGACTGGGCCAGGTGACGGCACTTGCCGACGAGTTGATTAGTTAATAACTGGGTGTCCACACACAAATAATACATTTATCCTGCCTTTTTCCCGGACTTTACATGACAATTTCAAATTCCCCTGACTAGTTTTTTTTTAATAATTAAAGAATTTTGCCATTTTTTGAAACTAAGTAAAGAAAACCTTGCCTTCCCATCCCCGATTCTGGTCTAGAATTATTTAACAAAAATGAAAATTCAAACAGAACCTCGCAAGCGGCATTTGGCAGTGTACATAACTATACAAGAAGAAATTTAAAAAAAAGTTAGCAGGTTTTGATGATGGCAGACTGGATCATATTTTCCCCCTGAAATTACTACCACTATAGAGTATTTCCGTGACTTCTGGAGGATTTCAAGTAAATTAATTCCCTGGCTGTTCGGAACGTGGAGGCAGACAGTCATTTCTTCTCCGCCTCGCAATACACGCTCCCTCGTCTCGAGGGCTGAATCGTGGGAAAGGACGGCTTCCCCCTCGCCCCTTTTCCGAGGGCCTTTTTTTCTTCTCTCTCTCTCCCCCCTTTTTTTCCTTTTATCGTCTCCCGCATCCTCGGTATTTCCTTCCCCTCCGCCCATCAACCCTTCCGTAGGCAAGTGTCCCCGGAGTAAGATGAAACTCGGCGGAAGTGTGGGCGTGCGCGTTCATCGCCGTGTTCTCGAGGGAGACGGCCGTACGACCGTACGGCCGTGGCCAGTGGCGGCGACGACTCCCGTCTGCACCGTCGCGGCTGCCAGACACGCCAAGCTGGCTTCCTTCACTAGCTGCCTATATCGTCAGACGTAACTGCTGCTGACCACTAGTAACAAAACAGCTTCGAGACTTTCAATCTTCTGTAATAACATAATACACAAAACTAAAATTACCTACGTCTTGAAACCCTGCAGTACCCTCCCCCTCCACCAAACTAAATAACAAAAACATATTAACTGGAGAGATTATATATATTTTTTTACTTTACTTTTCGCCTACCTACCACACATACGGTGCGCAGGGCTTCGGGAAAAACAACGCGAATTCAAAACTACTCAAGATATCCGAGTGGGGGTCTGCTTACAAAAAGCATTCAAGAATTCTCTGAGCACAGAAAGGAACTTTTAGTTTCGGGTTAAGTTTTTAAACTGCATTTTTAGAAGAGTCAAAATGGCTAAAAGGTATGTTTTCAGAGTAATTTTTAGGCATAAAACAACCGGTACCGATTCTTGAAAGCACCTAAGGGACTTGCATTGCACATCTACCTTCATTTATATGTCATATAATGTTACGGTAACCGCTCAAATTTCTTGGCTTTCCTATGGACGATGAGAAGACTGCGCGCCAGTTCAGCGCCAGTTCACAGCCTTGCGCTTAGAGGCGACACCACGCTACAAGCACCTGCGAGCGTCGCGCTAATCATCCCGTCTCACTAACACACATACACCCCTGACTATGCGGATCCCTTTAATTTACTTCAGTTGACATGGCGTCAGAAACGAGTCAAAATAACCCTTGAAGGGGCTATATTTTTTTAATTTCTTTAGGGCCAGGAGGTATTCCTACACCGCCTTAAACCCTTCGGCGGATGCGCGCCTCCCGAAATTCGAATCTGCTGGGGCTCGCCACTCAACCATTGCGCAAATCAATTAAATATGTAAAATGAGAAAATAATTTGAAGATCAATATTCTTCTGCAATGCATGGATTAAAATAAAGCGAGTTCAGATGCAGTAAATGGTTGAATGAATGACGGGAGTGTTATGAAGGATGTGTGTGTGTGTGTGTGTGTGTGGGGAGGGGGGGGGGTAGGAGGGGAAGTGGTCCGAGAAAACCCGCGAGGTCACGGCAACGTACGACACGTTTCGCCCCCTCGCCAAAGTCCGGGTTTGAAGCCACCGGGAATTGCCAAGAGTGATCGGCGGGAGTCTTGCGTCTGCGACCCAGCCGACGGCCGACCACCGCAGCGGCCGCGGGCGCCGCTGACGTAACCGCCCGAGGAGTGAACACCTTGTGACCTACATCAACATGCGGCGGTCCGGTGCCGCCCGACTCGAGAGACAGCGCGACAACCCACCGCAGCTGACCTTCTCGACAGCCCTAGAGGGCTGCCGCAACAGCACCATTGCCCATTCCGAAACAGCACGTTTGGCTTAGCGCAATTCACGACAAAAACGTATCATTAAAAAAATCTGTTGTCTGTAAAGTCAGTTTACGGACGATAGTTTAACGTGACGTCATAACAAAACATTGAAGAATTATTGCATACTTTTATGAATAAAATTGAATCATTTTTATTGAATTATCACTATTTTGTATGGCATACAAAGAAGGAGTGAAATGAAATCTACAATTTAATTGATAAACTTACTTTTATTTGCACTCATTAATTCAAATATGTTTATTACTTTAACGAACAGATTATTTTAACTATAACTTTAATACATGTTTGCTATTTAACTTCTTCCAATTTGTGTTATTCTGTTAAGGATAGGACGATGATAGGAAAAGTAGGAAAAGAATGGGAAGGTTTCAAGTTTAATATGCCTCGAAAAAGTCAAATCGATGGTTGTTCCAATCGAGTGGAAGAGAGATGGATGCGGCGCAAGCGTACAATGAGCGTAACGGGACACAGCGCAACGGGACAATGTGCGTAACGGGACACTTTTTCGTGCGTTCAGCCGGCGTTCATCGATTTATTAGACGTCACGTCAAAAAATTTTGATTTAAAAAAAAAATAATTATGGCGATAAATATAACTCTTTGAACGTTGATGTTGCATGAATACAAAATGCTGCACAATAATAAAACAGAGGTTTAAATATTTAACACTTAAACGCTGACTATAAAATAAACAAATTTTTATAAGGACATGATCTCACAAGTTTTAAGTAGGCTATGAATGACATTTTCCAACGTTACATATATATATATATATATATATATATATATATATATATAATTTTATAACTTACCGAATATTAACGTAATAATAATGTAATTCTAACGTGTAAGCAAATAAAAATAAAATATTTTCTAGAAACTACATGTAACGTTTAAAAGTTACGAATAGGCATGAACAAAAAAAAAGTATAATTTCAAAATTTTTATTAATTTTTTACCGACTGGACATGTTTTCATTGGTATAATGTTTATAATGTACGTCGGCATGCAGAAAAGATTAACATTTCAGTTACGAAAACACAAATTCCGTGACTAAATACTGACGTAAAAATTACCATAAAAGTTATACGTAAAATGACTTTTTTTTATTTATTGCAATCTTTTCCAATCATTATCTACGAGGAAATTCTCCAGTAATTAAACATTTTAAAGATGGTACATTCATTCCTAACTAATCTTTCCAAAATATTTTACAGTATTGCTAATTTAGTCTTATCAACCGACCAAAATATTCTAAAATATTGTAAAAAAAAATCTCTAGTCCAACCCAACCAACCATCTTCACAATATAACAGCTATAACTTAACTTAAAACACTCGTTAAAATGGTAAACTACTTAAATTACCATAACGGTCTCTTAGAGAATGACTGTAAATCATGCCATGAGTTGAATAATAATATTGGGGCTGTTCTTTTTTTTTAATTTTCCAGAAAATGACATCTCCTTCATACTCGCCCAGTGTTCGTCAGAATTAGCAATTTTGGGGGGGGAGGGGGAGAGAGAGAGAGAGAGAGAGAGAGAGAAAGAGAGAGAAAGAGAGAGAAAGCGAGAGAGAGAGAGAAAGAGAGAAAGAGAGAAAGAGAGAAAGAGAGAGAGGTGTAACAACGAAGCAGACTGTCTCGACCGGCCTTGAAGAAGGCTGTCGTGGAAGCAGAACCGAGCCGCTGACTAATACACGAGGGAAAGCTGAATCAACACTCGCCCGCCCCGCCAATATGCAAAGCACGACCTCAGACCGAGATGTCGTAGGGCATTTCAGTTAGCCTCAACACTTTTAGAATTCCTGCAGAGCGCTGCCTCCCAGCTAACGTAAAAATACTTGTCCTTGTGTGTCGTGTGCTGAAACACTGTGCAATGCAGGGCAGGATTTGGGATGTATTATTTGCTGTTGCTTTTAGGAATGACAGTCAGTACATTCGATAAATTTGAGATTATCTACTTCTCACTACTGGTCGTCAAGTGTCATATTTTTTTCAAGTGTAATTAAAAATAATAGGCGAACTTGCACAAAATGTTGGCACATTTCCAACACATAAATGTGCCATTTACTCTATATTTATTCTTAAGTAATCGTAAAAAGATTATATCACTTATATCACAAAAATAAATCGCAAGAAATTAAAATTGCCCGATTTCTTCGCTACAAATAAAAAATATAAACCTTTATTAATGTATCTACTCACTTTTAACACAACGTTAAAAATATTAACGAACCATTTTTTTCCCCTCTTTATATTGTATTCAATAATAGTACAATTGCGAACCGAGACTGCTGCATCATAGTACACAAGACTATGATGGTACTAGGAGGTTGTAAGGCGCCTAAGGCGACAGTTGAAAAATGATGAATATAACAAACACTAATTTAATATAACTAACATTTTTAAATAAAAATTCCATTTATTTTAGTATTGTGCAAATATAAATAATTATATAGACATACAAATAAAGGAGTCTCAGGGTGTACATAGTAGTTAAAAATAAAACTGTATTTTATCAACTGGGCTATCCTTTTTCGAACCACTCGCCATACTACACACTACAGTTTCTACCAAAAGTTTAAGACCGCCATCACTTTTCACAAAGAACGACTTTGGACTGATACTTTTGATGCAATTAGTATCTGATATTTTTTTTTTATTTTTCTATGTGAAGAAAAATATCAGATGCTAATTGCATCAAAAGTATCAGTCGAAAGTCGTACTATGTGAAAAGCGATGGTGGTCTTAAACTTTTGGTAGAATCTGTATTATCGCAATGATGCTGTATGTAAGCATCAGACTGAGCACCCGGTAGAGTTGTAGAAGTGTTGAGGAAGTGAAGGGAGGAGGTGTGTGTGTAGGGGCGAGAAGGTAGGGAGACTAGTTCCACACCACAGGTCCCCCCCCCCCCCCTCTTATGTACGAAATGAGAAGTTTCCCCGGACGCAGTGAATACCGGGACGGACACACCTCCTTCATTCGCCCTTTGACGGCGACATGGCAGCGCTGCCCACGCGAGTCAATACGGCGACGAACGAACCCTCCACAGCTCGCGCCGAAATTACTGCCCGCATCATTAGAATGGTAATCGCGGCGGATTCCACACGTCACGACCAGAAACTCGCCGCACTTCTAGCACTTGACGAAACTTACTCAGACTTCGACAAAAACACGCAAAGCACACGCCTGGTACAACATGAAAATAACGAGAGGTTGTGTGAAGATAAAAAAAAATGAGTTTTCTAACAAAGGAAATAAAATATGTTAATAGTAAAATTAATGCATTTTATATTTTTTAATAATATATAAGTTGGGTGACTTAAGAGAAAGCTACTGGACATATGTCACTTAAAAATTAAAACATTCGTACGTTTTCCATAAACAATTAAACATAGAAATTCAAATTTATAAGAAATTAATTTATAAAAATCTATAATGTCCCGAGATCACTGGTAGGTTAGAATCCACATCAATTTATGTTGAGTTGTTCGCTTTCACTTTCAATAAACAATGACAAAACATAGGGACGTGAACATATATAGGAATGAAACTTTCTACAATTAATTATTGTTTTAATGTTCGTCAAAACCATTTATATTTCTATGTAAAAATTTATTTTTAACATGCCCATTAAAATGCAAATTTTTGCAAGTTTAAGCTACGATTTTCTGGAAATGTGTTTGACGTTTTGCACTTCGTCTCGAGCGAATCAAAATTTTCACAAAAAGAAATCACAATTTCACCCACTTCACGTTTAATGTATTTTTTTAATAACAGGAGCAAAATTTCAGTTTTCTTTCTGCAGTAAAACCCAGCTTTACGGAGCTACTAATGCGTGGTACCAGGTTGGTAACAATTTAAAAGAAAAGTAGGTACAAAACATTTAACCTAGTGAAAAGACACAAAAAATAAAATTAGTGTAATACGTTAAGTCCATCACCAAAAAAAAACTGGTCCTTTAAAAGAAAATTGCAACTGTTAGAAGGAAAGCTCGCGTCAAAGGACGGGGTAAATGTACCAACCCGCAATTTTCAGTAACGAACTTCGAAACTAGTTAGCAGAGCAAGCGAATCCCTGTCGTAAAACGTTGTATATACCTACAGCAACCTCAGTTCTGTATAAACAAAAAAAAACTATTCTTTTCCTCACGGTCGTGCATGCAAACAACCAGCCACGCACTCTGGATAAGATTTTTTTTTATTATTGCATCTCCCGACGTCGGAAGATGCCCTAGCTAAACTGCGAAGCGGAAGGTAAACGGAGCGGACCGTAACAAGCGAGCAGAGAAGACCCCTCCCTCCTCTTCTATCCCACGCTTCCCGCGAAATGGTTTACCTCGAGGGCGAAAATCGATACACCGCCAGAGTTCCGAGAAACATTCTGAACATGCGAAATGAACAACCTAAAACCCCAACACAACCACGACGAAAACTAGTGTACGCATGGTACATGATTAATTGCTGGATATCTTTTCTGAATTATGATGTGTTATCTACGAACCACAAAGCCCAAACGAAAAAGTTCGTTTTACGCACTAAGCAACTAGATAAGAAACGAAATAAAAAAAAAATTCAATTGTTTTATGTAGTTCTACGATTTCCAATTAATAAACGTATTCACTTGAAGTCTGTTCCTGCATTAGTCTCCAGCACAAGTCAAAAGTGTTCAGGAACAATATAAAACTGATAAACCAAGAAAAGCCCACGATCTAAAACAATGAAAAAAATATATATCTTAGTATCCAACAACCAAAGGTTAGTACGCACATTACAAACAACAGTGGCGGAAGCACAAAAAAATAATAATAAAGATCACATGTGTCCGCTAGAGTGGAAGGCAATTAATATTGCAACACGAAGTCTTTTGAAATGGTACCCACAACTTCGCTGCACAAAACACGAACATATGGTGTTCTTGGACTAATTTATAATGCGGTCTGGGAAAGAATATACAGTGTCCTTTACATAACATTTGAAGTCTTTAAATTATTATTTTCATGTTACTTTGTCAGTGAATTATTCTTAGGTGGGTTTGACTATGGAACTGTACACAATCGCAATATTATTTTCATATTTCGTGATTAAAACTTTTAGGATTAATTTTTTCTATGGGTAAAACCAGTATATATATATATATATATATATATATATATATATATATATATATATATATATATATATATATATATATATATATATATATATATTCCTGTGCTTAGCAATGGGTAGATCCGCTCGGATGCGGAAAAAACGTGATAAAAATAGACGAAAACCTACATACAACAGAAAAAAGATGGCTGTAAAGAATACTACACGGCGAATGTACACCATTATTGCAACTGATGAAAGCAGTGTTTTCAGGCAGTGATGCATGTTGAGAACGATAATTTAACAGTCCAAACCACTTTTTTTTTTTTTCAAATCCCCTTCCGAAATAAACTCCTCTATCCGCCTCAGCGACCTATCTAAAGACTTGGAAAATGCTTGTGCAGACAAGAACTCTTGCGGAAAAGCTTAACCAGCGCGCAAAATTCCCCACGGCGGTTACTTTATTCATCTCCTCCACCCTAGAAATTCTCTCTCCGACAGGATTTTCCATTTCCCAGCGCTGCGATGGTCGCCGGCTCTCAGGCATCACGTCCACCCACTGGGGCTTCTTTCGCGCGAATGCTAGGCCACGTGTGTGTGGCTGTGTGCAGGCACAGTATCCCCATAGGACGGGCGAAAAAGGAGCAGGGGGGATCACGTGGGATGAGAAGCCTAAGATGTACATCAAGCTCTGTCCCTGCCCGAACACGCCCGAATATTCACCTTCGGCCAACCTCGGGATTTGTTTTATTTTCTCGCAGGAAAAATGAATTCAAATATTAAAAGTGGTCGGTTAGGTTAGCTACTTAAAACACTTTAAAACACTATGGACGGTTAGTCAGGTCAGTATAGCTACATTAAAATAAACAGAGAAATATAAATATATATAAACAAACCCGAGGTTGGTCGAAGGGGAATATTCGGGCGTGTTCGGGCAGGGACAGAACTCGATGTACATCTTAGGCTTCCCACGTGGGATGGGCTCGTCATGGCGGCGATTCCAAAACTCACCAATAGGCTACCAACTGAAGAAAAAAAATACCAAAACCAACTATTCTGGGCTACAGCTTTCAAACTCCTGTACCTCTGGTGCCCCAGTTATATCGTTGACGATGATAAAAAAAACGTTTTTGAAACATTAATCACTCTCACCACGTAAAAATTAATTATTTAACGGTTCATGTGTTCTTTTGCAATATTCAACAAAGTGCACTATTTTAAACTCTTGTACAACAGGATGTTCACGCAAATCGGTAGAAAAATTTCCCTAGACTTTTCAATGACTAAAATTACAAAATTTCCCTGACGAATAAAAAATTTTTTAAATTTATTTTTCTATTTTCTGAAAGAAATAAAGAAAATCCATCTTTCACCATCCCTACAGCTGTATTAGTTCCAAAAGAACCTTCAATACGCATATTTACAGTGAATGACTATGCACTAAAACCTCACCTAGAACAAAAATGTGTTCAAAGTCTGGGTGATGGAATACCTGAGCATTATATTTTCCTTTCAAATTGCTATAAATTAAATATTTGAATTTTTTTTAAAGAAACTAACTACAAGAGAGCTATAACAGGGTGCCTACAAATACCTCGAAAACCAATTTCAAGTCTGTTCAGAAACATTCAGAAAATTTCCTTTAAGTTTTTTATATTAATATAAAAACAAAATTAAACATGAGAAAATGTAATTACAATATATTATACAAATCGCACGAAAGTAAGGACTTTCAATTTAGAAAGGTAAAACCTTTTCAGAGATAATTTCCACATTTATTGTGGACAACCACCAACTATTTGTATTTAATGTGCGAATATAAACTGAAGCCAGGCATCAAAAAATAAAACGTAAGTTAGCAAAATGCCGCTGGAAATTAAAGTTTAGTGATTTTCAGCACCAATGCTATTTATTTAGGAACCTATTCGTGACTTTCGGAACATGTATACATTCTGCACAGTAATAAATTTGCAGGAGTAACTTATTATGCAGGATTAATATGCAGGAATAACTGGGTTATTAATCACCGCACAGTGCGTGTGAGACCGAGTAGGAATATTTTATTTCAGAGGAACCACGCCATATACGGCAATGAACGACGTCAGTTTGAAACTTGTGCCGTTGCACTTTGTGGTGTGGTTAGAAGACCGTATTATTAAGGTTGTATAAATATATATCCAATTATATTTCAAGGTAAATTTGTGAAGTTCATTATTAACCTAAAGTGAAGTGCCTCAAGATATACAAAAAAAATATATTTACGATAAATATTTTTAAAACTGATATTGATAATAAATTAAAACTTATTAAATTACTTTACCTATATTATTTATCATTTTGGAACTAAACCTGTGTTTGTATAATTTTACCTACAGAGTTTGACATCTTGTGTCAATATCTATGACCTACGTCAGGAAGATCAACTTTGTCTCGCTCTTCTTCTGTGGTCAGCCATCATGTGAACTTTGCATCTATAATTGTGTTCTTTAAATCCACTGGATTATGTGATAAATTCTTAAACTTCATAAAGCCATTTGGGTGAGTTTTCTTGCTTAATAATAATAAAAGTTTCAGTACTATCTTAAATCATTTTTTTGTTGCTAGTGTCATCCTTTAATTAAATAATAACTGTTTTGGTTCTTGTCCTATCTTCTGATATTGTATATTTTATTTTCAACTAATGTGGGATGTTTAATTTCCACACACAGTTCCAGTCACATGTGGTGTGCCACACGTTGCGCTTGTAGCTTGTCTAGAGTCTTCATTTCAATAACTCTTTAAGTTTGTTTAACCACTTTTATTCCAGGTTTCCTTGTTTTTATTTTTGGTACTGTTCTTGTTTTTATTTTGTGCGCTAGGTTTGATGCTGCATGGCATCTCTCCTGTAGGATGTCCGCTGCATGGAGTTCTCTAGAGCTTCGGCTCTGTTGCTGTAACTCACCGTTTCATCTACCTTTGGTGGATTTCTTGTAGTGGAGTTCTGCTCGGTGAGACTGTCGTGTAGTGGCATTGTCTTCATATTGAGGTATGGTTTCGACTTTATTTTCTTTAAAATTACAGTAGGTCATTAGTCTTTTGTTGTGCTTTCCTTTGATGACTTTTCTCAATTTATTTTTATGTAATTTTTTTATGGGCAAGCCTTGCTTTCGCAGGCGCTAAAATTTTCTCGAGTGTCTAGAGTATGACACCTTGTCAATCACTTTTGGACGGCCTTTTGGGTTAATTTATAAATCTTGTCAGTTTGTGTTGGTTTGTTGAATTGCAGTGTTAAGAGTGGTATTTAACGATCAGGATCTTAGTGACCTGTATCAGGTGTGTGTTCTTTTGTTTTGCCTTGGGTTGTGTAGTTGAGTGTCAGACCTCTCCACATTTTGGTTTACCCTTGGATTTTGGCACCTCCCAGTTTTTATTTTTTTATAAAGCCTGTGGGCATTTTGTTTAAGTTTTTTGGCCCTCTTTGTGGTAATATGCGCTGGCTGAACTGGGTACTTGTACCGCCATTATGTTCTGTTTTGTCTTTAGCTACAAGTTGATTTCTTTCCTCCTTATTTTGACATTTACGTATTGCCATTGTAATTTTTGTCATTTTATGTTTTGTATACTAGGTACATTTTCAATGCTGATATTGATATTTCTTATTAAACCCATTACTCAGTTATTTTCCTTTACACAGCTGTTATTTCTATGTCATCAAAAATAATTTTAAGGTCAATTTTCAGAGGTATGATCTTTTTAGTTCCATTCCCAATCTAGCTTTGAGAATTTTCTCTCGTAGGTATCTATTGTTCCTGCCTGTGGAACCGATTACTCTTTAGAGTATGGACTATCTGATTCTAAGTTCAGCTAATAATAGTGTTTCCTAGACAGAGTATCCGCTTCGCTTAGTTAAGCAAGCAATTGATTTTTTTTTTTTTACTATGAGTCGTGTGTAGTCCCAATTTTGTACATAGTATATGAGGGCAGTGTTCCATTTTGTTGTTCTCAAATTTGTTTTTTTTCTCGTGTCTGTTAGCAATTCTTCATTATATCTAAAATAATATTTTATTAATTTTTTATCTGCTCCTAATTTTGTGGCTTAGATATTGATTGTTCTCTATTTTTAATTTGATTCTTAAAGTATTGATTTTTTGTAATAATGTTTGTTACATTTTGGGTACTATTGCCATCTGCCGGCTGTGGTGTGCGTTGAGGGTGAGAGTATGTGCCGTTGCATTTTGTGGTGGGGCATGTACTCAAGTGTTTTTTTTTTCTTGTCTGTTTTTTGTTGTTGTTGGAAAATTGGACATCATGTAGGCTTAATTCTGTAAAATAATTTATTTATGTTCTGGTTAGAAGACTGTATTGTTATTAATGTTGTCTAAATATATATCTAATTATATCTCAACGTAAATTTTGAAGTTTATTATTAACCTATATTGAAGTGCAAGATAGAAAAATAAAATAAAAAAAATGTGGACGATAAACATATTTGAAACTGATATTGATAACAACTTAAACTTATTTTTTTTTAGATTACTTTACCTGTATTATTTATCATCTCGGAACTAAACCTGTGTTTGTATAATTTTGCCTACCGAGTTTGACATCTTGTGTCAATACCCTACGTCAGGAAGGTCACCTTTGTCTCGCTCTTCTTCTGTGGTCAGCCATCATGTGAACTTTGCATACATTGTTGTGTTCTTTAAATCCACTGGATTATGTGGAAAATTCGTAACTTCATACCGCAATTTGGGTGAGTTTTCTTGCTTGATTCCCCCAAAATCATTTGAAGTATTTATTTTTGTCCAATGTCTATTTTTTTTTTTTTGCAATTTCTTTTAGCGGTCCTTGTGTGGTGTGAGACATCCATGCCCATGCTTGATTAAGTCCATTTAAGTACTGGGACGGGAGTGAGTCTTTCTCCTTCGCTTACGGTCTCAGGATGGTGCCTGCAATTTCAGTAAAGTCACAATTATAATATTCTTTCAGCTTGAAGCATGTTTGCGCATTAACATTCCTTGTTGGACTTCCACATAGGACATCGAAATTCTAACCTACCCAATGAAAGGACCTTTTTTATATTATCAACATTTAAAAACAATTTTTTGTTATTTGTATAAAATGATGTATTTTATTGTAATTGCCACTATGTTATAACAAGTTCATGTGTTAACCTTTTTGCTTTTGTCTTTGCAGGACCCCCAAGATTATTTATATATGTTGTGTATAAATGTTGGTAACTCAAAATAATCAATTATGATATCAGGTTAACGTGAAGAAAGAAAGTTCTGTTGAGTATGTGCATAATATATTAAGAAAATAAATTAATATGGCACAACACCGAAGTATGTGTTCTTTCATATAAACTTAAAAATCAGTTCCTTTCATTATTTAATTGATCTTTTGTTTTGTACATCGGTTGTAAACAGCCAAGTGATGAGCCAGTCGGCGAATATGTTTTCTACTTTGATTTTCTCTCTACACGTGCAGAATTCTGTGCCATTGAGCCCGAGGTCTCGGACGCTTCTCTGTTGTATCCTTTACGAGGCTAACCTAGCCACGTGAGGTAGATATGGTAGATATGGCAGAGATAAAGGGTGTTATGTCTCGTTCCATTTTATTATTTTTACGTTTAACACGGTTAAACTTGTGTACCATTTGCGTGCTCGAATTTGAACAAAATAGCTGGAATAGTGGAAATTTTAATGTTTTTGAGAACCAAAATGAATAAATATTTGGAATTTTTTTTGGATTTAAAGGCAATGCTGCTTGCTGGCTACTTCATGGTGTGGTTTATAAATCCTTAAGAAATATTTATGTAATTTTATTTAGACTTAAAAAATCTATATTTTTGATTCTTTTTTGAAATGTCAGGTATTATCAAATATTTTTTCTGAAAGAAATTAAACCTACTACCTAGCAGCCAGTAAGAGCACCCCCTCAAGCTCCGACGATGCTGTTTGTTTCGTTCATGAGCGCTGACTCCAGAAGCGCGCGGCGAGCGTAGGGGGCAGCCGACACCTCGTCGCGCGGCTGAGTAGGCGGGCACACGTAAGCGCTGACGTCACACACAAGGACGGCCGCTGTCGGCGTCACAGGCCGGGGCTCGGCGGCCATTCCTCCCACGTCGGCGGCGGGGCTACCTGGAGGCTTTGAATATATATACTGTATAGAAGTCGCGAGTGGATAGGATTTACTCTACGTTTTCCAAGAGCGTAAAATGAGCAGCTTGGGAACTTCACCGCTGCAGTGCGCTGCCGTAACGCCCTGTATCGTCTTAGTTGTTGTGTACACGTTAGAATGCAGCACTGTCGCCCGCTGTCATTCCCCGCACCCCCCATCCATCATTCACTGCAGTTAGAGGTCGTTCAACGGGAGGGGGAAGGGGTGTTTGAAGAGTTCGACACTTGTCCGCTAGGGACCACCACAAGTCGATGCCCTAGAGATGGTGGCGATTGCGGCGGTGAATTAACCAACTACCTCAAAACCGTATTAGAAATTTTAACCTGGGCTGGCGACTTCTATACAGTATATATATATTCAAAGCTGGAGGCGAGGCCGCACAGGAGGGGGGCCACGCCATGTTCGCGAGGGAAGCCTTCATTTCACAGACGAGAGAGCCACACCCGAAGTTCCCCGAAAAGTCCATTCTCGCATTTTTTTCCCCCCCCCGTTCTATCTCATTGTACAAACCGGTGTGGCATTAAATATTGCGGTCGATTAGGATAGGTTAGCTACATTATAAATACTTTAAAACATTGTAGGGTGGTTGGAGTAGTTGGAAATAGGGGGTTCAAGCACAGGCGGAGGAGCCAGGAGCCCGCCATCTTGGATGACGTCATCGGCGGCCATCTTGGATGACGTCATCGGCGGCCATCTTGGATGACGTCATCATGACCTTTGACCTTGACCTTTGACCTTGCTAATCTATGCTAATCTATGCCAATCTATGCCAATCTATGCCAATCTATGCCAATCTATGCTAATCCATATGCTAATCTATGCTAATCTGTATGCTAATCCATACTAATCCATATGTTAATCTATGCTAATCTGTATGCTAATCTGTATGCTAATCCATATGCTAATCCATGCTAATCCATCCGCCATTTTGTATTTCTAGAAATTTCCACCAACTTCGAATCGTGACGTCACCGTTGCACATTTCGTCACGGCCGCCATCTTGGATTCGAATTTTTTTTTTCGAACTTTTGAAATTCGATGTAAACATCAACCACCATCTTGTTTCGTCTGCTGGTGGCCGCCATCTTGTTTTCGTCTGCTGGTGGCTGCCATCTTGTTTTCGTCTGCTGGAGGCAGCCATCTTGTGACGTCATATAGTTCTGTTGGTCGCCACCAGATAGCAGCAGGGATGTTTTTATTTTTTTTCTTTAACTAAAATAATTTCAGTGCCGAGGCTGGGATTCGATCCATGGGACGTGAAAACGTCCAGGATGTCGTGGTTACGAGGCGGACACCTTGACCACTAGACCACGAGACCAATTGGGATATGGTGGAATAAATAATCTATATATGCCACGTACTGACGTCAAGTTTTATGATAAAAGGGGGGAGGGTGTCTTTGCCTTCCCAAATGCATGAAATTCAAATTATTATTATACCATCGCCATCTTTAATTCCAGCACAGACTACCAGATGGCGCCAAATTCAAAAATTAGTTGCCAGAGGCGCCGCCATCTTGGTTCTCAAGTTGGCTGGCAGGTGTCGCATGCCGCCATCTTGGTTCTCAAGTTGGCTGGTAGATGTCGCTAGTATCGCGCGCCAAATTCAAAAATTAGTTGCCAGAGGCGCCGCCATCTTGGTTCTCAAGTTGGCTGGTAGATGTCGCTAGTATCGCGCGCCAAATTCAAAAATTAGTTGCCAGAAGCGCCGCCATCTTGGTTCTCAAGTTGGCTGGTAGATGGCGCCACCGTCACCATATTTTAGTTCATACAATCGATACCAGATGACGCCACCATCGCCATCTTTAGTTCCTAGTGTTGCTACCAGAGTGTGCCACCGTCGCCATCTTTAATTCTTAAAGTTACTGCCGGAGTGCGCCACCGTCGCCATCTTTAATTCTTAAAGTTACTGCCGGATGGCGCCAAGTGTTATGCAATGTGTAACCAGTCGAGATAAGTTTGGAACCTGTAGCCATATTATTATTAATTAATAATGTATGTTTATTAAATATGATAGAGTATTTATAAAATATTGGTGTTGTGTAGAGACTCTCTCTTCTTCTCGTAGTGGCGGAAGACATCTCGAAGGTAGTGTTAGAATTTATGTATTAAAGCAATCACTCTAGCTGAGGAGACTAATAACTTATAGTTACAATTCAATAATATCGGCAATTAAATGTTTTGATATTAAAGCAAACAACGTAAATGTTAAACACATATTTATTTAAATCTTATTACAAACAGCAAGGGGTAAGAACAATCGATGATTTAAAAGAAGTAAATAACGAGTAATAAAATCACTTAATATTCACACACTACACATCATAGTGACAAAGGCAACATTAACTCGAGACCCAATTATACATAGTAGTATGGGTGGTCGAATAGCCAGAATTTAAGTAGCTGAACATTACAATGGGCGCAATGGAATTTGCCATACAGTTTTATACATTTATCCAGGCGGTTTCCATAAGTCTTTAAAAGTTTGTTGAAGCTAGGACAGTTTCTTTCATTATGTAAATCAACAATGTTGGCACTGCACAGTTCACTAAAGATACTTTTCTGTTTGTCTCCTAGGACGTATACTACATCTCCTTCTTCAGGGTTGACGATGTCACATAACACTGATGAGATTTGGTCAAAGCTCACTTCACCTTCGTTCCACGAGAGTCCATGCACTTCATAAGTCAGTTTACGATTCTCGCTTTGCGACAGCCTGTCTAGTTCGGACCAGTCACATGGTGGTTTGAATATGTATTCATAGGTCCTCAATACATCACCGTCCTCGATGAACATTGCTGCAAGTTGCTTAACCACATACCCCTTTTGTGATGTGAGGCACTGAATGTTGCAGAGAAATAATGACATTTTTTTTGCCAGTACTCACGATAACTGATGTGTGAAGCTGTGCTAGCTCTGCAAGGCTGATGCTAGTTCTACAGGTATGACTGCAAGGCTGCAGTGCTGATGTTGTCTCTAGGATGCTGAATGTCAGACTGGTTGTAACAACCTTTGGTGTCGTAGTACACACAAATTTACAATTCGTCTTCATCACTATCCCCCAAGCCACTATCCGTTCCTTCATCCACATCTTCGTTCACCTCTTGCGCTTCCTTTGCGGCCTCGATGCAGGTCATAACAGCATGATATAAATAGGTAATAAATATCTCTTCCTCAGGGAACTCAGTGAGAATGTTGAGGGTGGAGGATGTAAGGTGGTAATGTATATCATTAAAGTCCATACCTATGTAGCGACGTACTACATCCATTACAAATTCCCGAACATCGTCCATCGTAACACTGTTTAAATTACAATCGCAAACACTCTCCGCGTAAACACTGGTGGAAGCCATGATGATGAGAGCGTGGTTAGAAGCAGACTACCACGTTAGCGGAGCGATGCTGTGAGGCCCCAGAACTCGCTCGAAATAACCTGCACAACACATTCCAAAAACATGACGTAGCCTATGGTTGACGGCACAAACACCCTGAGTGGCTCTGCGTGTTTCCTCCTGCCCGAACACGCGCTGCTGTGAAAGCCTCTTCCCGAGCACAGACGTCACTCCCGCAGCAGACAAAACAGGCGTATGCTACAGGAGCTAGAACAATTGAATAGCCAAATATATATTTAGACTACCCAACTTCATAAATGACATGAGATAATTCCTGTGCGATAATCATACTTTAAATGTTGTAATGTATGTATAAACAATAATCATGACTAAGTACTTGAAAAAAAATGTAAGTGAGGTGTTATTCACCTTTAGCGCTTCTCGATTTCTGTATCTGCTACCCACGAATTAAATTGAGACGGGAAACCCCACCATTTCACAAAAGACCGACCATTTCTTCGTTTGAGAACTTTCTCCACCAAATATGTGTCCGGATACATCGTAGACTGGATCTCTTCAGCATAGAAGCCACCACGAATAGGCTTGTGGTCCAAGTCTTCGAGGTAGTAGGTCCTGGGTTCCGATTCACGAACGTGTGTCACACGGAAAAGTTCAGAACTCCAATTCGCCGTGAAACCTTTCTCAAAGACACCTTTCTGCTTGGAGATTCTCACAATGTCACCAACATTAGCTTTATGCTTGCGTGTATCTTTCTTCTTCGTGTTGGTGAATACAGCCCCAAGTAGACGATCATCCTTTACATCTTTAGGCTTCATTTTCGTGGTAGAATGCACTGTGGAATTATATTCACTTATAAGTTTCGACAAAAGATCCAACCAAAAACAACTCAAAGTCTTTTACAAACATAATATTTATTACTCAATTTCTATCCTACTACAGAATCACTTGCGAAAGCCAGCAATCTTATAAACATTTAGCCCTGCATAGACGTGCAACAACTACTTCTTAGCTCCAAATGGCTCCAAATGCTCCAAACGGCCTTCAAATGCTCCAACAGCTCCAAAAAAAGGCTCCAAATGCTTGACAGCTCCAAATGGCTCCAAATGCTCCAAACGGCTCCAAATGCTCCAAATGCCTCCAAATGGCTCCAAATGCTCCAAACGCTCCAAATGTCTCCAAAAGGCTCCAAATGCTTCAAAAGACTCCAAATGCTCCAACAGCTCCAAAAAAAGGCTCCAAATGCTTAACACAGCTCCAAATGGCTCCAAATGCTCCAAATGGCTCCAACAGCTCCAAAAGGCTCCAAATGCTTCAAAAGGCTCCATCTTCAATTGGTTCCAACTGATTCCAATTACTTTTCTTATCGAACTTGGCATGATTACTAACATGTCTTTATTAGTATACATTTTGACTGGCAGTGGTAACGTATTTTGCACCTTTAAGTTATAAGTTTTATTTAGAAATCATATTTCGATAAATGGTAGATACCATTTGGAAAGAAAATATATTAATTTATCTTTAAGTTTATACACATACATTTAATTTAAGCCATTATTGTATGTAGCCAGCTTCCCTCAGTTCTTTGAGTATGAAGGATATTTCTTTAATGTTCGAATAGTTTCCTGCACAAAGCGATCCATGTAGTAGTCGTAGCCTGTCAACCAATATGTTAGGATCTCTTCATGAGGTATAATCAAACTCTTCTGCTGCGTTCATCATCCTTGCATGTTTATAATAAATATTATCTCTGGTGTCTATCGTTTTAACACCAACCTCAAGGTCACTTTCGTCATCGTGCCAGAAATTATCACAAGCTTGATCAGGATAATTTATTTTATTACGACGTTTCCATCGTTTTGGTCTCAAACCACCATCACAGTCTTCACTCTTGCATGCTTTTGGTGCTTCAGCACAATACTCAATCATGTCAGCCTTAGATGTGTCAGCACAGTCTTCGTTCACGCCAGCTTCTGATGTGTCACCACAGTCTTCAATCATGTCAGCACCACAAACTTGATCAGGATAATTTATTTTATTACGTCGTTTCCATCGTTTTTGTCTCAGACCGCCATCACAGTCTTCGATCTTACCTGCTTTAGGTGCTTCAGTACAGTACTCAATCATGTCAGCCTCAGATGTGTCACCACATTCTTCAATCATGCACGCTTCAGATGATTCATCAAAGTCTTCGACCTTGTAAGCTTCAGATGGTTCTCCATCTTTCTCATTTTCATGGAGACGACTAGATATTGGAATAAATATATTTTCATTTCTAATGTGGTTACAACTACCTTCGTTTGTTTTAAATTTTAAATTATTATCTTCATCTAGATCAGTAATTTTAGCATTAGCTTTTTCGCCTTCGTTCCTCTTCCGCGATGTTGTAGCCCAGTCTTCGTTATCTTTATTCATCTTAATTGTACAGGTCTTGTAATGTCTATCCAAGTAATATCTTCTACCAAAGGATTTCTGACACTGACTGCAATGAAACGGTTTTTGACAAGGACCCAAATTACACTCGCTTCTCTCATGTCGTTTAGCATTCTTTCTCAAGGTAAACACCTTGCTACAGTATCTACAGTGATGACGTTTCGATACAGCGTCAGATCCTAAATCGGAATTCATATTAGTTACCGAGACTAATGCCAGATGCAAACTAAGAGTTTTAAATTAGATATATTACTTAAATAGAATTTTTTTAATTATTTCATCAGCGAGAATTAATTTATCTCATTCAAAGGTACTTGTTGCAAGTAGTTCTGCTTTTCAACAACAGATGTCGACACGTATTGCTTGCAGGTAAATATTATTTCTTTCTTTCATGCGGGATGCAGGATTCTCACTAACGATCGCAATAGAGGGATGGCATCGCTATACTCCAAGGAGAAGGTAGTTTGTTCTTCCAGTTAGTGTTTCTCAGGGTATATATTATTATTTGACTGAATAATGATTTTTTTTTAAATTCCACCTAATAAAAATAAAATAGAAGCACTCAGAGAAAACCATCAGGGATGATGTCGTTTATAAACATCATAAATTACCAATTTTTTTTAAAAAAAGTCCAAATTTAATCCTACTTAAGCAAAGAGTTCACAAGCCCGCTTGTGCTAGAACTCTCGTGTTGCTTAAGCAAAGAGTTCACAAGCCCGCATGTGCTAGAACTCTCGTGTTGCTTAAGCAAAGAGTTCACAAGCCCGCTTGTGCTAGAACTCTCATGTTGCTTAAGCAAAGAGTTCACAAGCCCGCTTGTGCTAGAACTCTCATGTTGCTTAAGCAAAGAGTTCACAAGCCCGCTTGTGCTAGAACTCTCGTGTTGCTTAAGCAAAGAGTTCACAAGCCCGCTTGTGCTAGAACTCTCATGTTGCTTAAGCAAAGAGTTCACAAGCGGGCTTGTGCTAGAACTCTCATGTTGCTTAAGTAAGATTAAATTTGGACTTTTTTTAAAAAAAATTGGTAATTTATGATGTTTATAAACGACATCATCCCTGATGGTTTTCTCTGAGTGCTTCTATTTTATTTTTATTAGGTGGAATTTAAAAAAAAATCATTATTCAGTCAAATAATAATATATACCCTGAGAAACACTAACTGGAAGAACAAACTACCTTCTCCTTGGAGTATAGCGATGCCATCCCTCTATTGCGATCGTTAGTGAGAATCCTGCATCCCGCATGAAAGAAAGAAATAATATTTACCTGCAAGCAATACGTGTCGACATCTGTTGTTGAAAAGCAGAACTACTTGCAACAAGTACCTTTGAATGAGATAAATTAATTCTCGCTGATGAAATAATTAAAAAAATTCTATTTAAGTAATATATCTAATTTAAAACTCTTAGTTTGCATCTGGCATTAGTCTCGGTAACTAATATGAATTCCGATTTAGGATCTGACGCTGTATCGAAACGTCATCACTGTAGATACTGTAGCAAGGTGTTTACCTTGAGAAAGAATGCTAAACGACATGAGAGAAGCGAGTGTAATTTGGGTCCTTGTCAAAAACCGTTTCATTGCAGTCAGTGTCAGAAATCCTTTGGTAGAAGATATTACTTGGATAGACATTACAAGACCTGTACAATTAAGATGAATAAAGATAACGAAGACTGGGCTACAACATCGCGGAAGAGGAACGAAGGCGAAAAAGCTAATGCTAAAATTACTGATCTAGATGAAGATAATAATTTAAAATTTAAAACAAACGAAGGTAGTTGTAACCACATTAGAAATGAAAATATATTTACTCCAATATCTAGTCGTCTCCATGAAAATGAGAAAGATGGAGAACCATCTGAAGCTTACAAGGTCGAAGACTTTGATGAATCATCTGAAGCGTGCATGATTGAAGAATGTGGTGACACATCTGAGGCTGACATGATTGAGTACTGTACTGAAGCACCTAAAGCAGGTAAGATCGAAGACTGTGATGGCGGTCTGAGACCAAAACGATGGAAACGACGTAATAAAATAAATTATCCTGATCAAGTTTGTGGTGCTGACATGATTGAAGACTGTGGTGACACATCAGAAGCTGGCGTGAACGAAGACTGTGCTGACACATCTAAGGCTGACATGATTGAGTATTGTGCTGAAGCACCAAAAGCATGCAAGAGTGAAGACTGTGATGGTGGTTTGAGACCAAAACGATGGAAACGTCGTAATAAAATAAATTATCCTGATCAAGCTTGTGATAATTTCTGGCACGATGACGAAAGTGACCTTGAGGTTGGTGTTAAAACGATAGACACCAGAGATAATATTTATTATAAACATGCAAGGATGATGAACGCAGCAGAAGAGTTTGATTATACCTCATGAAGAGATCCTAACATATTGGTTGACAGGCTACGACTACTACATGGATCGCTTTGTGCAGGAAACTATTCGAACATTAAAGAAATATCCTTCATACTCAAAGAACTGAGGGAAGCTGGCTACATACAATAATGGCTTAAATTAAATGTATGTGTATAAACTTAAAGATAAATTAATATATTTTCTTTCCAAATGGTATCTACCATTTATCGAAATATGATTTCTAAATAAAACTTATAACTTAAAGGTGCAAAATACGTTACCACTGCCAGTCAAAATGTATACTAATAAAGACATGTTAGTAATCATGCCAAGTTCGATAAGAAAAGTAATTGGAATCAGTTGGAACCAATTGAAGATGGAGCCTTTTGAAGCATTTGGAGCCTTTTGGAGCTGTTGGAGCCATTTGGAGCATTTGGAGCCATTTGGAGCATTTGGAGCTGTCAAGCATTTGGAGCCTTTTGGAGCTGTTGGAGCCATTTGGAGCATTTGGAGCCATTTGGAGCTGTGTTAAGCATTTGGAGCCTTTTTTTGGAGCTGTTGGAGCATTTGGAGTCTTTTGAAGCATTTGGAGCCTTTTGGAGACATTTGGAGCGTTTGGAGCATTTGGAGCCATTTGGAGGCATTTGGAGCATTTGGAGCCGTTTGGAGCATTTGGAGCCATTTGGAGCTGTCAAGCATTTGGAGCCTTTTTTTGGAGCTGTTGGAGCATTTGAAGGCCGTTTGGAGCATTTGGAGCCATTTGGAGCTAAGAAGTAGTTGTTGCACGTCTATGCAGGGCTAAATGTTTATAAGATTGCTGGCTTTCGCAAGTGATTCTGTAGTAGGATAGAAATTGAGTAATAAATATTATGTTTGTAAAAGACTTTGAGTTGTTTTTGGTTGGATCTTTTGTCGAAACTTATAAGTGAATATAATTCCACAGTGCATTCTACCACGAAAATGAAGCCTAAAGATGTAAAGGATGATCGTCTACTTGGGGCTGTATTCACCAACACGAAGAAGAAAGATACACGCAAGCATAAAGCTAATGTTGGTGACATTGTGAGAATCTCCAAGCAGAAAGGTGTCTTTGAGAAAGGTTTCACGGCGAATTGGAGTTCTGAACTTTTCCGTGTGACACACGTTCGTGAATCGGAACCCAGGACCTACTACCTCGAAGACTTGGACCACAAGCCTATTCGTGGTGGCTTCTATGCTGAAGAGATCCAGTCTACGATGTATCCGGACACATATTTGGTGGAGAAAGTTCTCAAACGAAGAAATGGTCGGTCTTTTGTGAAATGGTGGGGTTTCCCGTCTCAATTTAATTCGTGGGTAGCAGATACAGAAATCGAGAAGCGCTAAAGGTGAATAACACCTCACTTACATTTTTTTTCAAGTACTTAGTCATGATTATTGTTTATACATACATTACAACATTTAAAGTATGATTATCGCACAGGAATTATCTCATGTCATTTATGAAGTTGGGTAGTCTAAATATATATTTGGCTATTCAATTGTTCTAGCTCCTGTAGCATACGCCTGTTTTGTCTGCTGCGGGAGTGACGTCTGTGCTCGGGAAGAGGCTTTCACAGCAGCGCGTGTTCGGGCAGGAGGAAACACGCAGAGCCACTCAGGGTGTTTGTGCCGTCAACCATAGGCTACGTCATGTTTTTGGAATGTGTTGTGCAGGTTATTTCGAGCGAGTTCTGGGGCCTCACAGCATCGCTCCGCTAACGTGGTAGTCTGCTTCTAACCACGCTCTCATCATCATGGCTTCCACCAGTGTTTACGCGGAGAGTGTTTGCGATTGTAATTTAAACAGTGTTACGATGGACGATGTTCGGGAATTTGTAATGGATGTAGTACGTCGCTACATAGGTATGGACTTTAATGATATACATTACCACCTTACATCCTCCACCCTCAACATTCTCACTGAGTTCCCTGAGGAAGAGATATTTATTACCTATTTATATCATGCTGTTATGACCTGCATCGAGGCCGCAAAGGAAGCGCAAGAGGTGAACGAAGATGTGGATGAAGGAACGGATAGTGGCTTGGGGGATAGTGATGAAGACGAATTGTAAATTTGTGTGTACTACGACACCAAAGGTTGTTACAACCAGTCTGACATTCAGCATCCTAGAGACAACATCAGCACTGCAGCCTTGCAGTCATACCTGTAGAACTAGCATCAGCCTTGCAGAGCTAGCACAGCTTCACACATCAGTTATCGTGAGTACTGGCAAAAAAAATGTCATTATTTCTCTGCAACATTCAGTGCCTCACATCACAAAAGGGGTATGTGGTTAAGCAACTTGCAGCAATGTTCATCGAGGACGGTGATGTATTGAGGACCTATGAATACATATTCAAACCACCATGTGACTGGTCCGAACTAGACAGGCTGTCGCAAAGCGAGAATCGTAAACTGACTTATGAAGTGCATGGACTCTCGTGGAACGAAGGTGAAGTGAGCTTTGACCAAATCTCATCAGTGTTATGTGACATCGTCAACCCTGAAGAAGGAGATGTAGTATACGTCCTAGGAGACAAACAGAAAAGTATCTTTAGTGAACTGTGCAGTGCCAACATTGTTGATTTACATAATGAAAGAAACTGTCCTAGCTTCAACAAACTTTTAAAGACTTATGGAAACCGCCTGGATAAATGTATAAAACTGTATGGCAAATTCCATTGCGCCCATTGTAATGTTCAGCTACTTAAATTCTGGCTATTCGACCACCCATACTACTATGTATAATTGGGTCTCGAGTTAATGTTGCCTTTGTCACTATGATGTGTAGTGTGTGAATATTAAGTGATTTTATTACTCGTTATTTACTTCTTTTAAATCATCGATTGTTCTTACCCCTTGCTGTTTGTAATAAGATTTAAATAAATATGTGTTTAACATTTACGTTGTTTGCTTTAATATCAAAACATTTAATTGCCGATATTATTGAATTGTAACTATAAGTTATTAGTCTCCTCAGCTAGAGTGATTGCTTTAATACATAAATTCTAACACTACCTTCGAGATGTCTTCCGCCACTACGAGAAGAAGAGAGAGTCTCTACACAACACCAATATTTTATAAATACTCTATCATATTTAATAAACATACATTATTAATTAATAATAATATGGCTACAGGTTCCAAACTTATCTCGACTGGTTACACATTGCATAACACTTGGCGCCATCCGGCAGTAACTTTAAGAATTAAAGATGGCGACGGTGGCGCACTCCGGCAGTAACTTTAAGAATTAAAGATGGCGACGGTGGCACACTCTGGTAGCAACACTAGGAACTAAAGGTGGCGATGGTGGCGTCATCTGGTATCGATTGTATGAACTAAAATATGGTGACGGTGGCGCCATCTACCAGCCAACTTGAGAACCAAGATGGCGGCGCTTCTGGCAACTAATTTTTGAATTTGGCGCGCGATACTAGCGACATCTACCAGCCAACTTGAGAACCAAGATGGCGGCGCCTCTGGCAACTAATTTTTGAATTTGGCGCGCGATACTAGCGACATCTACCAGCCAACTTGAGAACCAAGATGGCGGCATGCGACACCTGCCAGCCAACTTGAGAACCAAGATGGCGGCGCCTCTGGCAACTAATTTTTGAATTTGGCGCCATCTGGTAGTCTGTGCTGGAATTAAAGATGGCGATGGTATAATAATAATTTGAATTTCATGCATTTGGGAAGGCAAAGACACCCTCCCCCCTTTTAACATAAAACTTGACGTCAGTACGTGGCATATATAGATTATTTATTCCACCATATCCCAATTGGTCTCGTGGTCTAGTGGTCAAGGTGTCCGCCTCGTAACCACGACATCCTGGACGTTTTCACGTCCCATGGATCGAATCCCAGCCTCGGCACTGAAATTATTTTAGTTAAAGAAAAAAAATAAAATAATCCCTGCTGCTATCTGGTGGCGACCAACAGAACTATATGACGTCACAAGATGGCTGCCTCCAGCAGACGAAAACAAGATGGCAGCCACCAGCAGACGAAAACAAGATGGCGGCCACCAGCAGACGAAACAAGATGGTGGTTGATGTTTACATCGAATTTCAAAAGTTCGAAAAAAAAAATTCGAATCCAAGATGGCGGCCGTGACGAAATGTGCAACGGTGACGTCACGATTCGAAGTTGGTGGAAATTTCTAGAAATACAAAATGGCGGATGGATTAGCATGGATTAGCATATGGATTAGCATGGATTAGCATATGGATTAGCATGGATTAACATATGGATTAGTATGGATTAGCTAACAGATTAGCATAGATTAGCATATGGATTAGCATAGATTGGCATAGATTGGCATAGATTAGCATAGATTGGCATAGATTAGCAAGGTCAAAGGTCAAGGTCAAAGGTCATGATGACGTCATCCAAGATGGCCGCCGATGACGTCATCCAAGATGGCCGCCGATGACGTCATCCAAGATGGCGGGCTCCTGGCTCCTCCGCCTGTGCTTGAACCCCCTATTTCCAACTACTGGTTGGTTATATTAGGTAAGTATAGCTACATTAAAAATACTGTAAAATCATTTTACGGTTGCATAGCAAATAACTTTTTGATATGTAACTAACTATCCAGGGCTAGGAAACCGTTCGCATGATTTCACAGTATCTTTAATGTAGCTATCCTAACCAAAATCAACCGTCCACAATGTTTTAAAGTATTCATAATGTAGCTAACCTAATTGACCATTAGTTTTTCATGAGTTACAATGAACAAAAAAAAAACCGAAGATGCACGAACGGGAGTTTGGCTCTCTCGTCTGTGAAAGGAAGGCTTCCCATGTTCGCGATGATCGCTGTACCAGGCGGCCAGACAGGATAGTCTAGCTCGCGACGTCTCGGAGAAACGCATGCCGTGGGTTTCGGGTGATGATTCCGACGATGATGATATTCTGCTGGCTCTCGCAGTAGGTATGTGTACGTACAAAATAAATGGGTTCATGAAGTCCAGTCAAAAATAAAATGATTCTGAGAATTGCAGGTGCGTGAGGATAAACCCAAATTTATGAATTATTTCAGAATAAATATAACTCAAGTTTGATAGCATTTTATTTCTCATTAAGAATAAAATTGATAAGAAAAATCTAAATTACAGGGAAAGTAGTTTAGCAGAAGAAGGATTGACTACTTACTTGGGACAATGATTTCATGACGATATAATTCTTTAACAATAATCGTCAACGAAATAAAATCATAATTAAGAACAATGGGAATCCATGCCAATAATTGTTTCCTTAATAACCTAATATGAAATCAAATCCCAGACATCTTTCATATTTTACTTTCTATATTTATTCCATAAACATGCATATTTTAGAACTTCTAAAATGAACCGTTCAATCGACACGATACTACTTTAAAGCAAACACAGACGTACGGCACAGTTCGCGCGAAAACAGATGATTTTGTTTATCTGCGCATGCGCGAAGTCAGCGACGCTTTAGAAAAACAGACGAGAACCAAACAACGTCTCCAACATAACTAACATAGCGAACACAGCTTTGTATGGCCAGTAACACCTGCAATATTTTTTAAGTACAGGGTTAGAAAACCGCAAAGACGCAAGTATTGTCCACTTCCAACTTTCTTGCGTTTGGGACGGCCATATTTGAAAAAGAAGTCTTAGGAAAACTTTTAAAGACGCTTACGTTACGTGTTTAGAAGCCCACTTAATGTTTACAATCGTTAAACTTCCACACCATGAAAGAAAACAACACAGTTTTATCAAATTATTCACAATTTGTTTTCGTGATAAATATGAACTATCAAAAGGAATTCGGGTTAGAAATTTGTTTTCAACTGTTTTACAATTTTAAGTTATAGGGTTGGCGAAGTCTTGCGACTTGCGTGCTTTATAAACGACTTGATTTTCTTGCGGCCGACCTCCGTAGCGTAGTCGGATGCACGCCGGATTACGGTGCGAGGGGTCATGTGTGTCTCAAACTAGCTGTAGACGAGACACATAGCCCGAATACTTTTTTTTTATTTCACCCATAAATCTATGGAGGTATACCTAATATAATTGGATAAGTCTTGGGGTAAACGACAACAATTACTGGTGTTTTTTAAAGAGAGAAACAAATAACTAATTATATGTACCTACTTAAGTATTTATTTGTATATTAAAAGCTTCATATAAGTGGAATACTGACAGACACAGTTCATTAATGTACAGTTAAGAATTCATACTGAAGATTTTATTTGGAAATTTCCCTTTTTTTTAATAAGATAAAATGAAAATTGCCTAAAACGGTTAGATAGCTTACCTCCAACCAAGAAGATCCTGGTAGGAATATTTTGCGGGTGGGAAAGGTGGCGGACGTTTCAGAGTTCGGGCGTGTTTTCTCGGAGTGCCCAAGGCGCACAGGGGAAGCAAACTTTTCACAGACGAGAGAGCCAAACGCCCGATCGTGCATCTTCGGTTGTTTTTTTTTTTTTTTTTGTTAATTGTAACTCATGATAACCAATGTCAATTACGTTAGGTTAGCTACATTATAAATACTTTTAAAAAAATTGTGGACGGTTGATTTGGTTAGGATAGCTACATTAAAGATACTGTGAAATCATGTGAACAAAAAAAGCGAGCATGAACTTCGGGGAACTTCGGGTGTGGCTCTCTCGTCTGTGTAATGAAGGCTTCCAAGGGATCGTCCATTAATCACGTGAGGCTCGTAAAAGGGGGGGGGGGGGGGGAGGGCCGGGAAAAATCACAAAATATCTCAAGGGGGGAGCGGGGTGTAGACAGATATCACGTGTACTTATTTTTTCGCGCGATTTATACTTATGCCTTTCCTTTATCATTTTTATGCCAGTGAGAATAAACCTGCAACCTTAATGTGGGTCTGGACATTTTTATCACTGTGCTTAATGAATTAAATTAGATTATACCTATATTTAAAGATAATATTATGAAATTTTTAAAAATATTTTGTACCAAAAAAATACACGTGATTTATTGGAGGGGGGGGGGGTGGTTAGTCTAAATCCTCACCACAAATCACTAGGGAAGGGGGGAGGTTAAAAATTTGCTAAAAAAACATCACGTGATTAATGGACGACCCCCAAGGCGCACAGTGGCCACCACGAGCGCTGCGGGGAAGTGACGTCAGACGGCAGTGACCGCGGCCTATGCGGCTCGCCGCGCTCCGCCGCCCAGTCACCGGCGAGCGTGAAAGGAACTGAATCACTACCCCGCGCGACCCATTACGAAAAAAACCCCGTAACAAGCGCACCCTACCGTCGCGCCACCTCATCCGCCCACGGAAAAAAAAAAACATCGCAGCGTGGAACATGGCGGATCACTTCGAACGAGATGAAGGAAGAGAGAAGAAAAACCTAAGATTCACTCAACGCGAGTCAGTCACCTGAGTAATTGGAATTCAGCTGTTTTTTTCCCCCCCGCAATGGTTAGGTCAGGATGATGTTACATTAATAAAATTCTCGCAAAATTTTAGTTCTGAAATTTATTTTTTAATATTTCATTCCGACCGCGAGGTTTAACGAGAGATCAGCGAACTTGGGCTGTGTTCGGAACTTTGTAGTCGTCCTCTGGTGAAAAGTCACACTATCTTAACTTGACTTTTTTTTGTATCATTAAACCACTTGACAGCCAAGTAAAAAAAAAAGTACCATAAGAAAGTAAGTTATGTAGTGGGGTAGAAATGAAAAAAAGAGGAAGATTCAAATACTGTGGAGTAATTAACTATTATTTATTTATATATATTTTTATATATATTTAAAGGAAAATGAAGCGAATCAAATATTGTAGAAGACAATATAGGAAACTCAGGCCTATTAACAAATGCGAAGCACGAAACTTGCTACTAAGTACAACGCTTTTAGCGGCGTGAGCTGTAGCCTAACCATGTGCACGAAATTCAAATTTGTGTACATTTTATTTCGTCACTTAAGGCACGGATTTTTTTCTTCTAAATTCTGAAGGGGGGAGGGAAACTTATTGTGCTGAAAATAATGCTATTATGTATATTTCGTATTACTCCAAAGTTCAAAGTACTTCAAAATTATACACATAAAATAAATAGCAATTAAAGTCAAATGAATACTTAAAAAAATCTTGTACTAACACCATTGTTTACAATGCTTAGGATCGCTGAGCATCTCTTGATTCGCGGATTTTGGACGACTTTCCTAAAACAAACTCAATACAATATTTGGTGACATTTACAACGATCAACTTCTCAGCGCTATTTCTTCGACAAATTGAACAGTTCAACGGAACACAACTGGAGCGTTATTCGCCCGGCGAGAGGGGTGGGGGGGGGGGGGAGGAGGTTTATCGTTATTGCCCTTTCTTTCGTATCCCACTGAACCCTCGGGTCGTAATTCTCCCTAGGGGGCGGGGCGGAGGTCCCTGTACCACGGAGGCGTTTCGCTTGCTCCTCGCGAGATGCTGCCAGTATCCCCCGCATCCCTTCCTCTCCGCGCTTCTGAGAGGGCGAACCACGAACACAACCCCTTTTACACGCACCTCCTTCCATTAAAAAAAAAAAAAAAAAAAAAAAACAACTGCCGACCGTGAAACGACAACACGGGCGTGGTGGCAACATCCCAACACACAGCCGACACATAGTCCAGGAAACCAAGACTTAAAAAGGCACAAACCTGTGAAAAATTTGTCCAAAGCTGAATTTTTGCACAGTGGTAGATTTGACTATGCCTTATAACATACCGAAAGTTTACCGCTGTAGACCTTGTGCGTATCACCGAAAATTTGCATTTAAGTCCTAGATGACGGCGACTTACATCAGTCCATTAAAATGCTACCCATTTGTACAGTTTTTAATTTAGACTGTCCATAAAATTACCAAAATAATCTTGAGACTCTAATACAGCCATTAATGTTGTAAAAAGCATAAATTGTTAATATTAAAGATATGATATTAAGCGATTAATTCATGACATATTTTTTTTTATCTTTGCCACTCAGATAAAAATACGAGTTACACCAATATGAAGAGCCCAATGCGAAAAATGTCCAAATAAATGTTTTAGGTTATACCTTTAGCTTTAAGACAGTATATTTATAAAGAGTCTAACGTAATTAGTTGGCTCATTAAAGCGGCCCGAGCGTTGCAGTGTACTGCGGCCGTACTGATCTCTCACGGCCACCGCCGCGCCGTTCCAGCGTGGCATTGCGACACACTGCGTACTGCGACACTCATTCAACTGGGTCTTATTTAGGGATTACTTAAAACATAGCTAATTCATATGAGAGGGCGTATGTTACATGTAATGAGATATGTATTTTTTTCTTATATGTATGTTTTTTGATACAATAAAATTAACAATAAACGATTTCTGCTTGGAACTTGTAAATGGAAAACTCTAGATGACCTCTGGTTTTAATTCTGCATGGGTTTATTCTGTTCCAAAAATTTTATTATGAAAAATTATATTTTTAGCAACAAAATTTTATTATTTTGTTTCTGATACATCGTTTTATTTTCGATCAGAACAATGCAAAATTTTAATGTAGCCTGTATTCGAAAATATTAAAAATTATATATTTACTTCTTTAAAATCAGTTTACTACATACAAATTGAATAAAACGATACATCGTAAATGTACTCTGAGTTTTTTTCACTTTTATAACATAATTCCTATAATAATAGGTTTTTTTTTTTTTTTTTTAGAAAATAAATAAAACACGAGTTGTGTTGTAAAATGTATAGGTAGCATTACATATTCAGTTTTTTTTATAAATTAATGTATTGGAGTGCTGCGCCTAGCTGACGTCGTTGGATTGCTAGTGGCAAAGAGCAGTGGTGGATGTTTTTGCAAGAGTTTGACCGTATTTTATGACCCTACCTGTGAGAGGGTGTTCGTACCAGAAATCCTAACGGTTAAGGAAACTATCCATTCTCTGTAGTCACGTACGGGTGTGCTACTCGCGCTATAACGTAAAATAAGTAAAAAAAAATCAAGTTTTCTGTTTACTGAGAGCCTACTTGAAAACAGTATTTATGGAGTTATTAAATTATTAACGAAACACCATTTTGTGGATCGTTTGGGAAATTATCATTTAGTACGTAACTGCTCGTTATTGGTGTGATCACAAGGGTAACATCAGTAAACTTTTGACATGTTACTAAGAAATGTTTAATCTACAAAAGTACAAAGTTTCTGCTTTGGGATAATTTTCCATGTTTCTTAACAGCGAAATTCGTCCCGACCCCAAGCCTACTTCGGCAACCTCACAGTAAGTAGTACACACTACACGGCTCGGATAGCTTCAGCGGTCAAACAAACTGTATGAGACCCTTAACAAATATACCAATTTAAAGATGAATAAACAACAACGTTGCAACAACGTTTATTGAAAGCGATTTTCACGTAGGGCTCTTTATATTTATGTAAGATGTATTAACTTTTCCGTAAAATTGAATGAAAATTAATTTCTTAACTTTAATGATTTAAATTGTCTATTTTATATTAAGATGTTAAAACTGTGTACTTTTTATCACTATCCTCAGATAGGGCAATGTTTCTAGATTATTTAGGGTTCCATACTGTCAGTCTACTCCAAAAACTGCATTTGAAATATTCATTATTGTGGATCATTGCAAAAAATTATCATTTTGGGCTTAACTGCTCGTTATTGGTGTGACGCACAAGGTTTTCATCGGTAAACTTTTGACATGTGACTAAGAAATGTTCATTCTACTACTATACAAAGTTTCTTCTTTGGGATAATTTTCCATGTATTAAAAACCTTTGTTTCTTAACAGCGAAATTCGTCCCGACCCGAGCCTACTTCGACAACCTCGCAGTACTATACACTACGCGGCTCGGATCGCTTCAGCCGTCAGACTAATTGTATGAGACACTAAAAAATATACCAATTTAAAGATGAATAAATATGCAACAACGTTTACTCGAAGCGATTTCCATGTTGGGCTCTTTAAGTTTATGTAAAATGTATTTATATTTCCTTAAAATTGAATGAAAGTGAATTCATTAACTTTAATGATTTAAATTGTCTATTTTATAAAAAGATGTTTAAACTTTGTACTTTTTATCACTATTCTCAGATAGGGCAATGTTTCTAGATTATTTTGTATTCCATACTGTCAGTCTACTCCAAAAACTGCATTTGCAATATCAATTATTGTTGATCGTTGCAAAAAATTGTCATTTTGGGCTTAACTGCTCGTTATTGGTATGACGCACAAGGTTTGCATCGGTAAACTTTTGACATGTTACTAAGAAATGTTCATTCTACTACTATACAAAGTTTCTTCTTTGGGTTAATTTTCCATGCATTAAAAACCTTTGTTTCTTAACAGCGAAATTCGTCCCGACCCGAGCCTACTTCGACAACCTCGCAGTAGTATACACTACGCGGCTCGGATAGCTTCAGCGGCCAGACTAATTGTATGAGACACTTAAAAAATATACCAATTTAAGGATGAATGAATATGAAACCAAGTTTACTTTAAGTGATTTCGATGTTGGGCTCTTTAAGTTTATGTAAAATGTATTTATATTTCCTTAAAATTGAATGAAAGTGAATTCGTTAACTTTAATTATTTAAATTGTCTATTTTATAGAAAGATGTTTAAACTTTGTACTTTTTATCACTATTCTCAGATAGGGCAATGTTTCTAGATTATTTTGGATTCCATACTGTCAGTCTACTCCAAAAACTGCATTTGCAATATCAATTATTGTGGATCGTTGCAAAAAATTGTCATTTTGGGCTTAACTGCTCGTTATTGGTATGACGCACAAGGTTTGCATCGGTAAACTTTTGACATGTTACTAAGAAATGTTCATTCTACTACTATATAAAGTTTCTTCTTTGGGTTAATTTTCCATGCATTAAAAACATTTGTTTCTTAACAGCGAAATTCGTCCCGACCCGAGCCAACTTCAGCAACTTCGCAGTAGTACACAGTACACGGCTCGGATAGCTTTAGCGGCCAGACACATTGTACCAGGCTCTCAACAAATAAACTAATTTAAAGTTTGAGAACTTTTAACTACTTTTATTTAATGTTTTCACATCGGGCTCTTCGTGTTTTTGTAATACGTATTTCCATTTGTGCCTTTTTTTTTATAACACCTCTCTTCAAATATTATTGAATAAATAGCATATTTAGTCAAACGTAGTGAAAGGTTTTTAAATTTAATCATTGAGAATAATGTTTTGAGTAAGTTTTGGTTTGCTATTCTGAAAGTATACTATAGTTATTATGTTTGAGTACCATATTGTTGAGTGGGCAGTAAAGTATTATTTAGGACTTCACTTCTCGTTTTCGGTGTTCCGCTCAAGGTTTGCGGAGGTAAACATTTCAAATGTTGCTAGAAAACTTGAATGTTACCACTGTTTTAAATTTAAGTTAGGAGCAAATTTTACAAAGATTAAAAATCTTCGATTTCGTGGGAGTGAGAGTGGCCACAGCGCTTGCGGCTGTGGCTCTGTCGCAGTGCGTAGACGACATTGATAAGCTCGGGAGTCTCTAGTGATCCTATAAATTAAGCTAGACTTTTGATAGATATGTCCCTGTAAAGCTTAAGAACTATACAACAACTTCTGTTTAGGAAATATTTGCGTAAGACCCTTTATTTGTAAGTGAATTGTCTTTTTATTGTCTTTACTGATGTAAAAAAACTTATTTCATTAATGAAACATTTTTTTCTTACCTTTAATATTAACACTTAGAACTTTATTCATTATAAATGTGAGTAGTAGTGCTTTAAGATTATTTTCATATAGCTATCGAGAGTCTACGGTAAAAAGTGCGTAAATGGGAAACATTTTAATGAACTGCTGCAAGTCGCTGTCATCTAGGACTTAACTGCAAATTTTCAGTGATACGCACAAGGTCTACAGCGGTAAACTTTCGGTATGTTATTAAGCATAGTCGACTCTACCACTGTGCAAAAATTCAGCTTTGGACAAATTTTTTCAGGTTGAAACCTTTGTTTCCTGGGCTAACAGGAACAAGCGAAGACATCACACAGCCGTCGGGTAACGTCTCGTTTATTTTATCTACTCGTCAGGGGCTGGAATATTATTTCTGCTGATGGCAGCGCACGTTCTTTTTCTTTTCCAGACAAACTCAAGAGTAACTAACGTCCATGCTTACATATTTCTTACGCCGTGCCAAAACAAAACCGAAACTTGATCCACTTCTTAAAAATAATATGGACATAGTTTGCTAGAAAGTATTCGCATAGTAATGCAAGTCTTTTGAATATAAGTTTTCAAATAGTTTTTATGTATGTATTGCTTTTATTTTAAAAATCTCCTCGCCTCCCCCTCAAAAAAAAAATCCCTGTATCCGCCACTGGAAAGAGCCCACCAGGAGAACGAAGAGAATCTCTCGTCTCAGTTTCCCGCCCAGTCACCAGCTGGTCCCGGATGAAGGCGGCGCTACAAACACGCTCACGATCATTAAAAAAAACCGACGGCAAGAACCCACGACACGACATCTCGTAAAAAAAAAAAAAAAAAAAAGTACACCGATGTTTACTACCACCACAACCACAAGCCAGCAATCTCGCGTGATGGAACCCTCGGTCGCTCAGCTGGTCGTGACACCTACCCGGTTTAGATTGCCGCGGTAATTGTCCAGAAAATCGTTCTAAAAACCAAAATTAATTAAAACAAGAATTTAAAGGAAGGAAAACTTCAGGTCAAACTGGTTAACTATGCTTGTCTACATGAATACTTCCAAATCTCTCTTTTATAGGGTCTACCTTTTATTTAACCTAATGTCTTTAAAATTCTTTTACACACATTTTTTTTTTGATAACAAAACTAAATCCGTCTGCGGTGTAAAAAGTTATGATATTCGGACGGGTAGCAGTCAGTTTACCTACCGAAATTCATTTGACAGAAATGTCGGAGAAACGACAGCCGGTCAAATGAATTTCATCTGTTTGACTTTTGGGTCTAGTGCTTCTCGGAGTCAAAGCATTTTTTTTTTTCTTCAGTAAGAGACGTATTCGGGTTTTCGGTTAAATTATTATAGGCGAAAAAAAAAAAACTGTCGATGTACTGCCTGTCGTTCAAACAATTTTTTCCGGTCTACTGCAGCGGCCCCGTTTGGACTGGCTTTGAGATAAGTTGCGCGTAAAACAACTACAGGACAATGCGACAGACGGACGCAATTACCATAAAGCGGCATCATAAAGAGACAAGAAATTCTGCAACAACAGCATCCCGCAACAATAGGCGAAGTCAAAACACTGCATATGTACGCAGCCTGTGTGAGTGTTTCACATCGGAATCAAAACATCACGTACACAATAGTATATAAAAAAAATTGTAACCAAAGCCTGTACTAATTGCTTTCTGAAGTCTGTTATTAATTCAACTAGCGACTTTAATATTTTAAAAAAAGGAAGAACACACATTTTGCATTGTTATGAGATAGCGTAGGGATTTGGTACGTGATGTTGAACAAAAAAGCCTTGCTAGCTAGTTTCCTGTTCAGTTACTTCGTAACTACTAACTGACTAGGGGGTCCCCTAACGGGAAGGCATGCCGGGCGTTGAGGGAACAACACCCTGTATACACATGTCCACCACGGGTCTGTGGAGCGGTCGGCCGACGAACGCACTAAGGCCCGGTGCACACGTGCGGACATTGTCCGCGCGGTGCCGCTGCGGCGCCGGAGATGCGTTCTCGGAAGGCTTGACTGATAAGAAGTAATGCACACACAGCTGCGGCACCGCACGTCCATTGCACGTCCACTGTGCTTACACTTTTGTCCGTAGATCCCACAGGAACGCTGCGGCGCCGCACGTCCAACTACGTTCCTTAGTACATTGTTGTCAATCGAGCAGTGCACACGTGCGGTATGTTGCCGCAAAGTGAGATGGCAGCATCACGTGAATTTGAAGACATATTAGATGTTGAACTCTTCATCGCAGAAGTTAAAAGTTATCCAGAGATATGGAACGTAGCCGTTGAATAATACCATGACCGTAATAAAAAAATATGTGCGTGGATCAACATGTGCCTAAAATTTTGCTAATCGTTTGACGAAAAGGATGACAAGGAAAAAAAACTTGTTGCAAATCTGCCTCTCAGGAGCATTGAGTCGGTGAACGGATGCACCCAATGTTTCCTAGTTGTATCCAATAAACATTTCTATACTAGGTACACAAAGAATACCCGTTTACGTTTGTACACATCCATCTCGTTAGTCGGCATCGTTCAGACTGTGCGGTATTTGTCCGTACTGTGTGAATGTGTTTCTGCGGCAACGTTGCGGCGTCGCAGCGGCGCCGCGCGGACAATGTCCGCACGTGTGCACCGGGCCTAAAACAGCCGCGCCGAGGGTTTTGTTTACATAGCTGGAGTCAACAGCGCTGTCACGAAGAGGAACACCAATTGGGGGGGGGGGGGGGGGGGGGGGACACCTCGCCCCGCGCGTACACGGACGGTGCCCTCGACGAAAGAAAGGTAGGTATTGGAACCAGCCCTCGCGCAATCGTCAATCATTCGAAAATCCGGTTAATCCGAATAAGTTTAGCGTGAAAATATTTAAATAAAAACTAGAATTTTTGTATCTTATAAATTATTACTGTCTCGACCAAATTATGATAACGTTCAGCGACTTCGTGCACGTAGAAAATGTTATAGGCTGTGTGTTAAGGTCCCTAGACACGATCAGTCCAGCTCTCCAGTCAAACTGTCAGTTTCGAATTAAATTGAGGTCTTCCCCACACACGACCATTCTCGTGGTTGCCGTTGCTGTTGGATGCATCGTTTCATCGTTGAATATTGACCAAACTTTGAATGTTGCAATTACGATGGACATTGTTTGGACTGGTGAGACACTGTTCCCACACTGTTCGCACAGTCCGGTTTTGATGGGAAGCCGTCAGTTCATGAATCCATCAATTTCGACTGCTCAGTCCACCGTCTTTGCTCACACACGGCAGTTCCGACTTTTAACTCCGAACTGACAGATCGGACTGATCGTGTGGAGGGGAATGGGCCCTTTTACGACCGTGGTAACTAAACGCTTACAGAGATGTATTTTACTGCACGCTGTTGCATCTTTGCAATTACTCTGCTAATCCGAAAGTACTAGGGCCTTTAATGGAACTCCTGTCGTTACTGAAGAGGAAAATACTGCCCGAAGTAGATTTCAGAACGTTCAGATCAGATGAAACGCACTATACATATAAAACCAGCATAGGCGTGCCCAGACATTTCCATTAGGGGGGGCCCTGCTAAATGTTTTAAACAGAAGCTGAATTTAGAATGTTAAATAGCCTAAATACATTCACTCTTTGCCGTGTTTATTTTTTTGTGCAGTATCAACGAGATATGTTTACTAGTTAATATTTATATCCGTATAATTTTAACAATCTTGAAAATATGTTTTTTTTCATAGATAATGTTTAAAGGGTACTTACACATTTTCCCCCCACGAATTTTCCAATAGCTTGGTCCAGATCTACCTTGAAATGAACTTCTTTTTAGTGAATGCAAACACAGCAATTCAGACAACAGAACTTTAACAAACCTCATAATTATTTTTTTTTTTTGCTTGGCCATTTTAAGGGACCACGTGTTTTAAATAAACTAAGGCGGCTGTATTTACAGAACGATAAAATGTTTAAAAATATTGTTAATTAGCACGCTGTAACACTGAAAAACAGTTCGAGTGTCACAGTGCCAGGAATATACGAATATTAACGAACGCATTAGAGAAAATGCCGATCTGAGTGATTACATTAGGGGGGGGGAGAGAGGCATGGCCTGTAGGCACGCCTATGAAAACCAGCAGATTCTACCGGCCTCTTTCGGTTTTCCTGGCCTGCCCGTCCGCCTCCTGATGCACGCCGCTCACGACGACTTCTCGCACCTGCCTCGCAGACGGAGGAGGAAAGGAAACGTGCGAAAGAGGGCGGCATCCACTGGCTACGTGACAAGGGAGAGCTCTCACGTGACACGGTTCCAGATCCCGTGTCAACCATTCATGCAGTCCGGCACATCAGCGAGTGTGCCATTTTCACCAGTTCCTGCGTGAGATGATGCGCAGCTCTGGCGTATAAAATAAAAATAAATTTTATCACAAGTAATTTTTCAGTACCTCTAATAATATTCGATGCTTCAGTAAAACAACACAGTAATTATGGAATTAGTTCATCACCTGAAAAAAAAAAAAAGCTATATTCCAGTTGTGTGTATATGTTTGGGCTTCATTTCTGCCATGTTGAATACAGAATCTGAGGACAACGGTAGCATGATATTCAGAGTTATATAAAAAAACCTCCACCCTCAAAAAAAAATTAAATCAAATGAAGGATTGGTTTTTCGCCAGTCACATTTCAAATACAGAAGAGAAAAAAGTCATCACGGTTCCAAAGAACTAAGACAGCCAATCCTTTCTCATAAATGAAGAAAAATACTAAGCTGTCAAACTAAAAACGAATTAGTTACCTGTCAGAAATATGCTTTAGTTCGTGGGATATATAATAGACGAGTTCATTACCTTTTGATTGATTGTTACACTTGCGATAGGTCTTCAGCCCTGTGGCAAAGAGTCCCCCCCCCCCCCCCCCAAAAAAAAACCCTGATTCCTGAAGCCTCTTCTTAAAGTCTTTTCCTCTTCTCAAATCCAGCATCTTTTCCTCAATCCTATTCCACTCCCTCCCCGTCCTTCCCAAGAATACTAGCCCTCCTCTTTCCGTTCTCTAAATCTTCCACCCATGATCCCTCATCACTCTATACACCCCTTGTTCAACTTGTCTTTACTTAATCGTCCTTGGAATCCATGCTTAAATTAATTTAATTCCAATATCCCTTCCCAATGTGGCAAATCCAACAGTAACGTGAGACTAGTGACTTGTGCGAACTCTTCAAATAACGTTAAGTAACACCTCTTAGTGCCATTTTTAGTTTAACATCAACTCTTTTCTCTAATGTTAATGAGTCCCATATTCAGGTTAACATTGTGCTTTTGTGTAATTTTGTTATATGTATTCGTGTTTTATATGTAATTGTGTTATGTAGGGTGTTTCATTTAAATTAGTAATTCCGTTAATGGGTCTTAGCTTGACACATAAAACAAATAAATATAATAAACGTTATCAGGAGCCTGTTATTTAAAACGTAGCACTTTCGGTAAATATTTACCGCACTTTCAGTGAAACGCTGTCTCATAAAAAAACTTATCTTTGTTGGCTGCCAGCTTGACAGCATTAAAACTGACTTTTGTTTGCGTTGAAACTGAACTTTGCAATAACTGATGCTGGCTGGACAAGGCTACATATTTTTTTTGGCACAAATACCCGACATATTGATTTTTTTTTTTTAAATGGACAGCTATTATAATTAAGTCGCGTTGCTTTTACGTTCTTTTGGTTCAATATGGCAAATCACGCGGGTTAGAGTTATTATTTAAGCATATTTATAATTAACTTGACTTATTTACAAAAAAAAATAATAATAACCATAACTTCCGTAGACACGGATTGCTTTCGAAAAACCTCCAGCCAATGTATTTCTGATAATCAGCACTTTCTTTCAAATGCATCCATCCGGTCAGTAGCGGATCCAGAAGGTGGGGGGGAGGGGGGGGGCTAAGGGGCTCAAGCCCCCTCCAAAAGCATCTGGGTCCACCATTGTTTTAGCGTTTGCCTTGATAAAGCCTAGCCTCAGCTGGGTCAAGCCCCTCCCAAACCAAAATCCTGGATCCGCCACTGCGATCCGGTCGCAGCGAGCAACGGGGACAAGATCGGTCGGCTGGAAGGGGCACTCACCATCGGGGAAGGTCTGCTCGCGCACCACCAGGTCGATGAACACGTTGGTGACGTTGTACAGCGTGCCCATGCCGCGCGGGTTGAAGGTTGCGGCGGCGCGGTAGCCCGCGTCCAGGCGCGGCTCGCTGTAGTTGACGGGGCGCAGCATGCTGGAGCGCAGCGCGTCGCCCAGGTTGCGCACGGCCACCTGGATGTCCTCGCTGCCGGCGCAGCTGCCCGCCAGCGCCGCGAGCAGCAGGCACGACCACCACGACGCCCGGCTCGCCCGCGCGCGCGTGCTCCCGTGGCGAGGCATCGACACAGACTGACGCTCCGTCTCCGTGGACGCACCGCGGCAGCGACGGTGGCGCGCGCGGCGGCGGCTGCGGCAACCTCTCCCGCCCCGCGGCTGGCTACCCCCACCACCACTCCCGCGCGCCGCGGCACCCAGCTGGGGAACAGAGACAAGGAAGCGTAAACAAACAGCCTGCGTCCATGGTAACGCCAGCTTGTCTTCCGAAGTGCTCTTATGCGGCACGGGCGGTCACCACAGGCTAATTACCCGCGGCGGAATGCTGTTCAAGCTACTTCCGGGGCGCACGTTCCTCATCAAGCTGGCCAAGTCACAAAAAAAAAACTTACCTTTTACGCGTTGGCTGAAAAAAAAACCCTGCAATTTTGATAAGACGCATGCTGCCAAAATATAGAGCAAAATTGGAAGTAGTTATGCAAAAAGGAACCAACCCACAATTTTGTTATATTTTATTTGAAAATAAATTAAAATAGTACAAGGTTGATCGTACCGTCGCGTCGTTGCTATTATTATATCAGTAATTATACTAGACCATTAAAATTATACCCACATTATGTTATCAATACGAGAATTACGATTTATAATTAACTTTAACTTCAAAATACTCAGAATAGGTTTCATGTGGGTTGGTTCCTTTTTTGCATAACTACGTCCAATTACCCTTCCGTTACCATCTGAAATTATACATCCAAAATGTCATGTCATCAAATAAAATTGCTACCACTGAGATAATTTAGTTTCAAGACAAGTAATTAATATTTTACAACTAACCACGTAGCAAAAAAATGCAATCAATTAAAAATATTATATAGTCAATATTGCCATGACTGAAATGTTTTGCGAAAGTTAGATTTCGACACACCAATTTCCTCGTTGATAAGCCACTTAAAAATGGGTAATTATCGGACGTCGCGGATTTTTATAACGGAAACAAAAAAAATCGGAAAGCTTGGTTGTCACACACAACACACGTTCCTAAATTTATCTTGAAGGTATGGTTTCTTAATTCCTACAAGCTTGTGAAAAATAATAGTTTATAGTTTACATTACTATACCAGCATCGGACATCACGGCTTCGGGGAACGAAAACTAAATAAAAACGGAAAATATGTTTTTTTCAAGTACTAGAGACGTCCCTAAATTTACCCTGAACACATGTTTTTATAATTCCTACTGGTTCGTGAAAAATAACAGTTGAAAGCGTACATTACAATACATGTGTTTTCAAACTGCCGCCACTAGTCACTGTTTACCCGCGATTGTGTATCTCTTGGTTTAGCATAAGTGTAGCCAACAATGGAGAATTAAAAATACGCTAATTCTTCCGTTTCAATTATTGAAGTTTATCCCACAATATTGCTTGATATTGATGGCATGATCCTGTTGGCTTTATTCTGTGGTACATGATGTTTGCTGTTTGAATTCAGTACGTCGGAAGATCCTGTACATAAAAAAATACTGTCATATAATAATAAATTATGATCGCAAGTCGAATAAAAACTATGATTTATTTAAATACAATCATAATTCTTTTTTATTTCGCAATTTCTTTTATGTGCAGCAGGATCTTCTGACGCAATGAATTGAAACAGCAAGCATTATGTACCACAGGATCAAGCTAACAGGACATGCCATCAAGATCTTTTGACGTACTGAATATATATTTTTTGCCAAATATAGATATACATTTACATATATGCAATTGAATCACTCATCAGTATCTAATTAATACATAAGTTAAGAATTTGCATTGAGAAGTAAGCTATAAAGAGATTTCGTTTCGTTTAGTCAAATAAACCTACACGTAATCATACTTAAGAAAAATTGTTTTAAAAATAAACAAAGAAAGTGAAAATACGTCCCTACTGACCGTACTACAATCTAATCCAGAAGTAGCAGGTATTCAGACTTTGACAAAATATTATAATGTATTAAACCAAACAAACGTTTATCCATGCAGCACCAGACTAGCTACTAATGTATAAATAATCATTTTCCTAATTTTACAAGAATGGTCAACTGTCAAAATGTCCGAATGTTCGTTGGAGCACCTGTCGGGAAAAAAAAAGGATACCTTATATGGAATAGGTTGTATTTTATTCCCGACGGGAAAAATGGGACACCAATCAGCAGTTGAAAAAAAAATCTCTCACGACCCCAAAGCTCAGAATAAGCGATAACACTGCCCTAAATAGAGACTGACTGAATTGGATACTTTTTTTTTTTTAAATATATATCTCCAAACTCTAAGCCGCACAAAAGCTCCAACGAGGGCTCTGTTATATATATATACACAGGGCCGCAGGCTTTGTTCGCAACCAACCCTTTTCTTCCTCTCGGACTACAACGAGCCTTTGATCAACCACGTAAACCATTAATCCCGTCCGGCCCTTCGAGCGCAGGGCCGCAAATCCGGGATTCGTTTCCACTCGGCCGGTCTTGCACGAACTCCTGGCGGAGGAGGGGGGGAAAGAGGGGAAGTAGGCCGGCAAAGGCCAGCATGGTTATTTGATAAAAACACGAAGTACAGTAGGGCGTAGAATGTGATGCAGTTTGGCGAACGATGAAACCACCCTTTGACAAGGACACTGTGTTAACTATTAAGTTTACAAAGGTTTATTTATATTATGATTAAAGTCCCTTGGATATTATGAATAAAATACAATTCTTGACAAATATTTTCTGTCCTTGTTCAAGAAATTTAATTGCCGTAAGGCTTTTAGAAGGAGAAATTATCCAAGTAAGAAAGTGGAACCAGGGAGAAGAACGAGGGAGAGAGTGGGGTAGGGAGGGTAATAGAGGGTATATGGAGGGTAAAAGAGGGTATATGGAGGGTAAAAGAGTGTATATGGAGGGTATTAGAGTGGAGAGTGATGGTAAGAGAGGGGTGAGGGAGGGTAAAAGTGTGGAGAAGGAGAGTAAGAGAGGGAAGAGGGAGGGTAAGAGAGGGGGTGAGGGATGGTAAGAAAGAGGAGAGGGAGGGGAAGATGGGAAGGGAGAGGGGAAAGAGTTAGGGGGAGGAATGAGAGAGGGGGTGGAGAGGGAGGGAGAAGAGGGGGTAAGGGGGAGAAAGAATATCAGTCCACTTTCTTTATTTTGTGATTGATTAAGCATTGCTACGCATATTACGAGAGGGATAGATAATTGGTTCGGTCTCATGGTTGATTTTTTTTTCATTTTTCATTACTATTATTTAAGGGGTATTTCAATAATTTTTCAACAGATATTACACTTGGTGAATATCTGTTTGAAACACATGTGACAGGGAGGCTCATGCAAGGGAGACATTGTGTTGGAATTTCAGAAGGATTGTCTTAAAAAAATTATGAAATATAATTTAAAAAAAAATCAAAATGGCGCGGGGGATGAAGCCTTAAAGGCGCGGTAAAAGTCGCAACTGGTAAGGATAATTAACGTGACTGAGTAGCTCTTGCGGCAGTTGTTCGAAATGGAGCCGCGTTCCCAAAAAAAAAAAAAAAAAAAAAATCGCGCCAGCGAGAGAAGACAAGCGCGTGCAGGAGAAGAGCAGAGCAGAACTGAGGCCTCGGGCCAGCGAGTCGGTCCGCCGAGACTCGTGATTCATCCCGGGCAATCAAGTGCCTCCCGCTCCAGGAGACGAGAGCAGCGACGAGAAATTAGAAGGAGGTTCTCTCGCGGCCCGTGACACGGGTTCAACTTGCAGGGGGCCATTGTCCGGAGGCTCCGCCCCACGCCCGCAGGAGAGACAACCACACAGCCGAGGAGCCCGAATCCCCCGGCTCCGAGAATAGTTCCCTCGCGCCCCGGGGTCGGGTAAGTCCTTCCGATCTCCAGCCCTCCTCCTCCTCCCCCGTCCGTGAAACTTAATTCGACCCGCTCTTAAAATAGACCTCATGAACTTCCGACAGTGCGCCCTACCTCCTCCTCCTCCTCCTCCTCCTCCTCCTCCTCCTCCTCCTCCTCCTCCTCCTCCTCCTCCTCCTCCTCCTCCTCCTCCTCCTCCCCCACCCACAACCCACACAATCCTTCGCCTACCAGACTCACTAGTGAACACAAAGAACGAAGCGGTCGGTGTTCTTCACTGGGGCACAGGGCCGGCGCGTCCGTACAGGCTTTGAATATACATACTGTATAGAAGTCGCCAGCCCAGGTTAAAATTTATAACACGGTATTGAGGTAGTTGGTTAATACACCGCCGCAATCGCCACCATCTCTAGGGCATCGACTTGTAGCGGTCCCTAGCGGACAAGTATCGAACTCTTCAAACACCCCTTCCCCCACCCGTAGAACGACCTTGAGCTGCAGTGAATGATCGATGGGGGGTGCGGGGAATGACAGCGGGCGACAGTGCTGCCCTCTGACGTGTAAATAACAACTAAGACGATACAGGGCGTTACGGCAGCGCACTGCAGCGGTGAAGTTCCCAAGCTGCTCATCATACGCTTCTGAAAAACGTAGAGTAAATCCTATCCACTTGCGACTTCTATACAGTATATATATTCAAAGATATAGGCGAACTAGGCAACCGCCTAGGGCGCCAAGTAGCTGGGGGCGGCGCAGCACGACACATAACAGCTGATATAATATGATTAACGATTATTGAAACTAGATGAAAATGGATTTTTGTAACAGTTTGGAATGTTTATATTGATATAAGTAATTATTTAAAGTCCACGGTGACCTGTTTATGATTTGTAATAAGTAAAAAAAAAAAAAAAAAAAACAAGCCTGCTTACATTTGATTGTTGACAAACTCTTAGGCTTACGTGATGTATTTTTTTGAGGCAAGGAAAAAATTTTTTTGGGGTGTCCGGCTGGTGGGGGGGGGGGGAGGAGGAGGGGGAATTAAGGCTTTTCGCCTAGGGCGCCAATTTACCTTGCACCGGCCCTTCTGGGACAGAAGTAATAAAAAAAAAGTAAATTTGTTTTTAATGTTTCGTGTTTGTGCACATTATTTTTTAAACAAATTCATAATACAACCACATGATAAATGTTTACAAAAGTTTTTTTTTTCTACTAAGCAAGTCCTTATTTAATGTGTTTATTTATGTACTTGCAGGTTAATATTTTATATCAGTCCTAGCACACATTAAAAGCATTCAACCATGTGGTATACAGTTTCGAGTTAACCGTTCGTATCTAGCCTTCGAAGATCGATTAAACGTTTTCTCATATTCCAAGCAGCGATAATATTTTGAATGTGTTTTAAATCAATGCATCCAGCATTGAATATCTTAACGAATTTCATACTATGCCTACTAAGGTAGTTATGCAATTATTTTTGACCTTCATACATTATTTTTTATCCCTTGCACTAATACGTGGTCGTATAATTTTTTTGACTAGGCTAATATTAAGATGGATAAAAATAAATTCCGACGAATTTTATACTAAGGAAGTTTAATTTATTTTTTAAATTTCAACTTTTGTTTTTACGGCAAAAGTTCGTTTCAACAAAAATTGTCCCAGCCAAAGGTTTTAAATAAAGTTTAAGAATTTTACAATAAATTTTAACGGCTTTGATAGTATATCTGTTAAAAATGTAATGACTTGTTTCTCTTTCTACCCTTGTTATTTCCTCTCTTTGCATTAAACCATACTACGAAGCAGCCTTTAAGATGCCTAACAGGCGCGTATTTGTGTAAGTGAGGCGGGATGATAAGTGCGACGTTATTTGGTGCTTCTAGCGCAGCGCAGTCTTCTCCTCGTGCAGGGGTAACTGTGAGAACTGAGTGGTGACCAATGGCATTACATGGCGGAGAAATGAAGATAAAAGCGAAATGCAAGTCCGTCGAGTGCTTTCAAGAATATTCACCGGATGTTTCATGTCTGAAATTTGAACTGAAAACAAGCGTTTTAGCCATTTTCACGCTTATAAAAACAACAGTTTAAATACGAAATATAGAAAGAAAACTACTCATCCACCCTTTTCGTAAACAAAAAATACCCCATTGGGCTATACTCCATTGAGCAGTTTTTAAATCGCGTGAATTTTTTTCTTCTTCTGAAGCTTCTGCACATCTTATGCGCGGGGGCCCTTAAACATAAAAAAATAAATTCTGCCATGTAGTCCATTTAACTCTCCTTATTGGTACTTCACAAAAACGTTAAAAAATTTAACTTCGGTAGCTAATTATTCATTCAAAGGTTATGCATTGCACGTATATTGTTTTTTTCTAATTTGTGAGATGGTTGAGTCAACTCAAAACTTATGCAGGTTTAGCGGAGTTTTAAAAGCATGATGTGTTCAGAAACTACTGTCCTGTTGCTGCCGAAGTTGGCGCAGAAATAACCTGGCACCGCCACGCCACTCGCACCGGGTCAAGGGGAGATCCTCGAGAGGCGCCCACGTCACAAGACATAGAAGAAGGGGGGAAGCGAAGGCGGATAGGGCGCGCCGGAAGGAGGCCAAGAAACAGGGGGCGGAAAGGGAGGAGACAACAGCAAACATCCTTCCCCAGGGCCGGGAACGAGGGGAGGGCAGGCAGCACGTGGATTTTTATCACCCTGCTACTGGAACCTGTTCGCACACTGCACTGCGGAGTTCAACAGGCTTCAGCGAAGGCGAGTGTGGATAGGCCCGATCTCCCTTCTCACTAGACACGAACCATTCGAATGTTCACGCCCTTACAATCCAATCGCAATAAAGGATTTACTAAACGCATACGCAACACGTTCCCGGAATAAACAAATTTGACCGTTATTCACAACCGACAAGATACGGAAGAAAAAAAAATTACGGAAAAAGAAAACTGATAGCTGGTTTTCATGGCAACGAAAATTATATAACTCTCTTTTTCGAGAGAAATATATATGTGTGTATATATATATATAAAACACACACACACACACACACACATATATATATATATATATATATAAAACTGCTTGAATACAAAGCAAAGATACTTCTAAATCATACTGGGTGGTGCTTTATTTCGAAGGTTGGTAATAGCATAGCGACTAATTTCAAACAAAGCTTTTTAGCCCCTATCTAGTGTCAGCAACCTGCGTAGTAGGAAAAATTCGCTACCTAGAGAAAACCTTAACTAAAGAAAGTATCACAGTTTAATTATCTTCATACAACATTCTGCGGCCGATATGTCGAGTTTTGTCGAGAGTCACACACGTTTCTGTGAACTATCAGCTGCTTCTAAGGTGTTCCTGGTACCACGGAAGGTTATCTTATCTTGCGTGATAAACTCAGCGACATCTATGTAGGTATGCTAAGCTGTCATCAAGGATTGCCAAACAGTGCCAGGGAATTTACAGGCACTATAAAACATTAACAGAGCGTGAATCACGTAAAACATACGTCAAAGAAAAAGCAGTTCTGGAATCCGCACAGGATGTAACAATGACTTCATATCACTGTTGTGCTCTACACAATCAACACATTCGCGTCACCCAGACCTTGGACTGCAACGTCCGGTATTCAAGCGACGATTAATTAATACAGGGCATCAATTGAAATTGTGGTATAGCCTGATATAAATCGAAAGATCAAAGGTTGGATAGTTCACGACTAAAAAATCAAACATTGAGGAAAATAAAAGTAATTAGAGACGAATTAAAACATTACTGAAAAGCCTCTTCATTTGACCATTTTACAAAATGTAATGCAGATAAATAATATGCACGTGATGCACAAATCTTTATTCTTTCGTACACGCTATACATATATACCTATATATATAAAAAAATGGGTGCGTGAGAAGTTATACTTCTTTGGCATTATAAAAAAAATACTTTTTAATTGCATGCAAATAATTAATTACAATAAAATAATAAAAGGGCTGGAAAAGATAGTCAACACAGTCAATAAAGTTCAGTTTAAATTTGAAAAATTAAATAAATAAAATTTAGAGAATAATAAATGTATATGACATAATTTGTACTAAATATTATAAGATTCTTAATTTTTAATATTTATTATTGATTATTTAATATTTTAAAAGAAAATAAATAAATTTAATAATAAATTCAAAAATTATTAATTGAAGTTTATTCATTTTTTAAATATTTATTATTTTCTTGATTTAATATTAACTTTTCATTTTTATCAAAAAGTATTCATTAAATTTGTACATTTATTTTTATAAATATTTATTATTTATTCAATTTAATAATAAATATTAAAAATTAATATTTTAATTTAATGTTCGATTTTAATTTTTATCACAAATTTTTTATTAAATGTTTTATTAAATGTATTTCATTATTTTGTAAATATTAAATAACCAAGAATAAATATTTAACATTAATAATTTAATATTTAGTATTAATTATATTAAATAATAATATTTTAATTTATATCCATAAATAATACTTACATACGGATAGTTAACCTCAATTATATTGGAGCACTTGAAAAAGTATATAAGCACAATATTTTTACTAATATTTACGAATAGTAAATAATATTAATCAAAATATTCAATTTAAATCACTACTGAATATAATTTATTAGCACATATATAATACGCACTTGTATGAAACTAAAACACGTGTTGTAAATTTAGAAACTAGAAACATGCGGATAAATATTATAAATATGAAAACAGTGATCAGAGGCGACGAGCGTGCCAACATGCGCGACTAATAGAGGTTCTATTTATATTTTGTTGGTAGCTTCTTTTCGAGACTTAATTAGCGGTTTAGCGGGAAGCTTCAACCTGTTAATTTTGTGTTACAGTGATGCGCGCGCATCTTAAAATTTCACTCTCATCATTTTTTCATAACGCGCCTAAAGAAGTATAACTTCAAAAAAAGTTTTAAAAAAATTCGTACTGCTGAGTTTTGAACCACGGCCCTTCAGCATATTGACCGCGCAGTATAACCACTGCTCTGACAGAAGGTTACGAGGAAAATGTGTATTATATTTTATGTAATACCAAAATAATGTGGTTTTTTTTAAACCTTGGAATTTACTCTTTACTATGACTATTTTAGTTTACCAAAATAAATTCCATGGCAATTTCACTATCATAAAGTTTCATTTGGCACACCAATACGTTTGGTATGTCCCCTAATGTGGGTTTATGTTCATACACGTGGGTCCGCCATCTTCCTGTGAAAATGTCGTAACATGGTGCGCGCGCAGCTTCAACCTGTTAGTTTTTTGTTACAGTGATGCGCGCGCATCTTAAAATTTCACTATCATCATTTTTTTCATAACGCGCCTGAAGAAGTATAACTTCAAAAAAAATGAAAACTTTGTAGCTGTTATCTCCCATCGTCAACGAGGGGAAACTTTTCGCAATTATTCGACTACTAAAGCTTTTCTGCTAGCCTGCGGGCCCTGCAGAAAGAACTGTTTTGTGCTTGATAAGATGTGATTCATAGCTCGGTATTGGAACGGGGAGGTACAAACGTAAGATTGCAAAGATAAGATAATGGTGGATTTATTTTTCCTGTCCCCGTGTCGATTTTTTTTTCTCGAACAGCAAGGAATGGCCGGGAGAGATCTCAGATAGTTAGACAGCCCGAGGTGTAGACTCTCTGCCTTCCGTTTCCGGGACGCCACCATCTTGGAAGATGTCTGCAAGTCGCACCGGTCATTACAATGAGAAGAGAATGGAGCACCCATTTGTGGGGGTTTTTTTTTTGGACTACTTTTTCCTATGCTTCTAAGTAAAATTTTGTCGTGTATGGTTTGTTAGGTATGCTCTGGTATACCTCTGCTGTATAGTATTCGTGTCATGATTGCAGGAAGAGACAATGACTGTCTGGTATTGCAGCTAGTGTGTGTAAATAGTTTCTTGCATGTTAACGTTAGGGTAGGGTGGGGCTATTTGAATCATTTCAACTTTTGACTCAAATTGCAAGACTTCTATTTAATTAATTTTAGTTAGGCACTGAAATTACAGTGCTTCTATGTGTTCTTAACAATAAAATACAATATAAGATTTGAAAAATGCCATATAACGTTAAACACGCCACAAAACAGATTGCCACGTAAATAATGCACTTTTCTGAAAAGGAGGGGTAAATCGGATCAGGAAGTGGGGCTAATTGGATCAGAATTTTTCCCCTAAAAATTATATAATATTAAAATATAAATGGTTACAGAAATTTAAAATGAAATTTAAATATTAATACAACTGTCAAAATGGATTTAAACACTCATGATCATACAATTATGAATTTTTTATGTGTACTTGAATCACATTTTCCACACTTAAATTGTTTTTGTCCACTAGCTCCTACGCAGTGTTCATGATACCAAATGTTGCACTCTTGATATTGTACCCACTCTCCTTTCTTCTGAGATTTGGTGTCATAATACCGGACTCCACAGAAACCACATGGTGTGTTTTCTTCGTCTTCTGAAAATGGGACATCACTTGAGTCACTGGAATCATTACAGATTTTCCTCACATATTTTTTAATTTTTTCTTGGAATGTCGCTGGTGCTTCTAATGTTCGTGATTTTCATTCATTTATTTTTTCTTCCAACAACAGTTTTCTCTTTGCTCCTTCCTTCCTTTCCTTCATATTTTCGGGTGATGTTAGATGAAGTCAAGTATTCTTTTTGTTGTTAATTTTTCTCTTCTTTGGCGCCATTTTAACTGGAGATGGCAAAATTTCTGAAAAATTGATTTCAGAGCAAGTCAGTTGGTGAGATTGTACGTTTGTACTGGAAGGAATGAGTGTTTCATTTGAAGGTCCTGGATTGGAGGATGAAGGAGTTTCATTTTTTTTCAGGGCCAAAAGTTTCTGAAGATAGGAACTTGTGGTCAGGTATTCTGTTAGGATTGTAAGGATACAGTCCAGTGCACTCAAATCCTTTAACTGCATAGCCTACAGTGGCAACCTTCCTCCAGGCATCATTAAAAATACCACCAAAAACAAATTTGGTAATCGATGCTGTGGATTGGTGTGAATGAAGGAAGTAGTTTCTTGGTGATAAAATGTCTTCAAAGTCTTTAAGAAAGTTCTGTCGAGTGGTTGTAGTATATGAGTGGTGTGAGGTGGTAGGCAAAGAAGCTCAATTTGATGTTCTGTGCAAAAATTTAGACACCCGATCGAATGGTGGGAGATGTGGCCATATAGAATAAGCAAACATTTTCCTTTGACACGATTGTTTTCAAAATGTTCAAGCCAGGCGATGAACAGATCTTCATTTATGTACTCTGATTCAGACATAGTAACCTAGGTACATGGTGGAAAGCCTTGTTTGTATTCTTCACGCATCCTTTGTCCTTTAAAGATTACAAACGGAGGAATGAAAGCCCCGCTGGCACTACAGCATGCAACCACAGTAACATTCTCGCCTCTTTCCAAACTTGTTAGTGAAGTTACTTCTCTTTTGCCCTTTTCACTGATTATTTTAGCTGGTTTGTTGTTCATAGGGAAACCACTTTCATCAATATTATAAATTTATTGAGGCTGGGCCTGAAACCCATTACTGGTTTGAACTTCTTTCAACAATTCATAAAATTTGACAACTGCCTGCTTATTCATTCCCATTGCTCGTGCTTTTGATAGACCTTCAGGTTTTCTTAGGGCAATGCTATCTTTGTGGCGACTCATGAATCCCATAAACCAGTCTTTACCGGCCATTTTCACTTCGTCACTCCAAGGAACAGAAATATTATTAATTTTTGAAAATTGGAAAACTGCTTTGCGCACATAGATTGGGGTGAGGCCAAAACCACGATTACTCAAAGATTTCAATCTCTCTACAAGATCCCTTTCTTGTGCATCTGAAAGAATAGTTGGATGTCTAATAGCCTTGGGTCTAATTTCTTCGCCCCTGGCAGCTTTGTCCTTACCATGTGAAACTCGTCGCTGAAGTTTGGTGAATGGAACATTGAAATGATCAGATGCTGCACGTAAACTCAGATGTCCTTGTAGTGTGCTTGCTACGGCCTGATTCATATCTTCTTCTTTCCACTTCAAATACACATCCTTCGATTTATATTTTCTCACCATCTGAAAAAAATTGGAAAACAAACAATTTTTTTCCAGCTTTTGGTAATATTATGTTACAGGTCAGCATACAGTCTTAGAAAAGCAAGTCTGGACACTATTGGCACTTATGGTTATTACCAGAAACTAAATCATTTAATAAGGAGGCAAATTTGACAGCGTTTGTAGGTAGGGTCAATGCGAGTATCCATACCAGTTCTAGTAAAGCCATGCTTGCAAGTTAAAACTGGAAGAACAAATTTGCATTTTTTAAAAGAGTTTTTAATTAATCACTTTATTCTTTGATAAAAGCTCTGAATATTGTTTTTTAATTGCTATTAACGAGTCCAAAAGTATCGCACATTAAATTATAGCATGGTAAAAGCAAACACAACTAATTTAATGACTTGCACGTATAAACTAAACCCATTTAAAAATTAAAAACCTTTTTACCCCACATTCATTTTTTACAAATAGCTCTGAATTTTGTTGGAATTATTTTAACCTAAATGTGTGTATTGGGATATTACACACATCCAAAAATTTATTCACGTAATCCTAGGTCAAAACAGCATTATTAAAAACACACAAAACACTGATAGACACACTTCACTCAGCGCAGTTCGCGATGTAGGTAATGTTTTCGAAGAAATGTATAAAATTTGTAGAGCCACAGTGGCTATCTGTAAACTGCTTAAATTCATTCTTCCACGAAAGATAACAAACTGCAGCGCAAACTCGATAAATATGTCGTGCCACGTCCGAACAACGCTGATCCAAATAGCCCCTCTAAAAATGATTCAAATAGCCCCATGTGATTACTCTTCGAAAAGGGCTAGTAGTTCCTCCAAAAATCAACAGATCGCGCAAGTTGTATCTTAAGCATGTGTGGAAAGAATGGCGCTGTAACCACTGAAAAGAGAAACTTTGAGGAAATACTTATTTTTACGTCAGACCTTATATTCTGCATTGAGAAAATTACATCAGTATAAAACAAGGGAAAGTACCACTTACCTGTACAGATTCAAATAGAGTTTATAAGGCTTCTAAATAGCGCAATAAAAATAATTCCTCAGAACATATTTCAACATATTCCTTCTGAAACGCAAGCTCGAATGTGACGTTGCTGGTACATCAGGATCTAGGCCCAGCAGGCCATAAGCTTATTTTGATCCGAATAGCCCCTTGATTCAAATAACCCCACCCTACCCTATAGTATTATTTCTTGGCTTCGCCACCGTATGTGTTCTCTTTCCGCAATAAAAAGAATGTATGAAAACGAAAACGAATGGAGCACCGAGTGAATGAATTGGCAGGTGAAAGGGTGTAATTCCGAGAAAAAACCCACCCTCTCACTGCAACATCCGCATTATTCGTTGTTCAGCCCCTTCGGGAATCAAACCCGGAGCGCTTGGTGTGAGAGGCGGGTGATTCGACCACCCTATCACCTGGACCCACTGTGTATTCGGGTTATAAAAATAATGCAGGAAGCTTTTTCACAACTGACACCAAGGACTGAGTGTGACAGTCGAGGCCTAACTACGATGCAGTATCGTACCCAAGAATTTAGTAATGTCAAGCAATTCATGGACCAGGATACAAGTATACTAAAATCGGCAATAAAAGAGTTCAGTTAGTAGTGCTGTATCTCAATGAGCTAGAACGACAATTTCAAAATATGTGGCGAGGTAAAAGAGTGGCTTCACCTCGTTACAGAATGCAGTCCGTCTCTTGACAATTCCTAACTCTGTGTTCTGAGACAGCATGACGGTTCATAGAACTCTTATTAGCACATTATCAAGGAATCAGGATATATATTTGTGTATGTATATATTCATCATACTTGCATATATATATAATTTTTTTTAAATGTAATTTGTAAATACTACAAAGGTGCGATGTTAAACTGCCTTATTCAATATCCTTATGGGCTCTGTCATAAAAAAGGCTCTACGGAATTTAGTTAATGAATAAATAATTAAATAAACTTTAAATCAGCAAATTCAACTTATGTCTGATCGCCGCTCAGATTTACTTCTCGTAGAGGTTTCTTCACCGATGTAACATTTTTTTCTTTTCTCAATTAGGGTGAAAATAGCAACTGTTGCTAATAACTAATCATGGATCATAATTTACGACCGCTGAGTTTATTAATAGCCGTTATAACTAGGTAATTGGTCTTTCCGTGCATTATCGTGCGATGTGATACCCTACATGTTAACTTATTTTCTGCTTGCCTCAGTGGTATGGGCATGGGTTAAAAGCATATGTATACAAATGAATATTATTTATTAGTATACAACCATAATTAGAAAATTTTGAAAACCTAGTGGAAAAAAAATTTAAGGTAACGAATAATATAAAATTTTCCAATTTTTACTGTTATAATTTTGCCTTAAAAAACCATGAAAAATAGTTTTATAAATAAACTTAGGAATATGTGTTTATCAAGCTTACCAAACATATTGGAAAAAAAAAATTGTATTACTCTGCTAAGCCGCTTTCCATGGAGTAAATTTAGAGCGGAAAAAAAATGTATTGAGTATGGGGTGTGAAGTTACTATTTGACCTAACAGTAAAACTAAACAAAATATTGTAATAATCAAATAAAGGAATTTTTTGTAGTAAACTACTACCGCTTGTGCTTTAACTTTTACATGCGTTAAATTTCAACAGCTTTAAAAATTAAATAATATTGTATTAGTCTGCTTTTAATTTATATTGTTTTAGTTTTGCGAGTAGCTTAGATTTCACAGATTAATTTAATAAATTAATTTAGTAAACGATAAATATTTCTTCCAGTTTAATTACACAAAGCATATCATATGAAACGGAATTTTCTTTTCCTGGAAATTTTACTTCGTGCAGTTATGTACGACGCCAATCAACAGAACCTAATTCGACATAAATATCGAATAACAAGTTGCTGCCCAGTCAGCAACAATAACTTGTTTATCTCGCTCCGGAAATATTACGATTAATTTTTACTATACGCTGGTCCAATAATTCCCAACGGAGTTTCGGAGAAGCTTCCATATTTCAAACTGACAGAGGGCCAATTCCGAGGCTGTCAGGGCTGACAATGCGATACGGCTAACGGAATAAAAAGGAGATCCCCAAAAAAAAATCTTCGATGCGGTACGACAGCAGTCGATGTTCCCGCATTCGCTAGGAACGTCAGCGTCGTCCAAGATAACAGAATTCACGTGTTCCAAAAAAACGCAAAAAATTGCAGTACACAATGCAAATAAATTACCAGAGCAACATTATTCGGTAACGGTCAATCTAAAATAACCCAAGAATTTTTTTTTCTTTTCCTTTTAATGTATCCACATTTTCCCTGTTTGATAATCAATAATAGCTGAAGATGTGCCACATTCGTAATAAAGTACGCTAAGTATACAGAATATTCGGTAACTCCTTACTGTACGTAAATTTAATGGGTGGCAACTTTTTTGTTTTTTTTTAAAAAAAGGAACATGTGTTCGGAAACGCATTCGCGATCATCTTCACCAACGGCTGAGTAGTAGTTTCCCACATGGCGTTGTTTCCAACACGCATATTTCGGGCTATTGCGTTGGGCAAGCCGGGAAAGTTTGATTTCTCAAACGTATTTGTCAAACTTATTTCTCACACTTAGATAAATAACTTATTTGTCAAACTGCTCTTAATTAAATACATGGAAATTCATTTCTAAAATTCTAGTTTCGACTTTTCTTTTACAAAATACAGATCCTTTTTTTCTTTCTTAATTCATTGCATTAAGAATTTGTGTCTAAAGCCTTTGTGCTCTATAGCGTATATCTGTCAACAGAGCACACCGAAACAAGAACAGCGCTAATTGCAAAAATCGTGCATCGGAAAAAGAGAGTAAAATGTCCATAAACAGGCCGGGTACACAGAATGAGGCACAACACGTTTTGTCTGATGGTAGGTAGTTGACTTCCGTGTGTTCACACACGAGCGATGCGCACAGAATCAGACGCGGCACGACGCCACAAACCTGTCTCGCGATCAGACACGAGGCGACAACATCGAACGACTGCTCCAACTTCATCACGAGCGGACTGTCCGACGGCTGCAGTGCTCTGCGCATGCGCGAGTTTAAAAAAAAAAGTTGTCAACTAAAGCATGCCTTAGTGCTTAGTGTGTTTATAACTGTTTAGTTACCAATTTTTGACGTGACGTCTAATAAATCGATGAACGCCGGCTGCACGCACGAAAAAGGATGACTCATTGTCCTGTTACGCTTTGTCCCGTTACGCTCATTTTACGCTTGCGCCGCATCTATCTCTCTTCCACTCGATTGGAACAACCACTCGATTGGAACAACCATCGATTTGACTTTTGCGAGGCACATTAAACTTGAAACACTCCCATTCGTTTCCTACTTTTCCTATCATCGTCATATCCTTAACAGAATAACACAGATTGGAAGAAGTTAAATAGCAAACATGTATAAAAGTTATAGTTAAAATAATCTGTTCGTTAAAGTAATAAACATATTTGAATTAATGAGTGCAAATAAAAGTAAATTTATCAATTAAATTGTAGATTTCATTTCACTCCTTCTTTGTATCCATACAAAATGGTGATAATTCAATAAAAATGATTAAATTTTATTCATAAAAGTATGCAATAATTTCATCAATGTTTTGTTATGACGTTGTCACGTTAAACTATCGTCCGTAAACCGACTTTACAGACAACCAATTTTTTTCTTCATTGTTACTTTAGCTTGAGCAAATATTCATTTGTAAGTAGTTTAATTAATTTTTTCCTCAGTATGGAGCTGGACGTAGGTCCATTAGAATATATATTTAATTCACGGAAATGTTTATTTTATGTGATCCATCTTTGAAGGAATATCGCTGCAGCAATTTGACTACGTGGGAAAGAATATCGTAAGGCGGTGTCGCCACGTCGCCGCCTGAGTATTGGAGTGTTCTATGTCCACTTTTTAGGTTTTTTTATGTTATGGACACAAAATTAATATTAGTATTCATTTGTACTATATCCACACACGTCTACGCACAAAAAAATGTTTGTTCTTAATTTAAGACCAATATTATTTTGTTCTATGTAATGATATTCATAGTAGTTTGAACTTTCAAATGCTTATATCTCAGTTCCGACTTCAATGGACATAGGACACTCCAATTCTCAGGCGACGAAGTGTCGCTGGGTGCGCCCAGACCAGCCCAGACGCGCTACGGCGTGGGATCTTCCAAGAACAACTTGCACACAGTGGCGTGGCCCGCATTAGCTGCGACGCCATGGTTACGCCCCTTCTCCTTCCACCGCTGAGGGTGTTTGGAGAAGGGGGGGGGGGCATGTCGGGAGGCGGAAGTGCGCGCCGTTTGCCGCCGAGCGAAGACCAGCCAGGCCTCGCCACCGCCGCCTAGCTCCGCTAATTGATGGCCGCGAATGAGGGAGGTGTGGACGGTGGTGGGGGGTGGGGGGTGGGGGTGGGGAAGCATTTATCGCGTCTGGTCCAGCGCGCTTGCTCACATTCCGTAACCCGTATCCGAAGAGAGGGGAAAAAAAAAAAAAATCAAGAAACAACGCTGAAAAATTTACTCCCGGATATCAAAAAGTTAACCTACAACGTTTGAAAACCCATTAGCACATAAACTAATCAATTAATTAAAAGTTTAAAGTCACGTCGACTTCAAGGTCATTAGGAACAGGGTTGAGAATGGAGCACTGACGTAATAAATGTGGGTTAGGGGAAAAACGAGAATACTAGAGAGAGAGAGAGAGAGAGAGAGAGAGAGAGAGAGAAAAAAGAAAAAAAACACCGGGTAACGAAACGTCCACCACGTTTTGTCGTCAAGGGGGAGGGGGAATTCCATGTTTTGACACTCGCCGGGAAACGAAACCCGATCCGCCTGAGTGAGAGGCAAGTGACGACTTGGATTAGGGACGGCGATTCGATCGCAGAACATATTTGACGTCAAGATGAACCGACAAGATCACGAACGTTTTTTGCTCTTGACGTGGATCAGCAGCTGCTTTCTCACGGGTCGAGTCGAACGCGTTTCGGGAGCTTCCGTCCCCCGATCGCAGTCTGAGGTAGGTAGGTGACCAATCGCATCGAAGACTAACAAGCAGTCGAAATTTTCAAGCGATAAATCTTGGTCTAAACATATAATGAATAAATATCCGAAGAATAAGTAGAGTGTATGTGCGAAAAAGTTTTTTTCCCCCCTTTTCCTTTTGGGAGACGAAGTGGAACCCGCGCGCTTCGATAAAGAAACACTATTTCTAACTACAACTCTTTGCTCCTTGTTTATCCACTTCGGAAGAGGGTTGGGTGACAGATTTTCCTCGTCACAGCCCCCCTGTATACACCCTTGCAATCTATTAAGTTAATTTTGCTATTACAGTAAAGTTAGTAAATCACTGTTTCACAAACAGGAAGTTTTGGAAGCAGTATCACTTCGAATATATGATTTTACGATAGAAATAGTACGCCGACAATACGCACATTCACGCTGCTTTCTCGTTTAAAACGTATTAACCGCTTTACGATAGTAGTGAAATTAGTTAAAACTGCGCAATAAAATTGTCAGCAAAATTGGCTGTGAGATAAGAATAATAAGTATTTAACGTATAGTAAGATGTAAAGAAAAGTGGGACGACGGAATCAGAAACCAATTAATAATCAAATAAAAATTACCAACAAAACAAAAAAAAAAGTATATTTTCTCGGGACAGATATGAACGATCACAAGGTTACGGCAGGAGTGGGATACAACATTTCCCCGGACAAAAATACTATTGCTGGGGCAACTTACGCAATTGTCCCAAGGTTCTGAACTGAAAGGACAACAGGACTCACCTTGACCAACCCTAACTTCCCTGTTTACATAATGTGGACACCCTACTAAGTGTTTTGTCAGGAAGGCTGCCACCCCTTCCGAAAGTAGAAACATAGGGGGGGGGGGGGGGGAGTGAACGAGTCATTCTACACTCGCCATTGATGTGTGAACATCTAACCTCGGTAACGAGCAAAATCATGTGTCCTCATGTTGTTCATGTTGCAAATAAACTTTAAACACGGAACTCGTACACAAAAGTTAACGAAAAATTATTTAAAATAATTCCGAGCGTGACAAATAAACTGATAAATAAAACAGTCTCTTTTCAAATAACAAAATTTATGAATGAGAATCACACATACTTTCTGCGCCCGCCGTTGTAATTCACTACCTGAATCGTAAACGTTGCTTGCCACCATCAAACGCAGATGGCAACCAGCAGCACGAAACAAAAGAAAATTTTAAACTACTAGAAACGACTCCGATAATACCATGGCTTTGGACCTGATTTCCGACATGGAATTTTGTTAAAATACAACTATGTTGTTAAAATTTACAAAAACGTTAACACTATAAAGTTTCTGCACTCGTTAGGTTTTATACTTCTATGGCATTACTAAGATATTAACCTGAAACATTTAAAAACCACATATTATAACATTAAGTATGTGTTTGTATATTTGTTTTTTCCTTAAACGATTGAAATCTGAATGTAAATACTTCCTAAAAACAAACCTTAAACTTACTGAGCTGATTCAGCATGATTATTAATCTATAATAATGTTATTATTAACGAAAAAAAGAAAGAAAATTCAACTGACGAAATTTGAACCTCGTATTTCAAGTTACCAAGCTCGCACTCTACCTCTGACGTGGCAAGCCTCTTGGGAATTTAGAATAAATATTGTAATTCCAGTTGTCTTATGTATTTTAAAACTTGTGATTACTTTTTAATATGAATATTTTAGTTTTCTAATTCTGTTACAGTGTAGTTTCACTGTCATAAAATTTTATTTGGCACACCAATAAGTTTTGTATGTCCCCTAATGTTTACGAAAGTGACTACATACGTGATTATGTTGCTGCCCGTGGGTCCGCCACCATATTTGTGACACATTTACGTTCGTCGACTTACGTTCCATTTTTTAACGAAATTACTCGTACCAAATGCCGAATACCGAAAGCTGAGATGCTTACAAAACAAACCAAAAAAGTAGGTTATCATCGACAAACTTCTGAAAATATAAAATTTACAGGTCGCTTAGGAAAGGAAAGGCAATGTGTCACCGGTGAGAAGTGATGGATGCTATGACAGTCGAGCGTCGCGGTGACGTCACGCGCTGTCCCACGGCTGGGGGCGCCTCCCCCCCCCTCCTCCACGCAGTATTCCCGGATACGGGGGCGTCGCGCGGCGCACAGCGGCCCAACTGCCCCCTCGCGCGAGGCGGGCGATCGATGAAGGGGGCCGGCGGGGGCAGGCGGGGGCAGCGCGCACCGCCGCACTCGACTCGACCAAGTGCCGCCGCCGCCGCCGCCGCCCTGCCGTGTTCGTGCGGCCAGGGGCGGGACTGATATGAGTGGCGTCGCCTCCGAGCCAGCACGCATCACCGCCACAACAAAACTGCCTTCACTGATATTTTGCAAATGTTTTCCAACATCGGGGAGAGGTATATTCCACCTTCCCTCCCCTTTGCGAACCGCCACTGCACATTCATGTAAATACCTACAGTGAAACTACCACGGCGACAGGTTTACGCACTAGTGCCCTAGTCACATGATTATCGCAGACTGCACAACACCCCATTCCTGAAATTTTCCTAAAAAAAAAAAAACATCTTCAACATGATTAAAAATAAACCTGATTCTAATAAGGAGTGCACTGATTCTAATCTGCGCCGCTGCAATCACCGTGTGCTTGGGATCAAGTCTGTTTGTCTAGCAGTACTCTGAACAAACAATGCCAACTGTCAAGCTCAAACAAAAAGTAAGAATTGATAAAATTAAGAACTTTTAAATATTTTAAAACGTAGACGTAATAACCCACATTCTTACAAAACAAACCCTTTTCTAAGGGGGCCCGCCTAGTCAGGGGTGTATTTGTGTTAGTGGAGCGGAATGATAAGTGTGACGCTCGCTGGTGCTTCTAGCACGGTATCGCCTCTAAGCGCGAAGCCGTGAACTGGCACGCTGTATTCTCGTTGTGCACAGGGTAACTGTGGTATCTGGCTGGTAACCATAATATAAGGCGGGGGAAATGAAGATAAAGGTGTAACGCAAGTCCCTTGAGTGCTTTCAAGAGTCTGTACCAGGTGGCGTAACCCTAAAAAAAAGATTCTGGAAACAAAGGTTTTGGCCATTTTCACTCTTCTAAGTACAAAAACGAAATTCAGGAAACTAAGGGAGAGGGTCGGTCTTAATAAAACGAACATTTTGTCTGCGCAAGATATAGAATATAAAAAATTAAGCTACAATGGGAAATATTTATCTATTTATTAAATTTTTGTTCTGTAGATCCCATATGGAGGTAAGGACTCCGGATATAGAACAAGTCAATAAAATCAAATATATACATAAATACAAACAAACTGTACAACCACAAAAACGAAATATTACAGAGTACTTTTACATTTCAAGAGTAAGAAAGAGATTAAAAAAAAATGGGTACATAAGAAATTGTATAAACTGAAGTCTAAAGCTCAGAGCGATTCAAAAATTCTCGTGAGGCGGCCGCGAGAACGAACCCCGGAGGTGGCGAAACAGCCCCCACGCCGTCACGCCGCACAGTTCGGCCCCGGGGAAGGAAAAAAAAGGCACGTGCCAAGGTCACGATGCGAGGCTCTCGTGCGGCGGATGGGGACGGATGGGGACGGACGGAGATCGGAAGTCGAGATCGTCACGCTACCCCTCGCGACCGCCACCCGACCAGAAGGACAAAGCGAGCGGGCAGCGGGGTCCTGCCGTGTGAAAGTCTCGGGGATACGTATCGAGGGCACCTGCGGTTCTCATCCGTCAACCGTTCCAGGCGATCTGATCACTCCCAGGAACAACCTTTGAAAATGCTCTGCGACGTGGAGTTTGGGAACCATCAAGAGATGGCATGCTGTCACGTAGTTGAAGCCACACTTTTTTTTTTTAAAAAAACTCCTCATGCCATATCGTAAAACGCCCAAAACATTGGAGAAATGGTGCTTGACCACGTATGATGATGAGTAGTAAGTATGGATTAGAATCTACGTCAAAAAACACTGTAATTTACATACCATACAGTCCTTCAAAACTGTTTCCACAATTTCAAGCACTTCACTACAACAAATGTTTGTGGGCATCTAATCAATATGGCACAGGCCATGAGCTGGACACAAAAAAAAAAAAGGCTTCGCGCGGTTACCTTGTAATCATGCAGACGTGCCCCCCCCCCCCCCCCCCCCCCCCCACCACCGTTGATACGCGCCCTCTATTTTGGCGACAAGCATCAAAATTGCAATATGTTTGACGTTTATAAATGCCGTCTTCAGAGTACGGGGAAGTTCTTCGTAGATTTAAAACAATTCACGAACATACGGCCGTCTCTGGATTACACTGGATGGCATAGGGAAACCTCGAGAATGGACAAGTACAAAAATGAATGGAGAACAAGGCAAAATGGGACTACTTAAAGAGCATAAAGAATTCCGTGGAAGAAATTTAGACAGAAAAGTTAAAAAATATATATATACAAATTACCAACCCACACGAACACAGTAGGCTGAAAACGACAGTTGCAAAAATAACAGTATATACAAACAAACAACCGTGGACAACACAGCGACAAACAGACGAACCCAACGAAGATACTAAACGGATATTTTGGACAACAAAAGGACGACAGCACATAGAACTCGGCACACTTCCTGCGACCAAACAGTTGCGACGTTCCGTAGGGAACTGACATCTGTTCGCGTCATCAGGCACAGACTGATGCGCCTATGAATTCATATTCGTTGTTCATTCTAGGTTTTCCTGTTTTGCATGTGTGAGTGTGTAACTGGTATCAATGTAATTAATACTATCTCATGCTTATATACTACCAACGAATGACTTTCAAACCTTTTAACTACATTCCAGCAGTTATATGCCTATGCTTTATTTCGAGTTACATATGATTTAGTTTTCTGTTTATCTTTTATCTTTGATAATTTAATTAACATTTCAGTTTGTTTTCTATCATCGGTAATACATTTATCATCAAGTAAATGCTTGTAAACTTTAATATTTTCTTTTTAAATAATCAATGTAAACGTATAGTATCTTCTAATGTAGTTAAATGTATGACAAAGCGTATTGTCTAATTTTCGCCACCAATAAAGATGATAAATAAAATAAATAATTATTTACATCCAGTGTAATCCTGCAACGGTGTATGCCCAATAAATTGTTTTAAATAAATCTTCCCGATTGCGAAAATCATTCAAAGAGAGTTCTTTGCAATTTAAATGTTTTGGAAGATTGAACAACAATTTACCAGCGCCTTTTTTAAAATATCTCAGTAATGTATTCAATCATCTGAACTGAATTTCTGTACCATAGTTTGAATGAAAAAAAAAATACAATTATATCAATTAAAATAGTGGGTAAAATAATGAAATTAGCGTGAACTTTTACCCGGCTTCGATTTTAATCTCCGCGCGTCTGCAGTCGTGAAAAGAGCGGGTGGGGGGAGGGGGAGGTAGCGGCGGTTATGCGGTTCTCAAACGCGGCGAGCCTTAATTGGGAGCTGGGAAAACGCTGCTCCATACACTGCGTTATTAGCACACGCGCGGGCGAAAACAGGGATCATCCGGGGTTGAGAGAGAAGGGGGCATGGGGGGAGAGGCCCAGTGATGGTGGAATTGATGGTGGAATTGATGGGGGGGGGGGGGGGGGGAGGGGAGGAAAGGAGGGGCGAGCTAAATAGCATGGCGCTGGATGGATGGAGTTCACGTGGAAGTCGACACGACATGGCTGGAGCCCAAGAGCAGATGGCAGCAGGGCGAGAAGACAAAGAGGCGCCATGCACGAAGCAGGATCGCTGTAACGTAACTGTTTGGACGGACCCGGGCCAATGAAAACAATAGTCGATGATTCAATAAATAAATAAATATATATATATATATATATATATATATATATATATATATATATAATCCTGTACATTCCATTTAAATCATGCACTTCATACAGGCCTTCGTCATTATCCGAACAGTATCAAATATTCACTATCCAAATCATCATTATTCGGAATCATCATCCGAAAAAAAAAGGAGTAAGTATGAGTAGTGAGTGACAGACTGCGCAAATGCGACAAGAAACGTTTTGTATTGCAACTAATTTATACATCAACAATTATGAATATAAACCAAGGAAAGTTTAATTTTAAATAATAATTTCGGCTCGATTATTTTTCAAACACTATGAATTATTCATTTAAATACTATAATTAATTTTAATTATTTTATCGAATTTATAAATTTAAAATTATATACGGTAGTGTGAATATCGTGAAAATAGCTGGATAAAGCATTATAAGAAAAAATAAACTTTAGAAGTGAGGTTCAAAGCTATCTGCACAAACTCGTAGTCATTGTTAATTCACTCCAACTCCTACATTACTTGCGTTGACTTTTAAAGTTTTTGTAATTGCAATAGGCGCATACCTACAATTCCTGTGGGATTATAACAAAATGTCGCTTACAATTTCTGAGAGTACTTTAATGAATTTTCGCTAACACAATTGGATAAATAACACAACAGGATATTACTTATCACTACAAAAATTACGGCTATGTTGATTTTTCTTTGTGGATTGCTTGTTGTCCGATTAAGTATATGATCCTCTTTGTTTAACTTAAGATATTTTTGATGTGTAAACATTTTATTTCGTCGGCGTACGGCATTTAGTAGAAGTAATTTCGTGAAAATGGAACGAAAGTCGACACAAAGATGGCGGACCCACGCGTAGCAACATAAACCCGTATATACTTACTTTCGTAACCATTAGGGAACATACCTACAAACGAATGGTGGACCAAATGAATTTATGCTAGTGAAACTACCCCGTAATATATTTGGTAAACTAAAATAGTCATAGTAAAGAGTAATCTCAAGCTTTAACATACATACGAAAACTGGCAATACAATGAATATAATGCATATTCTCCTCCCAATTTATCAACGGGCTTGGTAGCACAAAGGTAGAGCACCTCAAGGAATGTGGTTAAGTTTTTTAAAGGTCGTTATAATATTATATTATAATAATGTTGACTCAGCCAATTTAGGTTAAAGTGTGTTTGTAGTAATTATTTACATACTGGTTTCATTCGTTTACACAAAAAATAAATATACACACTTATACTAAGTGTTATAGAAATGTAACTTCTAATGTGTGCGGAAACTTTAAAGTATTAAATGTGTAATGGATTTTAACAAGATAGACAGTATTTTGATAAAATTCCTGATAAAAAAAAATTGGGTCCAATGCCGGGTTTTAGAATTTTTAAAAAAATCTTTTTCGCTTCTATTAGAGCCGTTTATAATTTCTGTTTATGTGAAATTTCTAGTTTAAAATTTCCTGTTGTTTCGTGCTGCCATCTGCGGGTGATGGTGGCAAGCAACGTTTACGATTCAGGCAGCGAATTCTAACGGCGGGCGCAGAAAGTAAGAGTGTGATTCGCGTCTCGAAATTTCGGTATGTACTTGAAATGTGAATATTTTATTAATTAGTATGTATATAACGTTCGATATTATTCTAAAGAATTATACTTTAAATTTCGTCCGTGTTACGTATTATAAGTTTATTCGCAACATGAACAACATGAGAACACATGAATTTGCTCGTTACCGAGATTAGATGTTTACACATCACTGGCGAGTGCTGAAGACTCGTTCACATTTGTTTTATTGTAACTTCATTTTTTTTGGTTAGCTTTCGGCGTAGTATCTCAATTATACTTAGAAATTTGTATTACAGATTTGATTATAGTTTTGTGGTTTGGTTTTGTTATATTATTTTTCTAGAATTATGACTCGAAAGCATAAGTCAAACCTTTCGTATTTACTTTAGAATAGTTACAAAATTAAGTAGTTCTTTCCTAATTATTTTAAAATTCTTTTCGTTTGTGATATTTTTTTTACTGCTGTACCCGAGTATCTTTTAATATATCAGTTTCAATGCTGTGTTTGATTTTTTGAAATATTTAGACATACATATTGCGTCATAATACAAAATTGTATTTAAATAAAATAAAAGCCTGGGACTGTTGCAGTACCATTGTAAACAAACGCACATGTCATCCATCCATCGTGTCTATGCACAGTCAGCCAATAAGAAGACAGACGCGTCACAATGGTATGGTTATTTATTAGCTTTATGGTTGTGATTTTACTAACCATCTCTACAACCAACTGTAGGGGAAAAGGTATCATACTCTTTCCCCTTATAAAAAAAAACTTGATTGCTGTCTCTTTAGTCTTTTTATAATTATGTTTATTAGACATTTGATTTTACCGGTTATACTTGTTCACTAACTAAACTTAGGCCCCAATTTGTGTGTGTGTGTGTGTGTGTGTGTGTGTGTATATATATATATATATATATATATATATATATATATATATATATATATATATATATATATATATCCAAAAACAAAGTAGCAAAATTATTTAGTTTTAATGGAATTTTTCACACGTTTGCAAATTTTGGCCAATGGTCAAAGCGACAAGTAGAAAATTAGTATTTTGCAGACGATTTGCGTGGAATTGTTTTTAATATATTTTTTTTTCAAAATCACTTTTTTTTAACCTAGAACAGAAACAGATTTCTGAAACTAATAGCAGTAAATTGCAATAATTTACATAACAATACAAGTTTGATTGGTTTTTATTGTTTTTAAGTAGTGTACCTTCAAAACGGAAACTCATTGTAAACACAAACAACCCCAGCTACTATGAACATAGTACGAGGTATCAATCGATAAAGTTACATAAAAAAAACTACCAGTTAACTCTTAAAAATATTCACCGGCATAGCAGGGTGTACCAGTAACTATCGTGCTATATTGCCTTTGTGTTTGCTATACCAGCAATAAAAGTACGTTCCCTTAAGCCTAGCTTTGATTATGGATTAAATCCCAAGTCTCAGCAAAACAACACATTAACATTGCAAACAATAGGAAGTGACTCAAACTGTTATAAAAACCACTCTCTTAATATATAAATTTATAAATAGTGTAAAAACATACATCTTTTCATACAAAAAAAAAGTTGATTTGTTAAAATATATTATAGCAGTCCACCGTCGTATTTGCTGCAGACACACATTTCCAGTTGGAAAAACATATAAGACGAAAGTCGTTAAAATTTGAAAATGTATACTTGATAATTAAATTTTCAGTTATAGTAAAAGTTGAAAATACATACTGCTAAAGGTAGATTATAAAAACAAAGAAATATAAATAATTTTAAATAAAGACCCTTACCTATAGCATTGGCTGTATAACTCAATTTACAGTATTTTGTTTTTATAACAAAACATTCACTTACACGCCTTCATTACACAACACCGCTTTTGACACCATGTTTTTATTTTACACAGAAAAAAAACTGACCATTCGTAGTTCCCATAAACGCTCATAGATAGAAGTGCAATCACGTATTTTACGATAGATCGATAGTCACACTTACAGGTTGTGCGTATCGAGCCATCGAGGATCAGTAGTGTATTGTATTTGTCGAACGGCCGGAGCATCGAAACCCGATTGTAATTAATATTTTTCCAGTATGCATACTTTGTACTTTTTGAAGAATAAGAAAAATCTGTTTATTGAATTAAATTATTGATATTTTTGAACATATTTAGCTCCGTGTGTATATTTTCAGACAGCTGTGTTTCAAGTAGTCACAGATAAACTTCATGGTAGCTTTGAATATATATACTGTATAAAAGTCGCGAGTGGATAGGATTTACTCTACGTTTTTCAGAAGCGTATGATGAGCAGCTTGGGAACTTCACCGCTGCAGTGCGCTGCCGTAACGCCCTGTATCGTCTTAGTTCTTATTTACACGTTAGAGCGCAGCACTGTCGCCCGCTGTCATTCCCCGCACCCCCCATCGATCATTCACTGCAGCTCAAGGTCTTTCTCCGGGAGGGGGAAGGGGTGTCTGAAGAGTTGGACACTTGTCCGCTAGGGACCACCACAAGTCGATGCCCTAGAGATGGTGGCGATTGCGGCGGTGAATTAACCAACTACCTCAAAACCGTATTAGAAATTTTAACCTGGGCTGGCGACTTCTATACAGTATATATATTCAAAGATGGTAGTAACAGTAATATAAGCCATTCCCGCCCGCCCAACTGCGCATTCATTGTTGGCTAACATGTGACTGTACGGGTACGGGTACGGGTACGGTACGGGTACGATGGGATCGGTGAGCAGGCTGGAACGTTGCTTGGACAGCGCAGCATTACGCCGAGATTAAAAAAAAAAAAAAAAAACTTGTCATTGTAAAAAAATTAAACAACTAAACTACATAACATTTTTTTAAAGGTTATTTTCCTAAATGAACATAGCCTCTAATATTTAAGTTTTTAATACCTCGTTCTCTGCAGTGTGTGCGTGGAGTCCACGTACGACTGAAGTGATACTTCTTGCTTATTAGGTATAGGCAAGGGCGAAGGAACCGGGGGGGAGACAAGGGGGACGTGTCCCCCTGAACTTTTTGGGTGGAGGGGACTGTCCCCCCCCAACTTTCTTGACCGTGATATTTTTATTTTATAATATTATTCTGCTCAACTTTTTTTGTAATTTCTTCACTCTCAAATTTAACTTAAGGAAAAAATAATAATTTTAACATCGATGTATCCAATGGTTAGATACAAAAACTGCTTAAAAAGAGCTATTTTGCACTTTTAAAATCAAAATTTTCTGGTGGAGGACCCCCGGACCCCCCGACTTAGTAAGAGGGGAATCGGTTTACATGACATCAAAATCATTTATTTGTCCCCCCCAACTTTATGAACACAGCTATGCCAATGGGTATAGGCGCAGATAAATTATTTACATTTTCAATCACACTGTTCACATAAAAAATGAATGACACTTTTAAAGTTAATTGTACAAGTTAATAACTCAGTTCCACACAAATAAATAAATAGGTAATGGATACTTAAATATAATAAAATAATTATGGTAGCGCCAATCGTAAGCCGTTATGAAAACTGAAGAGTAGACTAATCACAAGGAGCGTTACAAGAATTATGAAGCTCGCTGCTACGTCATTTCTAACACTCCCTTGCCGTCTCCACTTCCAAACGTTACAACTAGCATATAGCATGCTACGCTACATACCTAAAACCACTCCCCCCCCCCCCCCCCCCCCCCCAAACGAATCCATTTGACTGCTAGTGCATGCGTTAGAGTGACGTCGCCGGTGAGACACAATCCTCCTTCACCGGTTCCCCCACCACGTACCTAACTATTCCCCTCATGCGATCGGAATTTTTGTAACAGTCAAAAATTGTAGCCCTTTCAACAAAGAAGTTTTATTTAAAAAAAAAAATAATAGTGATTTTTAAGGTTTGGCAGTTGATTTTGTTCAATGTTCATTATCGAAGGATATTATTTTCCTGATAAAACTAGGAAAGTAATCGTTGGTGGATATAGCCTCAAAAAATGCTGGTGGTTTTAAGCATATTTTACTAAAGAGAATATGCTCAGGAGATTACCTACTTGTTTGTACGTAGGTCTGTGTGTGTATGTTTGTGTATGTACCTGTATATAAATATATGCTTGTAAATATATGTGTGTCACACTATAAACTTTTCTCCTATCTTACCAAATACAATTACATTTGATATGGAGGAGTTTTAAATTTTCTATATGTGATCAAAATTAAGTTACCAAACCCTAAGCTCTAAATGACAAATTATTAATTACAATATGTGCATCCTAGATCTTAAAATTAATTATTTGAAAAATTTGTGCAAAATTATTAACTTACATTTTTAAATATAAGTAAAACACTTTTGCTGCAGTTAGATACATTTATAAGTTTCATTACATATTCTAATTTTCTAATTATTATCAACACTGTTAAAAAAAATTCATTCTTGCAGGTGACAATAAAAAAAACACTTTTAAAATTTCTCTAAAATATTTGAAATTAATAAAATACTGCACAACAGTAAATCTGTCCGTGTGGGGATTTTAACTTGCAGTATCTCATTGTTAAATTTCCATACTTTAACAATTGAACCATTAAATCATTTAACCATTAGGGCTTAAATACAAAAAAATTTATAAATTATACTTGAGTTGAGTTTATGTTTATAAATGGATTCAAAATGCTTCGTATGGTTTTAAACAATGCAACAACATTCAAAATGTAATAATCAAATTTTAAATATTTTGTTGATCCCTGATACCTAAGTTATCAGTGGGAGCTTATCCAATGTGCAAAAACTTACACATACAAATATAATTGATGGCTGGCTAGGATATTTTTGTCATGGATTTTTGTCCTACCTTCAAACTTTCAACACCACCATGTTTCACAGTGTGTCGTTTTTCGGGCATGCAAAAACTGAATGACAGCTCTCAATTCACATGTGGTGGGGCTCAAATACTCTTAGTCCCTTTTGGCTGTTCACAAAAACATGTACGTACACAACACAACCGCTACCACTATCTTGGTCGTACATGAGAATCAGAACCTGATTGTAATGCAGTGATTTGTTTTTTAACTCTTAGACACTCAGAAACTGGATCAAGAATGATTGTGTGTCTGAATACATTGAGTTTTCTAAATATCCATAAAACAATGCAATTATTTTGTGTATAAAAATTTAGTGCTATAGGAACAGGCATGTTTTTGTTATGAAATAAGCCTGTTTAGAACCAAGTATTTTAACCAAAATTTTTCCAGGAGATAAACTCCTGGACTTCTGCTTTGCAGACGAACGTCACAGTGTCTCTACATCAACAATTTTGCAGATACTCCCCTTCCCCTATTTCACCATCACTTTTTGATCGTCCTCCCCACAAAGTGGCTTTGTGTACGTCCCTGAAGACTGCAATGCAGCCTACAAAAACACTCGCACATTACTTATCCTTACTCGGTGACAATGGATGATGCCTGCTTTTTCTTCTCCAGACACATGAATCATTCTGCTAACACAGTGGCAGCTAAAGTGTATTACAAGGGTAAACCAAACATTTTCTCCTCAATAATAGTATGTGTGTCTTTGTGTGAAAATAGCATTTGGAAACGTACTTTCAAAATTAAAATACTGTGTTGCACTGATTGGTTCCCACTATCTGGACATACCTCATAGAACGAATATTAAAACAGCAAAATTGTGAAGGAATTGTTTTATTCCACAATTCCTGTCTACATTCCCGTCTACGTGTCAGTACAAAAATTAAATTTCTCATAATTTTATGGAAAAAATTTCTTAGTAACAATTCAATACATTTCATTTCACTTATAAAAAATTACAAAATACAGTACACTAATAATAATTTCAGAGTGATTGGTTACTGGATATTTGGAAGTAATTGCAGATATATTATAAAAAGTTGAAAGAAAAATGATTTCCTTTTTTATGTATATGTACTGACGTTACCTCTAGTGCTCCCTCTGGTTGCTTAGGCCGTTGTTGCCCATTGCCGTTAATACGGGGCTGTGCCCGGCCCTCCCTTCTCTCACCGGTGCAGTGCTACGAACGTGTAAAGTGCAGCGGAGAGAACGGCCTCGCGGCCGATATATCGACAGCCGCCCGCATGGCTATCACATGACATTTTCATGTTCCTTCGTGGGGACGTGGTGTATTAATCTGCCAGATATGAATTTAAGTAATTATCGAATGTAATTTTAAAGGATTTTGTCGTGTTATTATGTTTCATAAATCAAACAACTTATTATCCACTGTGTGCTTCCGTCTACGGAATTGGCCGCACCGCGCGAGGCCAGCTCAGTCATCGCTCTGTCTGCGCAGAGGCCGGATGCGATCGTGCATCGCGGAGCCTTCAGCATTCTGTCGTCTCCTTCCGTCGTAACTGCAATAGACGCAAGTCACCCAGAACTGTTTTATTCGCTCCGCGGCCGGCCTCCACTCAACTTGGCCTACCCAGTCAGCCGCTCAGTGTAATTATATTTCTGTAATGCCCCATGCGCCGGTACTAAGTGATCTCGTAGTTGAGGGGCCACATCTCCTCGGTCTCCGCGGGCCTGCTGCAGGTTTTGGACGTTGCCCGCACAGGGCTGCCTCCGAGCTGAACGTGTGAACTATCATTTCAACTTCGGGCTTAGCAGGAGGGGAGTGTAATGTTACTGCGGGACGTGGACCTACAGGGGCCCTCTGCCTAAGCATAACATGTAACCAATAAGCTCAGTGTAAATGGTGCACTCGGCACTGCGTGGCCATATTTAACGAGTTTCTTGTACGAACTGATCGTCTTTCGTGTCCCCACTGTTGGGTACAACGTCAGTGTGCTTGACCAGTGACGCCAACTTTCGTTACACCATTTTCAGGGTGTACAGAGTTGCTGAGTGGAGTAAAACAAACATATTACAAACGGAGTTTACCGTCATTTCCCATGGTCCCCTGTCCCCCAGCCGTGTGGCCCACACCCACCCCATGAGAGATAGTGCATCGGCTAGCCGGCGCACAGGACTTGAACCCACGACTCTTCACCTTCACCGGGGGAACAGGCGAGACACGTCAGTACATGCAACTGATAATGCTTCTACAACTTTGTTTATTGTTTTCATTTAGGCTGCAAAATTTCCACCAATTTCAATTGCCTTTTCAGTGAGGGAAGCTTTTTTCATTCTGCTTGTTGTATGCAAAGTGATTCCAAATATATCTTCATGATAGCGCTTTTCTTCCTGCAAATAAAATTTAAAAAAAATTATTATTTCTGACATTGTGACTATGTAATTACAAACAAAATGTTTGCTGTTCTAAATTACACTGACACCTGCGTGAAGAACATTTTTACAATATAGAGACCTTTATGCTGGAACCACAACAGCAGGACATGATGGACAATAAGCAAATAAAATAATTTTCTGACCAGTCATGTTCGACACATCGGTGACATCAGTGAGACAAAATATGAGTGTTGTGCCTCACTTTTTGATTAGAATGACTTTCTCTTTCCAAAATGTTGCGAGCACATTACTAAAATGAGCGTCCCAATTTTGTTTTCGAAAGATGGTTAAATTGGTGCCATATTATTTTGTAGGTTTTTTTTACTACATATATCTGTTAAATCTTTTAAATATGTTTAGGCACAATGTTTAATTTGTCCTCAACACATTTATCTCAAATATATTTATTTAAAAACAAAAAAAAATCTAAACATTGATGTCTATCATCTGTTTGGCACAAATGTAATGGCAAAGAATCAGTTGATGAATAATTGTTTGGTTTTGTTTGTCGCGCAGATAAAGCATCAGGTTAAAAATAATTCAATACCTATTTTGTTGTTGCATCGTATCCTTGTGTTGCGCCTGCTGTCGTGCAATTGTGATTCCAGTATTAGAGATGGATTAAGGGTGAAAGAATGAGATGGAGGAATGATAGAATGTATTCTGTGGAGGAAATGGGAGTATCGCAAGATAACCCTCTAGCTCATTGAAATGTCAACCATTTAATAATTCAAGGTTTGACCGCATGGGGAATCTAGCCATGTGAACTACTTAAAAAAATTTTGAACCTGACTCCACTGGAAATCAAACCCAGTTTGCCTTGGTAGAAGGTGAGTGATCTTACCCTTAGCCAATTTGGCCCTCTGATAGAGTTAGTGATGACTACTTAAAGAAATTCTGAATGGCTAGGTTTGATATGTGGTCACTAATCCAGAAGGTATTTAATATCAGATAAGAATGTATGCGTAGTTAGAGAGAGACAACTTCATTTTGGATACAATTGGTGAAAATTTATAAAATAAAATTTATATACATTGTTCAACAATAAGGAGCAAATATCAAATTTTAAGTTAATTTTGATTATGTTTGATAATAATAAAATAACAAAACAAGTTCATAACTTCTTTTGCATGCTCTTGTTTGAATACACACAAATACATTTCACCTTACAAATACATTATTGTAGATAAAAATGATTAAGGTAAACAAAAAATATGTGATGTAAAATAATTGCCAAGACTTGTAGCGTGCGTTTGTAAGTTACGGCTGATGTCCGCTGGCTTGCTTTGGGACCTAGCTTCGAACTTTGAGGGGAGGGGGGGATTTACTGGTGGGTTTTGTTTGGTATGGAATTAACTCCTAGTTGAATGGCGAATCCAAAATTTTGGAAAAATAACAGCCCTTTAAAAGACTATTTTAATGTGTTTCTTACATCATTAAAAGTCATTAACAACACTTTATTATTAATTGTTTTAATGGGTAATTTAAGTTAAAAAAATTATATTCTAGTAACACTAAAAAAAATGTAAAATAATATGTTAAAAAAAATTGAATGGACTTTATAGGTCAGGTGTGGACTGAAGTAAATATATTTTTTATCATCCTTCCCTTTTTTTAGGGCTTTGGATTGGTTTAGGAGGGGGGAGGGTGATCCGATAGCCCCCATGGCCCCTCCCATGTGACTGCCACTGGCTTAAGAGGCTTCAACCTGTGGCGGAGCGGTACACAGTCGGGGATCATGAGAGGAATGGTGGGTGGGAGAGGTTTGACCTCGGGGTATGGAGTCGGCAAAGGACGGGTGTGACCTGGACTTCAGAACCCTGGGAACACCACTCACACAGCTGTGGAATCCCAGCAGTCCTTATAGTCGGCGTCCGGTCTTGGCGGTTACAAGGGACCAACTGGCTATGCCTAGCTATCCGGAAGGGTAGCTGGAAGAGGGGAAGGGGTGGGGTGAATGATGTTGCACGGGACGCACTCCACAATGTAACATCTACACACACACACACACGCACGCACCCTGACTTGGGCATTGGCATCTCATAACGGGAACGGCGGGAGGTTCAACCTTACGGTAGGTACAACAAATCCAAAACTTCTGTGATTTGTACTTAACGCAAGATTGGTGGGGACCAGTCGGAGGAAGACCACTGATTACCTTCAGGTTGTGCATTAATTTGTCCACTTCAATCTGTGTCATGTTGCCCCGATCCATGAGGATTGCTTCAACTGTTTGGTGGACGTCTTCGGCCATCTTACAGTCCCCACACACGTAGAAGTGGCCGCTTTCTTGGGTGAGCATGCGATGGATGTCAGAAGATTGTTCCAGCAATAGATTTTGTACGTATGTCTGAAAAACAAAATGCAAGATGATAGGTCCTGCAGTGTGTTCTCTTTAAAGACTTCTCACTGAAAAAAAGATGAATCATTTTTGTAGGCTTTCACATCCTAATCACCACTTTTGTCTGCCATAACATAAATATAATGTTAGAGTCAAGATAAATCATTGTAATGTACTCCCAAGTTCAAAACCAACTCAGTGGAAATGCTGCTTTGTTGATTATTATTTTACTCTGGACTATCAAACTAAGAAGAATAAATTTGCATTTACTCAAATATAAGACACTACCGATTATAAGACAATATTGATATTATGACACATCCTTCTTTTGTGCCTTATTTTATCTATAAAAACAAAGTTAACTTACTCATATATAGTTTAATTCAATTCAAGAAAAATATTTATTATAAAGGGTAAATAGTGTTACTGGTTTATTGGTTCTTTTAAATAGTTATATCAACTCCACATCACTTCCCAACAGGTTTTGTGTGCAGGCTGTACCTGGGGACATTATCTGGCTGCTTGGATACGTAAACTGCTCAGTGTCTTTTTGAATAAACATAAGCCTTGCCTACAGTAAGGTACGCCTGTTACTGGCTGTCAAATTGCCGCTCCCTTCTCTTGTGCTGCATCCTGAATTACTATACTTCTTATTATGAATGTTGATGAGTTAGTCTGCAAATGTGGTAAGTCTTTAGTAAATGCTGTAAACCTCATCCATTTAAAAAAAAAATATCTAATTCTTAATAGTCTTAAAATCAAATCAATTTTGGCAAATACCATTGATTGTAAGATGCACCACATTTCTTGATCTCAAAAGGTCACAATCAAGTAAATTATGGTATTAATTGTGGTTTAATTTTTTGCTCAGGACACTTGGAAACACAACTTATGCATCACCTAGTAGTGAAGAGTCCAATTGTTTTGTGATTTTGTACCAATGTAAATAAAAATGAAATAAATAATGGTATGTAAATGTAACATGTCAAAAAAATAAAACATTTCAGAAGTACTGTATATATACTATAGAATAACTAAATAAAGCTCTGTGATAAAAAAAATACAAAATGAATTACCTATGGTTTTACTGTGATTTTATGCAATATGTGTTGGTTTTCTTTTATTGTTTAATACCTAATTTTAATGACTCGCCTTCATACTTGTGTTGTAGATGTTGGTGCCTCATCATGAATTTTGTCAGGTCCATAAAATCAAGAAGTGCTGTGTTTTAGAAAGAAGACTAATATGACCCCACTCAGATATATATAAAGCAATTTTTTAATCATGTTGTTTCTTCTGAAGCTCTGTGTGTCATATGTGTGTCGAGGTAGGCAGGGCCCTTAATTATTTTACTTTTGGTGACTTCAAAATAAGTACCAATTACCTTTGGAACTCCAGGTTCCCGTGAAAGAGCCAGAAACACTTTGTCCAGCACGCCTTTCTCAAGCATGGCTGCTTTCTCTTCCTTGTAGAGGTCCATGGTGTTCCTCTGACAGCCAAAAAACAGCCACATTTTGCCAGGCTGAATACCTGAGTCTGCGAACAATACAACATTTATTTTTGTTGGTTTAATGTTTACTTTGCCTCTGATATATTAAAAAATAATAATAAATACAGTGCATTTTAAGTGGTAACTGTTAATTTAAAAATGAGCAGGTGTGGAAATATAATAGAAATTACATAGTTATGTATTTCCTCAATGCTAAGAAATTTTGTTACATTGTCAAATGTATACTGTAATGTAAAAAATCTAAAAATTAAAAATAAACATGGTATTTGTTAGCAAGACAGTTTATATATATATATATATATATATATATATATATATATATATATATATATATATATATATTTTAATAGAGGCACAACATACAAATGAACATAGTGCATAAAAAATGCTAATTATTTGGACAGTGTACAAAAAATAATAAAACATATAAATAAAATATTTAAGCTATAAAAATTTAAAACAGCTATAAAAATTCAGAACACAAGTTTCAATTTTCATATTTACTGAACATAAATTTTGTGTCTCTTTAGTGAAATTTTTGTGCATGAACTGTAGGCATCCTGTCTGACGGAGTTCTGTTAAACTCTTTTTTAGTGTGCCTTAATTTGGTAAGACCAGAATTTTTTAAAAATAACTGTGGCATTTGTTTTGCAGGTTTTGTAATATTTGCTGGGATAGGAACTACTAACACAAAGTTTGAACTGCATTTTGATTATGCTAATTTGCAATCTGAGTTATGATATTTTTAATGTGAAGGTATATGGGTCATCATTAATTGGAATTTCATGAATTATGTGGATGAACTGAAATAAAGTTCATAGTTGATGAATTAGAGCTTAGTTACTCGTCAAAACCTGGACGATCAGGGGTGATGAGATTAGAATGGAGGATTGATTGAATGAACGGTTGAAGGGAAACAAACGGTTTCACCCCGAGAAAAATTAAACTGCTTGTGGCAACGTTCACCATGTTTCCCAATTGTGATAAATCCCAGTTGGTACTGTCGGGAATCAAACCCGGAATACAACCTTGATGGTGATTTGCCTACATAGGTTTAGTATAAAAAGACTTCCCCGCTAGTCCCATATATTCTTTGCTAAACGTTAATCCTGTGGCAACGTTGGCTGGTGGGAAATATGTAATGCACCTCGCATGGCCAGCAGCTGTGCCATCCTGTGCTGCCAGAACCCTCGGAAAGGTGCGATGCCTGTTCCAGGGCCCACCATCACGACCGGCTGCGATATGTTCACTGGCAGTGAGAAGTTGTGCGCGCTGTAGAAAGAAACAGGTTTTTTGTGTCATTTTACAGTTGTAGCTAAAGCAACCACACTAAAATTGATAAAATTATAAGTTCATTTTACAGCTGAAATAATATTTTAGTTGTTATTATATACTACTATCAAAAGAGTATGTTTGATATTAGAGATTTAAAGTTAGTGACTTAAGAAAATTTTCCAAATTTACATTACTGTTATGTGTATGTGTGTGTGAGAGAGAGAGAGAGAGAAAATATATATATTTATAACATTCTTTGCACACAGATGATATATATGTATAACTGTATATATATTTATTTATGTTCCTACACATTAAATACCGTAATTTGGTAGTCTTGAAAGTTTGATGGTACAAACATCTGATTTATCTCACATTTCATTTCTGTGAGGCATTTGCATTAGCTGAATAATTGTCATAATGCAACAGAGTGTAGTAAATTACATACAGTAAAACCTCGCTCGTACGGCCCCCGGTTCGTACGTACACCTCGGTCGTACGTACAGATTTTCAGAAACCGTGATAAATGAGGCAAAAAAATATATACATAAAAAAAATGAAAAGTGTAAGAAATTCGTTAAAGTTTATTAAAATACAGTTCCAACCTGCAGCGTTTACAACAAATATGGGCTATATACACATTGCATAAAAGTAAAAAAAAAAAAAAAAAAAAGGCAGCAAATTGATTGAAATTTACCGTCAATAGCCCGCCTTACGCGGAGAAAAGTCATTGTAATCGGTCAGCTGTTGTTACGGCGCGGCGTAGCTGCCGGCTGGCTCTCTTTGTTCGCTGAACTGCGCATGCGCAGTGTAACTCACTCTATGCTCCGCCCAGACTCGTGACCTTTCCTCAGCAGCCAGCCAATAGAAGCGAGCGTAGCGGAAAAAAATAAAAGCTCCACCTCCCGTGTACCAGTGTTGTCAAGTTCTAATACCAGTTTATTGGTATAAGCACCAGTTTTCTCGCTGCCGTGACATGTTCAAGATTACGTTTCTTCGTGATGTCTTGATACCAATAATTAATTATTTACGATCCCCAGAAATAAATGGTTAGTTTAAAAAATATGCGTCAACTGTACAATACTTCCGAAATGATAAAATACGTATAAAACAGTTACCAAGACTCCGCTTATTTTATCTTGTGAAGTTTATGTCTCGTACCAGTATTTCGGCTAAGTTGTGACAAATACAATATCAGACGAACAGCCACGTAATATTCCTGTTACGTTTATACATTCGTGAGTTTACGTTTTTACCTCACACATTTTAGATTGTCTCTGCTATAATTACTCTGACTTTTACACGCCTAGGCTTAAATAATTACGTGTTTAGAAATAAAAGCAACTTTTCATTTTATAAAATATGTATACTTTGCGATTTAAAATGTTCTTTGCCGACTATAAACGTTTCGTTTTTCACTATGTTTTTAGGCCTACTAGCTAATCTTATCTACACTTAAAGTACCCACAGTATTTTTTTTATTTGAGCAAATATATTGTGTGTTAAATATTATTTTATTGATATAAAATATTAAAAAAAATGTAAACACGGGGCTTACGACACTGCTTTCAGTGTCGAGTTTTTTTTTATGTTTACGTTTGATTAGCTCAAGTGTTGTTTCTGCATGAATAGGATATAATCTCGATCAAAAATACATCAGCATAATACATAGACACGGCAGGTCATTTCCCGTGGCAGCAGGACACGGCAACGGCAATTAATTTCCCGCGGCAGCGGTGGGGTTGATGGTGGGGAGGGGGGTAACCACAAATGGACGTAATTTGGCCTCGCTGGTTCGTACGTACAACTCGGTCGTAAGGACAAATTTTGGAGAACCGTGAGTGTACGTAGAATCGAGGTTTCACTGTATCTATTAGAATTAAGTTATCATGTAACACAGCCTATAACTATTTTTAAAGAACAAAATTACTAAACATTTTGACAATTGGGTCAAGACAAAATTTTTTTTTGAAATACAAAAAAAACAAAAAAAAAACAAGTTTTTTAAACACTTTTTCACCCTAAACTTGTTTAGATTAGTGTGTCTCCATTGTAATTTGTTTTACCTTCTGACAAACAGATGAATGTTCGTGCCAAGCATGCAGTCTTGGAGGTAGTTCGAGCATACACCATAGTGGAGTGGTCCTTCGCCCCCTAATGAAAAACACAAAAACCGCTTTAATGTGTTTTTTTTCTGGCTCATGTTCTCAGAGTATGAATGTTACAGTTTTATCCAGTAGTTAAGGATGACTAGTTTTGCAGATAAAAATAAAATAAATTAGGAGTTACAGTTACCTCATTAATACAAACCTGAAAAAGTCATAATTTTGGTACTTTGTAATAACGAGGTTTGTATCAACCAAACTATTGCAAAATTAGTTTAATAACATATTTTGTATAATTTCGTACGAAAATTCACATAAAAGTTATATTAAATTTTGTCTCAGTTGCTTAATACTCCTAAAAAAAAATAGAATGTGTTCAAAGAAAACTTGCAGTAGGAATTACATATATAACACATCCTTAAAATCTAAGAAGTTAGGTACTGTTTCACTTCTGCAATATACATCTGTGTATACATAGCAGAATATTGACTTCATTTTTAAGTTATACTTCTTTAGCCCCATTATGAAAAAAAAGATGAGAGTGAATTTTTACAATGATCGCACTGTGGTAATGTAGATGTTGGAAGGTTGGTACGCGGTGTGTGTAGAATGGCGACTAGAGAGACGACACGTGTGTAAGATTGTAACATCAGTTGTACAGTGTATGTTAATGAAAGAGATAATAAAACATCAATACATGGCGCAGTCGGTATGTCCAACTAACTAGGATTTACATCAAATGTCCTGACGTTAACGGTAATGTTGATCACCTAGCATTCGGGAGTGCTTGTACATGTTTAGTAAATTCAACATGGCTACTGCTTTTAATGTTCCTGCCAATTTATCGCTCACGGGCAACTTAGCAGAAAACTGGAAAAAATTTTGTCAAGCATTTCAGATCTATCTTGAGGCTTCGAATCTACAATCACAGAGTGAATCACGCAAGATTGCTATTCTCCTAAATGTAATTGGGGAAGATGCGTTGGATGTATACAACACCTTCACCTTCACTGCAGACGAAGAAAAGAACAAAACTGTTGCCACAATTCTGAACAAATTTCAGGCCTACTGTAATCCAAAGAAAAACATTCTTCATGCAAGATTCTTGTTTTATAACCGCAAACAGAAGGAAGGTGAACAATTCGATGCTTTTGTGACGGAGCTAAAAACACTGTTGCGGGATTGCGAATTTCAAAACACAGATGAAATTCTACGTGATAGAATTGTCTTTGGAACACGAGATCGGGCGACACAAGAAAAGGTGCTGAAAATTGGAGATGTTACTCTGGACGAAACAATTCGAAGATTCAGAACAGCAGAAATCACTAGCACACAAGCAAGTCAGGTTATTAACTCCGGTGAAGAAAGCCACTGCAAAATCACAGTGGATGAAATGAAGTACAGAAAAAACAGCCAATACCGTACCACGAAAGCCCCAAATGTACAACGAACAACTGTTGAAATTGCTTGTAAATGGTGTGGCTATCAACATGCAAGAGACCGATTGAAATGTCCTGCACGTGGAAAACTGTGTTCCCACTGCGGACGCATGAACCATTTTGCCAAGGTATGCAACTCACGTGCAATTGGTGATAAGCAACAAGTAACTGAAGTAAAATGTAGTTGTGACAATACACAACATGCTGCTGAGTATGAAGATTACTACTGTGATGAGATCTCAGCCAGGCCTACCGGTGAAGATCATAACTGCGGTGCAAATACAAGATGTGAAGTGAACACCATTGCATTGTCAAAAAGTTGGACTGAAACTTTTCTTGTAGAAAATCTCGTGAGTGTCAAATTCAAACTTGACTCTGGTGCTTGTGTCAACATCTTACCCCTTACAACCCTCTCCAAACTGCAGTGTGTCAAACCAAGCATCAAGTTGCGACAAGAAAACATGTCACTTGCTGCTTACAACAACACTCACATTGATGTTGTGGGCCTTTGTGACTTAATGTTGTCTCTTAACAATTTGAATTCCTTGGAAACATTTGTGATACTGAATGAAGATTCTGTGCCAATCTTGGGACTTCCGACTTGTGAGAGGTTAGGTATTCTACAGAAGAACATAGTCGATGAAGTGTGTCAGCTATCCAAAGAAAACATAGTGACTGCCTTCAGAGATGTTTTCACTGGCATCGGTAAGTTTGAGGGTGACTACACTATTAAGCTGAAAGAGAACTGTGTGCCATCATCTAATCCACCTCATAGACTTCCCATCCAAATCAAAACACAGTTAAAAATTGAATTAGACAGACTTTGTCAGTTAGGCATAATAATCAAATGTGACAACCCAACTGAATGGGTAAACAGATTAGTAATTGTTGAAAAACCGAATGGATCATTAAGGCTCTGCCTTGATCCTCAGGATCTGAATGATGCCATCATCAAGGAGTATGTAGAATTACCCACAGTCAAAGATGTTGTTGCAAAGCTTGGCAAAGCAAAATACTTCAGTGTGCTTGATCTGAAGGACTCGTTTTGGCATGTCAATCTTGATGAACGCAGCTCATCATACTGTACTTTCTCCACTGTATTTGGCTCCTATCAGTTCAAACGACTACCCTTTGGTTTGAATATCTCCACTGAGGTATTTCAAAAATACAACACTCAAACATTTGGTGACATTGATGGTGTCATAATATATGTGGATGATTTGTTAATCTATGCTGAGGATGAGCAAGCTCATGACAATATTCTGAGAGAAGTGCTCAATAGGGCACGAAAGTGCAACGTCAAGTTTAATGTCCACAAATTTCAGTACAAAGTGAAAGGGGTTAAGTATGTTGGTCACACTTTCACAGAAGGTCGTGTACTTCCAGATGCAGACAAGATCTCAGCCATTGTAAATTATGATGTACCTGGATGTAAGCAAGACCTTCAACGTTTTCTTGGTTCGGTTAACTATCTAAGAGACTTCATTCCTCACTACACTGAAGTCACCACCCCATTGCGCAACCTTTTGAAAAAAGACTCTGAATTTGTTTGGGACCCCAATGTTCATGGAGTAAGCCTTCAGAAGCTGAAGGCTATACTAATTTCAGAACCATTCCTACAAACGTTTGATGAGTCAGCAGACATTGTAATTCAGACTGATAGCAGTAAGGAGGGTATAGGTTGTGTTCTGTTGCAGCATGGCAAACCTGTGTGCTATGCATCCAAGTGTCTTTCACCTACAGAAATCAATTATGGTCAGATAGACAAAGAATTTTTGGCAGTCTTGTTTGCATGCAAGCGTTTCCACCAGTACATTTATGGTAGAGACGTAACCATTCAAACTGACCATCAACCTTTACTGTCTGTAATGAAAAAAGAAATTCACAAGATCTCATCTAGAAGACTACAAAGCATAAGACTTAAACTGAGCTTGTATAAAGTGCATCTTGTTTATGTACCTGGTTCAAAAATGTTTGTAGCTGATGCGCTAAGCAGGGCGTGTTCAAAAGCTGATGTCACTGATGTTGATGTTTCCTTAACTGAGGTGGTACACACAGTAAACATGTCCAATGACAACAAATTGATTTTCCAACAGGAGACAGCAAAGGATGCCCTGTTAGCCGAATTGAACAAACTGCACTCAAATGGATGGCCAACATCAAAAACTAAAGTACCAGACATTGTAAAATTCTATTATAAATTCAAAAATGATGTTGTAGTCGAAGAAGGTCTAGTATTCTTGGGACATAGAATCATGGTTCCTGCATCCCTCAAAGACTTTGTATTAGAGCACTTGCATCGGTCACATTTTGGCATCTCAAAAACCAAAGCCAGAGCTAAAACTTTGTTCTATTGGGCTAACATGGACACGGACATTGAAAACACTGTGGCAAAGTGTGGTCTCTGTGAGAAATTTAGCTCCAAAAACCCGAAAGAGCCCATGATATTACAAGAACCACAAACTTTACCATTTCAGAAAGTGGCTTGTGACATCCTCGAATTTGGCTCGGGTGCCTATCTAGTACTCTGTGATTACTATTCCAAGTGGGTAGAATTAGTTCCTCTCACCTCCAAGAGTTCATCTGCTGTTGTAAGGGTCTTAAAAGTAATTTTCTCAACACATGGTGTACCCAATATCTTGGTTGCAGACAACATGCCTTTCAATTCCTTTGAAATGCGAGAGTTTAGCAGAAGTTATGGCTTCACCATTCAAACTGCAAGCCCATATTATCCCAAAAGTAATGGTCTGGCAGAGCGGGCAGTAGGGATTTGTAAAAAAATGTTAAAAAAGTGTGCAGAGCAAAATCTTGATGTTCATACAATGCTACTTGAATATCGCAATACTCCCATTCTAGGTTCACATTTCAGTCCAGCTCAACTCTTGTTCAGTAGGAGAACCAAAACTACTCTGCCAATTCACAATCACTTGTTGAAACCTAAAATTGTTGAAAACTTTGATTTGTTACAGGCACGAAAAAATTTCCAAAACAAGCAGCATTATGACAAGACTGCCAAGCTGCGACATGTTGAGTTCCAAAAGGGTGACAATGTTGTTTATCTAGATGAGGGTGTGTGGAAGCCTGCTTGTGTGATTGATGTCCTAGGTGCCCCACGCTCAGTACTTATCCAGGATGAAAAGGGTAGGGTAAAGAGAAGGAACACTAATCATTTGAAGCAATCCTTTGCAAGAAGAGAATTTGCAATAGCAGGACATGACATTAAGGTCGGCAAACAAGGGTACTGGTCCGGTGAACACAAAGTGGTAAAATTAGCTTCTGAGCAGCCCACGCAGTCTGAAAGAGTGTTGGACGGGGGATTCAAAGGTTTCACAGACTCAGATATTAAGAATAATCAACCAAGGGACTGCAGAGCTCATCCACACATTCCCACAAGGTCCAGGTCACAAAGAATCCCACAAAAACCTGTCTACCTTAATGAATATGTATCAAGATAAATTCATTATTAAATCTAGTGTGTGTCGACGTAGCAATTAAGAGGGAGATGTGGTAATGTAGATGTTGGAAGGTTGGTACGCGGTGTGTGTAGAATGGCGACTAGAGAGACGACACGTGTGTAAGATTGTAACATCAGTTGTACAGTGTATGTTAATGAAAGAGATAATAAAACATCAATACACGCACACTATGCAAAATTTTTTTTTTCATATGATCAAAAAAAAGGCTTCGTACAAAAAAAGGCTACATACAATTAAAAATTATATATGTTCTTTTTTTATCATATACTTTAGTGATCGATATTGAATACTGGGCCATAAAATTAAAAAAAAATATTTATTTATTTTAAAAATTTTGTTTATAAACTTTTTGAAGTGTATTTATATAAGTGAGTTTGTGTTACCATATGTATAAAATATTTGCATTATAAATTATTAAATTATTATTTAATAAATAATTAAAATTAATAAATCTTTATCTCTCCGCCATGTAATGTAACGATTACCACTGATATTACATAGCTGCCCTATGCCGACACAGACACACCCCTGACTCGTGATGAATCTCTAGCCGTCGCTACGGCCGGGGAGCACTGCGGTGTCTCGCCACTGCCCTGCCCGCTACGGACGCGGGACCAGGCAGACGTGGCAGAGCGAGCGACGGCTACCTTGCGTGGCGTACTTGACGACCGCCACGGTGAGGTGCACCTGGCGGGGGTAGACGCGGGGCGACGAGGAGACGCTGTAGAAGCGGGGGTGGAGGCGGTTCAGGTGCGCCACCAGCAGCGAAGCCGTGGGCCGCACCGAGGGGAACTCCAGCAGCACCTCCAGGAGGTTGGGAAACCTCCAGCTGCGCCACGCGTCGTACTTGCCCGGGTCCTGCGGGCACCAGGAAACACAAACACGTGGAGGAAAACAAGCTGGAAAGCGTTATTGCAGTTAAAATGTCTTCAATCCGGGAATTCTACGGTTGTGCACATTCTGTTATCCAGCACCGATCGAGTCGCTAGCGTTCAAATTTTTTTTCCCCGTTAAGATTCCAGCTGTCAACCTTGACCAAGGGAAGACCCAGCTTCGAATCTTGGTAGAAGCTAATGATGGAGGACTTAGGGTGGTTTGGAACACCTTCCAGATGTATTGGGAAGTCTGAAATTTTGAAATACAAGAGCCCTTTTTAAAAGGCTATTCAAACGCATTCCTCACATCTTTAAAAATTCATTATCAAAGTTATGAAGTACTACATAATTTGTTGTAATTACTACAGTTTTTTTTTAGTTCCAGTGGATTTTGGGGTGTAAAGGGTGGGGAATTTCACCTATCACACCTCCCATAGGACAGCCACTGCCGCCAGGTTGCCAATACTCTCGGTTTTCATTTCAACAGTGTTTCCTGTTTTTCTAGCAGGTTACATTTCACTAAGCTATGTTGAAGCTCATGGCCGTGGTTTGGAACGTGGCGGATCACAGAGCCGTAACCGTCGTGCGACCGAGGTGCTACTGTTCTCACTGAGGCCAGCTGCTTGAGCCTGCGCTGCTCCTCCGGGTCGGTCGCGATCCGGGCCAAGCTCTCCAGCTGTATCGGGGCCAGAGGGGTCGTGATGTCCAGGAACCACGTGAGCAGGTTCCGCAGCGAGCAGGGGGGCAGCGTCTCGTGGGGCTCCCAAGTCTTCACGACACCTGCCACAGCAGGGACGGTTCCCGGTCAGGCGAGCACTCGACTCGAGACATAGTTGAAATGAACGTCCAGTATGTACTGGAAATTTTTCAACGGGTATCTCACGACGAAGAGACTGGCACTACCAACTGCCCACAATTGCTCCAACCATTAAGAGTTTTCTTAGGCATGAGCTTGCTGGCAAAGTGAACAATGATGAGTAATGACGAGGAAATGCCAAGCAAGGTGCCACAGATATAAAAGAACGTTTCATTTCGACTCAGTCTGGCCGCAAGGGAAACCAATAAAATCCCAAGACACACTGTGCCTACTTTGCTGAGGTCCACATAGATAAAGTCGACAAACACAGTGAAGCCATCTGAAACACTGCTGTCGGGGTGCGTGTGCTTGTTAATTTTATCCAGAGTGAAGCTTGGGTCAGAAGGAGGAGGGTCTTCAGCTCCTCAACCCTCTTCCCCCCAAAACCTACAAACCTTCTCGATGCATATTGTACTTATGTCAGTTTAAAATAGTCTTTTTGCTTGTTTCCTAGCAAAGGAGAGCTGGTTATAGAAGCTCATCGTTAGTTGTCTTGAAACACTTGTGATGCTTCTGTTTGAAGTTTTTTTTTATGTATTTGCTGACTTTATAATACAATCCATCATCCAGGTTTTATTTGCATTAAGGTTTACTGTGCCAGTAAGTAATTATATAAATTGTAACTTTATTACTAAATAGTTCTGTTGTTTTTTAACATAATATGCTGCACAATACTAAATTTCTGAAGGAAAAAAAAATTACATCTACTATAAGGCCATAGAAACATAAAGATATTACTCACCGGTCTTGAGGACTTGGACTTGCACGGGGACATCAGGATCAACTCTGACAGTCAGACGGGATAGGATCCCGTCAACTATTTCCTTTCTGTTGCTAGGGAACACCCCCACGTGGTCCCCAGGCTGGTAAGTCAGCTCTGCGCCACTTTCGAGCTCCAGCAGCAGAGTCGAGCGGCTGGGAACACACAGCACACGTTCACAGCCAGCTCATCGGCTGAGGAGTCAACCTGTGCTGAAAGCAGAAACCAGCCTTCAGCACCACTGCAAGACTCTGCCTTTTCCCTAGCTCAAACAGCTTTGACAAGTGACAACAGCTCTGATGACACATGCCAAGTGTTTACTACAAAAATATGTAATCTATAGGGCCAAGATGCTGTGGTCATTAAAAATAGTGGATTTCGTCTTTATTGCCATTAAAAAATTAAAATACACGTAGGTTAATACTAAGTACATATCAAACCAAATTACGTTGATCAGTTGCTTCAACATTAAATGGTAGGATACTTAAAATCTGTACATAAAACAATTACACATATAATAATGAAAGTTAAACAACAAAACTGCAACTAAAACATTCAATAAGTTCCTTAGTTTATGTGAAAGTTATAAATATGAAAATTAAAAGAACAGCAAAAATTTTTTTTTAATCTGCAATGTCTAAAGCCAATTTTTATTACTTCTAATAATAATCAAAAATCAATATGCAATGTTAAAAGCCCAAATTCATTGTACTAAAACATTTGCTTGTGATATTTCTCTTTAGGCCTTTAGCTATAGCTATAGACTGTTTTATTTACTTTAAAAAAAAAAACATAATTATAAACTAAATTAATATTTTACTTGTGATATAATATTCTAGGTTTTCAAATAAAAACCTAAATATAAGATATATGAAAATAATATTTTCATAGAAAAAAAGAGGTAATTGAGGAAAATTTTGCTTTAATTTTTTCTTTGCTTTCTTTCTATGGTGTTATTGATTTTATCTACATAAATTATTTTTATTCAAAAAATAGTGTATTTTTTAATAAATATGAAACTAAATTATTTCTTAATACTTATTTCACCAAAATAGTCTAATTATGACTGACATATGTTGCATTTATACAGTAAAATAATTTGTAATACGCATGTAGAGAAAACAGTACTACTCGGAAAAATAAAAATAAATAGGCAAATATTTGTATGTTTTAAAAATGTGCCAAAGTGATTAATGTGAAATATGTAACTTTTAATAAGAGATGCAGTATCAAAAAATATAAAATAATTTTTCCAATCAGTTTATACATTTTAGAACAAAATTTGTGCTAAATTATTAAATTTAATGAATTGACCAAAATACAATATTTTTTGTTTGAATTAAGATTTGTTAAATTGCAGATTGATTTCCTGTTTTTAGTTAAATTTTGGTGCTAAATGGTGCATTTAACTTGCATTTCCGTGTTACATGTATAGTGACATGCATTGATAGTGTTATTTATATTTTATCGCAATTCACCATGATATCTTGATCCTAATAATTGGGCATGGGCATAGTCCCGAACATGCCAGACTAAAGACTACTGTACTTGTGGATCTGTCTATACTAATCTGAAAACAATTATTACTATACATTGTAAGAAAAATAATGCAGTAAATATTTATTTTAGCATATACCGACCTTTCTTCAGCTGAATGCAAGTTAGTTCTTCTCAGTACTCTGCACGCTGAAACTTTTCTGTTGTGATATTTTGAGAGCGCTGAAACATTAAAAGCATGGCTGTAATCCTATTTTCTCTCAGAAGTGGGGGGAAAAAAATCTGTGAAAAAACAGGTAGAGTTGAAGTTACCGTGGTCCAGCTGGTATTGTTTCGTCTTCACGAAGCGCACAGTGTCCACAGAAAGTTTTGATTTGAATGTGTCTTGAATGAATTGGCTGTTGTCTTCTACCTTGAACTCTTTGCATGCCGCCTGTACAGAAGGAAAAGAAGCATTAATAATTTGGTTTTGTGGATATTTTAAGATGAAAAAAATAAATTACATTTTCTAATACCATATTTTAGGTTCTTTAAAAATTTTATTTAAAAAAGTATATTAATATTTGAATTTTAGTTATTTATTATTCATTGTACAGTAAGTCCACTATTTACGTCGTACCGATTTACGTCGTTTCGGATTAACGTCGCTAATGTTTGAGTACTCATGTTTCAATTTAAGTTGTCGCCGATTCACAATAACGTCGTTTACAATGACAGTAAATCTTTATTTTAACCAAAACACTGTATATAATTCGTTTATAATTCTTTGTTTCCTTCGGTAGTTAATTTATGCTATGTAGCGTAAGCTACACGTTCACCGCCTTATCTTATCATACATCATGAGGGACGCTTCCTGCTCTCCGCTGCTCTCCGCGCGGTGATGCAATACTACCAGCCCGCCCGCTCGCCCACCCACGTATCTCGCACGTAGAAGTGTTATCTACTTCCCGCAACGACACAGCATTTTCTCCTACCCCTTTTCGTCCAACTACTTGGCACTTCAGTCGCTATGATATCATTGAGTTGGCCGGAGTTTTAAACGTGCCGTTGTTACGTAAAATGATATAATTTATATTGTTTGCGACGTAAATTTAAAGTAGTGTTTCTCATGAAAAATATTTTACATTGATTTTTATTAGAATTATTCCCGTACGTAAATTGTAAGAATTGCGCCGCGCTATTGTATAACCTCTTTTAGGTGTTTATTACTTCTTGTGATTATTTTAAATCAAGGGCTCTCAATGTTTGTCATACTTATAGTACTTTTATTGTATGTATGCATTTCTTTTGACTTTGTTCTTACCAGCCTCCAAAAGAAAACAGTTGTTTTCTCCCGCGAATGACTCAAAGTAAAATCTGTGTAGCGCTAAACCACTTTGTATCCTTACACTTTGAATGCATTATGCGTTTATATTACGTACAGTATGTACTATATATCTGTTTTTATATTTCAATCAATAAAGGTAATAAAGCAGCTGGTTAAATAACCATTCTATAAAGCTGAGAAGTACTAGTTTGACTTGTTTCCCACGCTGTCGGTTGTCATTTGCTGATAAAATTGCCCGTTGTCACGTCTGTATGCCAGCGCTTCCGGCCGACCTTGGGCCGTGGCCGGCCGGTGGCATGAAACATGGCTCATTTTGCGTCGTTTCTATTTACGTCGCGGTTTTCAGGAACGTAACCCCGACGTAAACCGAGGACTTACTGTATTTGTGCATTGGCCACAAGAAGTAATCAAGTGCACTGCTGTATTAGTAAATCAATTAATGAATTATAATATTTATAATCAAGGAATTTTATTGTTAAAAATTTAATTATTTATTGTTTACCGCAGTAAAATGTATAAATCTATTTTTTTTTTTTTTTCCTAAATAGAAGTATTAGGTCGGTGAGGAAGTTAATGTTTAAGATCAGTGAACATGGCTCACTCGACACTAGGCTTATAGATATAAATTACGATTGCTGCAACTTACGGGAAACACTTTAGATGCCCATTTCCTGAACGCTATCTTTTGCCCTTTCATCTCGTCTCCCTCACCGACCTTCTGGAGTCGCTTTGCGCCCAGGCGGGCCAGCAGTTGGTCCAGGTTGTGCCCGAAAGCACAGAAGTTGGGGTAAACGCTCGAGCCGAGAGCAAACACAGAGTATCTGTGGACAGATTGTCACCACCTCAGTGTGCATGTATTCCTCCTCCATTAGATTACTATATGCACGTCAGTAATTCTCAAACAAATAAAGTATGGTAAAATGGGGTAAATCGGTGTGAGGGTGTGGCGGCGGGGGGGCGGGGGAATTTTCAAAATTTTTTATCACACACTATAATACTACTTACATTAAATTAATATATGCAAAATATTTCTTATATATTTGGCAACATTTTGACATATTTTAAATCAATGTTAATAGAATAAAAGTATGGAAACAAAATTTTTGACGAATTTACCACAGATTCAAGGAATCAACCCACCACCGATATACCCTATCTTACCCCACAGTTAACACCTAATTTTTACAACTCTTTGAGCTTACTTTCATCCAAATTTTATATATGTGAATTGCCAAGGCATAATCAGTGGCATATTTATGAGGCCATCCAGGAAGGGGCACACAATTATTGAATTTGCAGCCTTCTTTTTTCTTCCACATTTACTAAAATCCTGTTGATCAAACTACCTAACTCTCCAAATAACAATGTAATGTTTGTAGGTTGATTCAAAAATTTACAATTTATTTTATTTATTGTTTGTTTTATCGCTCATTTAAAATTTTGAATTTTGAGTAGGCCTACCTGGTAGCTAAAATAGTTACACATATTTTTTTAAAATCTTTTTAATGTGTTCTCAACTGAAACTTTTTTTGTTAAAATTACTATCTATACTTAACTAACTTTGTGGCTCTGTAGCAACTACATAGGTACCGGTAGTCATTAAAAGTATACACAGTTCAAGAAAATATTACTTAATTGGAAAACTTATGAATTTATGCTTTTATAACCAGGAGCAAGAGTCCAGTTAGATTCGCGCTGAGGAAAATTTTTACTGAAGTTTGTACGGGTAAATCTTTTGTCAAATTAAAGTAATGCATTACAAAGTACATACCTAGTACACATAACATTAAAATGAGCAATGTATTAGTTAGTACCTGACATTCTGAAGAGGTTTACTGCTTATCTGAGCGAGTGCTTCCACAATGTTGCTCTTTATCGTCTGAATATGACCTATTTGACTTTTCAGTTTGTCATATTCTTTGATCTCTGAAAGTATGTCTAAAATGGCAGATTCTGAATTATTTTTCATCTCATCAGCATTGAGGACATCATCTTCATTTCGCTGCATCTTCTGAAGATCATTTACTGTCTCTGATTTTATGTTGTTGCAATCATTTTGAGTAATATTTTTTGTGTAACCATTTTCAGTTTCTTTCTTATTGTCCTGTTCATAGTTTATGAGATTAAACTGTTTACTAACACTGTTAACATTTCCATTTACCATTTCCAGGCCAACTCTACTAGATGTATTGCTATCGTAGTCTGATGTGTCCATGTTAGTAGAGTCATTGCAGAGATTTGCGTTGATAATGTTATCAACCACATCATTTCTTTCCGTATTATCATTTATCTTAGTATTTTCTTCATCTGTATTTTGTGAGCCGTGATTGATATTGTCTGTTTGTGCGTTTGCGCAGAGAATCTCCATAACAGATGATTTTTTCATCCTGAAAAAATAAAACAGAGCAATACTGTCAAGCACTGGTAAAAGCAATAAAAATATGACATACTTCAGCTGTGTAACTAGCAATGACAGACACCTAAGTTCAGCTGTGTAACTAGCAATGAAAGACACCTAATTTAGAGCATAATTTATACTTAATTTTTATACTCCACAATCACCGAGTGCCATGCCTATATTCACTCAAAAAAATGTTTCTATTTTTACAAGTAATATCGTTGGCAACTGAGTTTCTACGGAAATTCTGTGTAAAATTTCAAACATTTTTTCCCCTCCAATGTTGTCTCTCAATTATAACATTTTGTTGACTCATTTTATTCCACTATTTCATCATCAAGACAAATTTTTATTGAAGCATTTTGAACTTAAAAATTTTTCTTTGCTACCAACTTGTATATAGTTGTATTGAAAAGTTTGCTTACTCTAGTTTCTCATCAAAGTCACTGAGTAAGGTCTGATTTGCTCTCATTGACTCCAGATTTCGAAAGAATGCCTAAAAAAAAAACAAAAAAAAAGAAACTAAATTTAGTATCATCCAGGACAGGCAAGACATTTTAGGACTCGATGACAGTATATGAATTGTTACCTCTCCGTTTTCAGGTGCATCTCCGTTGCCGAATGTCGACGTTACGAAAAGCACCAAGGATTCTTGTTGCAAGTCGTTAACGTTGTAGTCTTCCATACAGTAGACCTGCAACAAGAAGTTCACAGTGAACTTCTGCCTGATTGCAAATCAAACTGTAAGATCTCCCGTGACCTGGCTAAATTGGAGCAGCCACATGTGTAACCGTGTCAAGTCTTAAACTCATGACAAAAAACATGTGAGCGAGTCTTTCAGTACTGACCAGAGATGTGTATCATCTAACCTCGGTAACAAGCAAATTTATGTGTTCTTCTGTTGTAAAATACACTTATTATACAATACCAGGCCACAGAATTTACATTTAAATTCTTTAAAATAAAATATTAACCTGAATCATTTTTAAAAAACACATTTTGTAACACTTAGTGTATGTTTGTGTATTTGTTCTCACATAAACGACTAAAATCAGTTTTTGTAAATACTTCCTACAAACAAACATTAACGTTATTCAGATGATTTAAAATTTTTAACTTTAACAGGACAAATATTTCATGAAATTCTTTTATTTTTCATGGTGTTGAATATACGTAGGCTAACAATTTCTGGTGTGTCTGCAGTATGAAGAATGCTGCACTATCTCTACATTCCAATGTTAAATAAGGGTTGTCAAAATTGTAATGTGTATTTTGTATGTTGTATTTTCTTTTCATAACTATAAATTATAATTTAAAGTATTAAAAGATAGTTGTACTTTTATAAAGTTTATGGTGTAAATTCTGCGATGTTCACAAAGAATTCGGATGAATCCCGCGGGGTCACAAAATTTTCGAGATTTCTGAGACTTCCACAGATGACAGGAACGTGGGTTCACATTTATGTTCCAGTCAACTTCCGTTCCATTCAGAAAAAATACTCCTACCAAATGTCATTTACAGAGAGAGAGCTAAGACGACAACACAAAAATATCTCTAAAATTTAATTTTTCAGGTCACATTTATGTGACACCTGCTTTGTATTCAATGGCTTGTGTAACTTAGTGTCAACTGTAAGCTGACTTAACAAACAAATATATTTCAACATCAAAAAAAAAATAATTTTGTGATTTTTTTTTCTACTTACTTTGGAGTTGAATCCATGGTTGAAGATCTCTGCCAGTTTCCTGGCAAATATTTCTGACTTGCCTGTCTCCGTTGCGTACAACACTGTTGCTTTGATGCGCCGAAAGAGAGCAGAGCGATTAAGCTTTGTGGTCAGTAGGACAACTCTGCAAAAAAAAAAAAAAACAAAAAAAAAAAACAGTTCAAACTTTTCAAGCACTTTCCTAAAACAGTGAAGGAAAAAAATGTCATTAAAATCTTATATTTGTATAATTTATGTGGACACTGAGCATTTGCTGTGGTTAGTGCTAAGACTCATTTCCAGTCTTCTACAATCTCGGTACTTAACGATGAAAGACAAGAGTGTTTCTGGGTAAATTTGCCTGAGATTTTACTTCTAATTGGGCTAGAAATTGACTACTGTGTTTCCTGGTAACATCAACTATTAATGTCCTACTTAATGATCTTACAGAATGTTTTTTTTTAAGTACTAAATATTTCAGTTTACTGACCTTTGTAGTGTTTTGACATAGCATAATAATAAGTGCAATTAGTCTTGATATGGTACCTACTGTGAAACCTTTTCATCACAAATTACTTGAGTAATTTCACAGCCTCTACAACTTCTTGTTTGTCCATTTTAACTATTGTGCATAGGTGCATCAGAAGGTAAGATTTTTAGTTTGTGTTTAAAAATTATTTCAATGAGTAAACTTATCTAAATAAAATATGTACTAGTTTATTTTGAAAAAAAAAAAAACAATTTAGGCTAATGCCCTTCATGTTAATGTTAATGAAAATGAAGTAACTTCATTTATATATTCATATGGACAACATTTGTAATGCAACTGAGGTTTCTTATGTAAATTTACCTGGCCACCTGTTTGAAGGTAAACTTCTTACATTTCAAGCTGTTCTTACGTTTGGCATTTCCCTTCCAGCTGCAAACTTTCCAAGCACTTTCCTAAAACAGTGAAGAAAAAAATGTCATTAAAATCTTACATTTATATCAATTATTTCGACACTGAGAATTTGCTAACTCTTAGTGTCAGAATGTAAACAAAAATTTAAACTTAGAAGATAAATGATATCGAGCTCAAAATGAAAGGGAAGCATTTATTGGAATTCAACCTCTTTCATGTGGGAGAAGGATCCATGGTCCATGCAAAAAAAAAATATTCCGAAAGAAGAACAAAATTTATTTTAAAAAATTTTCAATAATAGTATGTAAGGATTAGTAAAATAATTTCTATCTACAGCTCCTTGCTTCTTGTTTATATGCTTCTGAATGAAAAGTGGTTTGGGGGGGGGGGGGGGGGGGGGGCAGCAGCAGCTGAATATGTCCTTGGATGTACTACTACATACTTTGTGATTTTAAAAAAAACATTTCCTTTTGAGTTTCATAACTTAATAACGTGATGAATGACAGAACAAATAAAAGAAACAGTCCTGGGAGTTGAACTGAGACCTTTAACAGTTAAGTGGGATTGGAAAAATGCCAGAAACAACACAAATCAGGTAGATCTAAACTAACAGTATTCAGAATGTGCGTGTTTGTTTATTTGTCACGGTCAAAATTCAAACAAAGAGGACACAACAAACACAAATACAGTTGTAAGACGTCAGAGTAGTATTATTAAGCTAAGATACATACTGGATGCAACAAACAATCCAGTAGAGTAGGTCCATGTCGTTTGTTTTTTTTTGTTTCTTTCTTTTCTTTTCGTCCTGTGGATTTTTATTTAACTGTGTTGTTGTATACTGCCCCTAACCACGCTCATGATTGTTCCAATTACAATTTATTGTGGTAACCATCATTATACATTGATCGGTTTCTACCCGAACGTCACACATAAAGGTTGTTCGCAATGTTGCGACATATGCACACCCTAGGTACCAACTTATGGCTACATAAATACTTTACTTAAAACTATAACAGTCACAATACATTACAGTTGTCCTGTCATTCATTATCTTTGTTGATTTATGCTCAACAGTTAAAATTCATACAATAGTAATAAATAGAAATAACAAAATATCCTATTGCATCTGCACACTTCATGAATACTAAATGGGCATAGTGAGCATTTGAGGTTTGGGTTGGTGTGGGCATGGGCGTCGCAACCGGGGGGGACGGGGGGGACACGTCCCCCCCAATAATAAAAGTCTTCAATTTCGTTCCCTCCAATAATAATAGTGAATATAATCACTTTATTACATATGTTTGTGTACATGTGCGAAATATTCTTAATACTGCTGCGGCATTTAAGTGTAACATTCAGGTTTCTCCTGATGTTTAAATTAATGATTTTGTGTGGATATAGCACCAGAAGATATGTTAACTGTGTTTTTACAAATTTGTTCTCTGAAAATATTTTTTATAAAAAATAAATTATATATTGCAACCAACTATAATTAGAATATTTAGGAAAGAAAAATGCCTAAAAACCACCTTTTTGCACCTTCAAACCCCAAATTTTCCCGGGGGAGGACCCCCGGACCCCTCGCTTTTTTTCCAGGGGATGGATATTCCTCAACAACTAAATCAATTGCAGTCCCCCCCCCCCCCCCCTCCAAATATATCCTTTCGACGCCCATGGTGTGGGTGAGACAAATAGGATGAGCAACAGTGACAGTCCCTAGGTTCAGGTCTGGGTGTCATGTGTTCCCTTCACCTCCATACTGCGAAAGGCAATGGCCAACCATAACCGAATCATCTCATCTAGTGTCCGTTAGTCAAGCCATTGTCCTCTCCCTGTGATGATGACTAGGGATGTTGACAAACCTCCAAGCTTATTACCACATCGTCATCAGGCTATTGAATCTATATAATTAATGACTTCTAGTAATATTATATGTTGTATGATGATTATGTGTTAAGGCGCCCGCCTACATGAGTGAGTACACATACGGCGTGCATAGTTTCAGGAAAAAAACCACCCCATTTGAAAACAACTCAAGATATCCGAGTGATGTCTGTTTATGAAAAGCTATGAAGAATATGCTGAGGGTGGATGAGTATTTTTAGGAGAGTGAAAATGGCTAAAACATGTGTTTCCAGAGTAATTTTTAGGGCTTGAAACCTCCGGTACAGATTCTTGAAAGCTCTAAAAGTCATTGCATTACACCGTTATCTTCATTTCTCTGCCAAATAATGTAATGGTCACTGGTCGAATGGTTTAGTACAATCAGTGGCATAGCTAAGGTGACTGGTGCCCTTGGCCAGACTTAAAAATGGCGCCCCCTCTTGGATTAAAACAGAGAGGGGGGAGTGTTCAGTAACCGCGAAACCGTCGCGGCAGAGACCCCCCCCCCCCCCCCCTCCCTGACACCCGCTTGCTACGCCACTGGGTACAATAAGGGACAAACAGAAGGTATCACCTGGTATTCGAAGGCAGGCTTCAGCTGGTACATGAGCATCTCCTGGTGAAACACCGGCGTCAAGGAACCGGACATGGGCGGCACGATCCACACCCAGTCGGCGGGACAGCCGCCCCTGGCGCGCTGCTCGTTCTCCAGGTGCTTCATGAAGTTGGCAGACGCCGTGTGGTGGTCCACGATCGTCACGCCGCGTCTCTGGACAGCAAGGGGGGGAACGTTGTGCCTCTATCCCCGTCTCCAAAGTTCTGGCAGAGATCAGGGCCGTCCAGAGAAACTAAGGGCCTGGAGGCAAATCATTTTGTCGGACCCCTTCCGTATTGCTTTGTTCAATTTACACACTCTAAACATTACTATGGCCATAACTGTAAATGGGATCACCACATAACTTGTGAGGTTTCCTATAAAGTCTGTTAACAGACTTGTGATCTTCGTTCTAATATCAGGGTAATCCCAAGCATGAAAAATAATCTCGAAAACTTAACCGTACCCTCTTGGTGCCCCCCTCCCCCCCCCCCCCCCACGCCACCTTCCCCTTCGATGGCCCTGACCATGACTTTGATCATGCAGAATATAGTTTGACAGCCATGTCTTTTAAAGACATCGCCAGCATTTTTTTTAAATCATTCACAAAATTTACATTGGTGAAAATTTGGTGTATGCGATTTGACCAATTTTGGAACAAGAGTTGATTGTTAACATTCATCTGTGCTAAAGTTTGGAATTCTGTAACCTTATTTCCGTACTTGTGTACTTATTTGCATTTATCCCTAATAACCCAATTCCACCAGATTTGTGCATTCCAAGAAAGATGCACTCGTACTATCTTTCATTTCCTATGACTTTGCAAGTAAGTAATAATTTTGTTTTTGGCTTGAAATTTCTAAAGCCTACAAAAAAATGTCTGGGTTGCTGGCGGTAAGTATATTGAAAATATTGAGGTATGCAACTAATCTTGAATATTATTAGGCACATATTATGCCTAGAAGCATTTAACAGTTTGGTTTGTAAATGAAAACCTGTAGTGGATGAGAGGACTCATGTTAAAGACACAGAAATAATGTTTGCTAGCACTTACAAATGTTTTTTCTATAAATTTATTCTTTTGGAACTGTCAAAGAAATAAATATACATTGTAAACTCTCTTGAGCTTCTTAAATGGACTTTACCTGAAAGCTGTGTAGCACTGCAACATTGACTTCTACCAGTGCTTTGTCTTTCCACAGGTTGACCGGAGAAGAAGTGTCCATCTCCATGCCTTGACCAACCATCTGCAAGATCAAAAATGTTTGCATTATTTTACCACAATTTATATTCAAGAAGTTATTGTTTTCAACTGGTGTAGAACATGATAGCAACATGTCTAACCAGGTATATAATAAAATATCTCCAACGTCAAGGCACAAAACACTAAGACAATGCTCTAACGTTTCATGATCATTGCCATTAGTGGACTCAAAAAAAATAACACTAAAGAAAAGTTAAATTTAAATATGGGATATTTATAAAAAAAAATGCAAGAGATTAAAAATAGCTATGTGATTGTACTTTACCATAACCATTTAAATATTTGCAGCAGTGAACAGGAAGATTGTGTTAAGCCTCATTGATTTGAGCACAAGGTTTGCACAAGTAACAGAATTAGGCATAGCATGCAAAAGGTTATGACCACTGCTAGTTATGGACAAACGGAGATAATATCAGCCTTCACAGTTTCATAAAAAAAAATATTATTTCATTAAAAATATCCATGATTGGATAGTGATTGTGATAATGGGTCGAGTACCTAAGTTTTTCGATATTTTTGTAGCACTAGTACTTATAAACCCACAAGACATCGCACCTCCAGGCAGTTGTATCTGTGGGAGTCGCAGAGATCCCTGCAACCGATCTCGGTGCTCATGTACCAGCCGTTGAACGGAGCGGCCGTGAACTCCAGGCCAGCGCAGTCGAACAGCATCCCGGATACTGCCGGCAGCCCGTACCACCTCAGCCCGAGTCTCTCGAACCAGTCGAACCTACAGAGGGCACGGCTCGGTTGTAGATTTACTAACTAACGTCCCTTCTGGAGTCTCAAAGCTTGTTTAAGACTTGTTTAAACTCACCTTTTTTTAAAAAGGATAATGTACAGGAACACAAGTACTCACAGGTTGGCACTTGTAGACAGATTCATACTACACAGAGAAAACACATTTTTTCACGGATATTCTGTCGCTGCATTTTGCTTCCTTGGGCGACAAAAGACAGGGACAAATCTAGTCGGGAAAAAAAACATTGTAACCACGTGTCCGTGCAAAAATGGATTTTTCTTTATTACCAAAAATTAAAATAATATTAGCATTCGGCTAGTAATATTCGACTTGTGATATTTGTGTCTAGACATTACATCTCTCAAATCGCCTAAAATTGTATAAAAGATTGGAATTTTGCTAACCACAGTAGTTTAAGCTTGTATTTGAAAAAAAAAATATAGACTCCTTTCCAGAGATTGGAGGATTTATTCCCTTTTTTGTGTGCTGAACCCTGCAGCAGCTATTTCTAGAATGTTTAAAGAGTCATGTAGGCACTGTGTCACTGATGTGGTCCCAGAGGCTGACTTGTTACCCCGCCACAGTTGCTAGAAGACATTTTGAGGCAAAAATGTTAGTAGATAAAGATCCCACTGGACACCAGAATCGCCCATAACATTTCCTTCTCTCAAAAATGCAGAAAATACCTGCTGGGGATGAAATGAGCATTGCCTTGTTGAAAGACTAATGTGCCCCATACTGGATGGTGATTGGGGTGGCTTATTGCACCATTTAAAGCTCTTGAGCAAAGAAAGAGTTTTGTACTGCTTCATGAGAGTAAAGTATTGAGCTTTCCAAAACTTCTTTGAGGTAAAATTGTACAAGTAGGAAAACCTGATAAATCACTTATTTGCAATGCATGTTGGTTGAAAGAAGTTTTCCATAGTAGTTGTTTGTTAAGTTGACTGACAGGTCTCACAAAACCATATCATGTAGACTACATGCCTAAATTTGATTATGGCTGCATTTTTTATTTTTAGTTGAATTGCATAACAAATAAGTTTGTAAAGACTATTAGCGTAATTTTACAATGACAAAAAAGAATTTCTTCTGAAAATTTCATTCCACATGCGTACAGAACTTGAAGATGTATTTTCCTGCTTAATTTGCAGCTAGACTGTGAACCAGTGGAATCTGAGAGCTGAACTCGTGGGTGAGTGACCAGTGGAATCTGAAAGCTGAACTCGTGGGTGAGTGAACCAGTGAAATCTGAGAGCTGAACTCATGGGTGGTTGAACCAGTGGAATCTGAGAGCTGAACTCGTGGGTGGTTGAACCAGTGACATCTGAGAGCTGAACTCGTGGGTGGTTGAACCAATGACCTCTGAGAGCTGAACTCGTGGGTGGTTGAAACAGGGACATCTGAGAGCTGAACTCATGGGTGGTTGAACCAGTGACATCTGAGAGCTGAACTCGTGGGTGGTTGAACCAATGACCTCTGAGAGCTGAACTCGTGGGTGGTTGAAACAGGGACATCTGAGAGCTGAACTCATGGGTGGTTGAACCAGTGACATCTGAGAGCTGAACTCGTGGGTGGTTGAACCAATGACCTCTGAGAGCTGAACTCGTGGGTGGTTGAACCAGTGACATCTGAGAGCTGAACTCGTGGGTGGTTGAACCAATGACCTCTGAGAGCTGAACTCGTGGGTGAGTGAACCAGTGAAATCTGAGAGCTGAACTCATGGGTGGTTGAACCAGTGGAATCTGAGAGCTGAACTCGTGGGTGGTTGAACCAGTGACATCTGAGAGCTGAACTCGTGGGTGGTTGAATCAGTGACATCTGAGAGCTGAACTCGTGGGTGGTAAAACCAGTGACCTCTGAGAGCTGAACTCGTGGGTGGTTGAACCAGTGAAATCTGGGAGCTGAACTCGTGGGCGAGTGAACCAGTGGAATCTGAGAGCTGAACTCGTGGGTGGTTGAACCAGTCACATCTGAGATCTGAACTCACGGGTGAGTGAACCAGTGGAATCTGAGAGCTGAACTCGTGGGTGAGTGAACCAGTGGAATCTGGGAGCTGAACTTGTGGGTGAGTGAACCAGTGAAATCTGGGAGCTGAACTCGTGGGCGAGTGAACCAGTGGAATCTGAAGCTGAACTCATGGGTGGTTGAACCAGTGGAATCTGGGAGCTGAACTCGTGGGTGGTTGAACCAGTGACATCTGAGAGCTGAACTCGTGGGTGAGTGAACCAGTGGAATCTGGGAGCTGAACTCGGAGGTGGTTGAACCAGTGGAATCTGAGAGCTGAACTCGTGGGTGGTTGAACCAGTGACATCTGAGAGCTGAACTCGTGGGTGGTTGAACCAGTGACATCTGAGAGCTGAACTCGTGGGTGGTTGAACCAGTGACATCTGAGAGCTGAACTCGTGGGTGGTTGAACCAGTGACATCTGAGAGCTGAACTCATGGGTGGTTGAACCAGTGACATCTGAGAGCTGAACTCGTGGGTGGTTGAACCAGTGACATCTGAGAGCTGAACTCGTGGGTGGTTGAACCAGTGACATCTGAGAGCTGAACTCGTGGGTGGTTGAACCAGTGAAATCTGGGAGCTGACCTCGTGGGCGAGTGAACCAGTGGAATCTGAGAGCTGAACTCGTGGGTGGTTGAACCAGTGACATCTGAGAGCTGAACTCGTGGGCGGTTGAACCAGTGACATCTGAGAGCTGAACTCGTGGGTGAGTGAACCAGTGGAATCTGAGAGCTGAACTCGTGGGTGAGTGAACCAGTGACATCTGAGAGCTAACTCGTGGGTGGGTGAACCAGTGGAATCTGGGAGCTGAACTCGGAGGTGGTTGAACCAGTGGAATCTGAGATGTGAACTCATGGGTGAGTGAACCAGTGGAATCTGAGAGCTGAACTCGTGGGCGAGTGAACCAGTGGAATCTGAGAGCTGAACTCGTGGGCGAGTGAACCAGTGGAATCTGAGAGCTGAACTCGTGGGCGGTTGAACCAGTGGAATCTGGGAGCTGAACTCGTGGGTGAGTGAACCAGTGGAATCTGAGAGGTGAACTCGTGGGCGAGTGAACCAGTGACATCTGAGAGCTGAACTCGTGGGTGAGGACTCACGTGGGGTGTGAGAGCTGCACTTCGAGCACCAGCGACGGCGGCAGCTCGTAGTAGTGAGGTCCTTCCTCGGCGGTGGACACGACCAGAGGCAAGATGTCCCACTGGGTCCCTCGACCGCACCAGCCCAGTTTGCAGCAGACCTTCCACACAGCGTCAGTTCATTACATCTCATCAGCTCTGTGAAAATATGACTTGAAAATATACGTACGACTCATACAAATAACACTGTTCAATGGACTGGTTTTTATTATTAAGAAAGCTCAGGTTTTAATGTCAAATAAAATCCATGTTGTATGAAATTAATGTCTGGTCTACCATCATTGTTTTTATAAACATATTGAGAAGGTAGTATCCTAAAATATTTTGCTTCAAACATTTTGTTTTTGCTCATGATTTTTAGTAATTTCATAAAATAAACATTCTACTAAACTATTCCTTGTTTAATGATTTTTATTAAAAGGAAAATTATTTATGTCAATGTACTGAAAGCATTACATCATATGGTATACAGTTTTGGATTAACCATTCCCGTGTAGTCTTTGTCTTCAAACTCTTTATTTCTATTTTACGTTTTACCAAAACCCTGTAACACTCAAGTGTCTATGGTTTTTTGGAGAACCTATTATTTTATTGATTTAGAGAATGATGAACTAAAAAAAAAGTACTGGAAGAAGGCTACATACATATGGTTAGTAAAAAACTGACTACCACATGACTTCATGCTTTCAGTTAATGCTGCAATTGACATAAAAATTTGTCTTTAAGTTCATAAGAACCATTAAATAAGTGAAAAAAAAAAAAAAAAAAAAAAAAGAATTTATTTATAATCATGTGAAAAAATATAAAATATTAGACAAAATAATTATGATACTATCCCCGTGAGTAGTTTTGATACTGCAATTAATGGAAAGCACAATAAAAGTTTTTTATTTCACAACAACTGTACTTTAGTTACAAATGTTATTAATAATTTTTTAAAATGTTTGAATATTTTTATCTTGTCAGAGGTGAGATTATTGTTTGCTCCAGCACTTCCAGCATATGACTCTGACGCACCTGTGTGATCTCCACATTGATGGGGTCTCCAACAATCGAACCATCCGTGTTTTGGTAGCCGGCATAGCTGATGAGCTGAGGATTCCACACTCTGAAGTCTTTCTTGCCGGGAGTACGTGGAGGGAATATAGAGATTGCTGACCTAAAGAGTTAAGAAAAACATACAGGATGCTCTTACTTTAATAAAAAACTAAGGGTCAAAGGTAAAATTTTGAAATAGTAGTAACAATTTCAAGTTTTGAGTTTATAATTTTAGTTATAAAGGTGCAGGCTACATTAATACTATAAATACTTGTAGGTCTCTTACATTAACATATGTAGCATGCATGCCAACATATACCAGCATGGTCACATTTTTCAGGCTGCGAGAGTTGATTAGGTACGTCTTATATTATTAAGATATTGTTTTGTTACTACCCAGAATAGCTGTAGAAGTGTCTTGAAATCTGAACTTTCTAATAAATATCTCAGTTGTTTTGAATACAAGTCTTGCTATCTAGAGCTCTAAAAGCATAAAAAACACATGGAGTAGTGTGTTACCCTGAGACATGGGATGTACTGCAGCAGTAGTAATAATAATTATCATAATAATAAAACAGAAAAAAACATATATTTACCTAATATTTCCATTATTTGTGCTGAACTCTATGTGCGTGCACAATGCTTCAAACATCTCTTTTGTCGTTTTAACATTACGGAAGTCAAACAGCTGGAAAAAAAAAGTTATGCAAACCATTACAATACATTTAATGTTGTATTTTGTTGCAATTTTAAAAATACTACATTACTGGGAATTTTAGGTGCCGTCATCACTTTGAAGTTCTGTCCCTAATTTAGGAGTCCCAGATACATTTGCATGTGAGCGCTTATGTCGTTAAGAGACTCCATTCCAGACATAGGAGCCTTCGACCCTGGAGTTCTTTGTCCTGATGACATCATTCACCCTTCAGTGCTCCATACAGGAGAACTGATGTGCTATAAGATAGCAAGGCAAGAGGGCTTCGTTTGACTGCCGATAGCTATTGAAGTGAGTGACACCGGTGCTTAGCCTAGGGATTTGTCTATGCCTGCAGCCTTTCCCAGTGATATTCATTAAGAATTAATTACTAACAACTGTGATTTTGAAATGGCCAGAAAATCAACGGCAGCATTGGCAGAAGGTTGAGAAATGTAAATCCAATTTCTTAAAATCTTTCTAAAAGCTGTACAGCAAAAGTAGAATCTTTTTTTGTGTTGTGTGCTTACACTAGCTAATGTAATCTTACATGTTTATGTTTTAACTTTTTTTACAGTTTTTTATAGCCAGTACATGGATAAAATTTAAAAGACCCACAGCAATGCTTTGTTAGACTTTCGAGAGTAGATAGTTTGGTCAGAATCAAGGTTCCAAAAGTATTGGACTAGCCGTGAAGCAAGTAAGGCAGAGAGACGGCCGTGCCTTGAGCTTGTTCCACTGTATCCTGCCGATGCATCGCACGGAGTTCCTCCACGCGAGCTTGGCACCGAACAGCAGCTCCTTCTCCGTCAGCTCGTACACTCCGGTGGCTGCAACCTCTCTCTGGACCTGCTTCCAGCGGATCTCCAGCTCCCCTGCATTCCTGGATGGACACGTCCACGACTCAACATCCAACACATCCTCAACAAAAAAGTCTGAGAATTTTCACCAGTATTTCGTAAAAATATTTAATTAAAAAATATTTATATAGCTTATATGTCACTGAACAATTTTTTTGGGACACAGACAGGGCTGGATTTAGAGGACTGGAGGCCTCGGGGCAACAGAGGAGCAGAGGCCCCCTGGCCCCAAATTATTTTCCAAATAAAATGAACAATTTTTTTCAGTCGAGTTTTCCAATAAATAATTTATTGTGAAATCAAGTAGATTCTCTTAGTATTTAAAGAACATACATAAATATAATCGGAGACAAGAATTATATTAAATTATTGTGGGGGCCCTCCATTTGTGGAGGCCCCAGGGCTTTCGCCCTGGTTGCCCTCCCCTAAATCCGGCCCTGGACACAGAAGAAACAAGATGCGATTAACTACATGACGTGGACTGTATATTCATTATCATGAGAGAGAGTTGAAAAATTTGAGGGAAAGTCATTAAGTAGGTAACAAATTGATATTTTGATTTAACTTAAATTTGTAGCTAGCACTTTCCAACAATGTTAATAGATGGCATCAGTTACCAGCTGTATGATATCATATCAATTTCATACTGACTATCATTCGCGTACATGCGTCGTTCAGTTTCAAAATGGCGATAGTGCACGGCGATTGTACGACATGTTAGCAACATCGTGGCTGAGGCAGCAACTATGAAGCTAGTGTTGGGGCACTGATAAAACGATGGGATTTGTTGCATGACTATTGTTTATGTTGTGAAATAAAAATAGTTTTTTGAAGTTAATATCAGTGTAAGAAAATTTTTAATTGTCTTTTGTGGCTTACTTGGTGACTTCCCTCGTATTATCCTTGAAGTTAAATGGCATGTATGTGGTGGTGGTTTCTTCTGCTGTCAAATGTTATCCGCGGGTTGATGATCCGCGGTGCGGATTATCCGCGCCTGCTACGAAAAAATACAGCACATATGTAAATCTGTATTTTATTACAAGTGAGCAAATTTGAACTCTACTGACGAGTGTATTGTGTGCAGTATACAGTAAAACACCACAGGCGAGCCCAGTGCGAAGGCGCAGATGACTCACGAAGCGGCTTTGCAACACATCGTGGGACTGCTTCACTATTTAGAGGAACAAGACGACAATGCGCAGTTGGCTGAAAAACTTATGTTGCGGAAATTCAATCAAGAATTTAGGAAAGATGTTTCCAAAGCAAGAAACAAAAGCAAGTGACTGATTTTTTTCAAAAAGTTGTAAATTTAAATAGTTGTGCTTTTTTAATGTCTAACGAAGTCTCTGAGTACGTACAATTATGTACTGGATCCTTGTTACGAAGTAAGTACCGAGCACATTTATGTTTACATCACTGAAATGTATTGACTGTTGATTATTCAGTAAAATTTTAGCATTATTTAATAATTTTTACCGTTAATTGTATTTTTTACTGAACATAAATTTTTAGATTTTTAAGTTGAAATTAATGTTTCCTTTTTTGTTTCCCATTTCCGTCTCTTTTGCGGATCATCCGCGATTTTCACTATCCGCGGTGGCCTTGCCACTTGATTTCGCGGATAATCGGGAGTGTACTGTACTTCTTCGCTGCTGGATGGAGGAACAGGGCGACTCACTGTTTCAGCGAGGCGTGGTACTGGGAGAGGAAGTCTCTGGCCGAGGCCAGGACCTCCTGCTTGGGCCGGGGATCGCGACCGGCGCGCCCCGGCAGGGCAACCACGCTGCCCAGGCACGCTTGCGGCAAGCAGCGGCTCAACTGGAACAAACAGCCGGTCAAACACCACGGGCGTGTGCCGGATTTCATTTTGGGTGGGCAGCAGGGAATGGGGGGGGGGATATGACTTTAAAATCAAGTAATCCACCAAATGTATCGCAAATATCACAGATAAAGCCCGAGGTCTTCCCCGGAGGAAATTTGGGTTTCAAGGTGCGAAATAGTTACATAGGTACTACAAGCATGTTTTTTTACCTAAAAATGTTATACACATAATGGTGGGAACTGAAATATTTTATTTTGAGAACATTTTAAAAAGATACAATTAACATAGGTGGAGCCTTGCCCACAAAAAATTTTTTTTTAATACCAGGGTAAACATGAATGTTAGGGACCTACACACTGCAATTTAAATAATCATTTCCATTTATGTTAAGACTGCATTAAAAAGAAAAAAAAGACATGAATGTACTGAAATCTTGATCACTCGATGTAAATATACTCTAACAGCAGAACCTGCAGTGCTTCACGAGGTCCGTTGTTTTCTTTCAATTTATTTACTTTTGTTGGTATAAGAGTGTTTGATTATTTACGGTGGAGGAGGGGGGAAGAGAATTTACAATCCCTCCTGCGCAGGGGCGCAACAACTAAATTTCCAAAGGGGGGGCAATATACCTTTTTTTATAAAGAATCATCGATCCCCCCTATTGAAGCGGACCCCCGGGAAAATTTGTATTTCAAGGTGGAAAATGGTGCTATTTAAGCAGTTTTATTATCTAAAAATTGATTACACAGCACTTTCTTTGCCCTCGTTTGCCCCCACTTCAAGGTTTCAGAGGGGGGGGGGGGGGGCAAAATACCCCTCCCGCTGCTGTTGCGCCCCTGCTCCTGCGTATGTCGCACCTGTCAGAACTGAAGTGCAAATGTAGATGTGCAAGATCTGTTCAAGAGGGACATGAGTCGTCTTTAACAACGGTATCAGTAGCAGAAGTTACGTGCATGGAAGGTGACTAAGTTGTTTTTATCATATACAACACATTTTTACCCACTAGACTTTTACACACTGGAAGAATATACCATTTTAAAATCAAATTATTGAAAATTTTATTTCTTAAATAATAAAAATGAATTTTCAAAAGAAGCTCTGGGAAGAAGTTTGTTTTCTACTGTTTTACAAGTAGTACGGTTAGGCCCGTTCCACAATGACACGGAAACGGAGACGGAACACGGAAACGAAGACGGATTTCACGGAACAGAGCTTCTACAATAGCACGCAAACGGAGACGGACCCGTACGGACCTGCTCAGCAGTGCTGAAGTCTTCCGTTTACGTTACTCCGTTAGACCAATAGGAGCACGATATTTATTCACTGCATTTGTCAAGCTACAGTTGCACGTTCATGTTAATTAAGATAGGTATTAGTTTTGACTAATGTTGGTTTCCGTATTTCTCGACTACTTTTTTTTTATGCGTGAAATTCGTTTTGAAATTTGAATTGTGCACGTGGGTTTTATCATGACGAATTTTGATGAACTTTTAATTTTCATGGTTAAAGATATACCTGCTATATATGACAAGATGGAGAATGACTACTTTACCACCGCTACAAAGCAAAAAAAAAAAATCGACTTACTACATTACCAAGTTAACAACCATACATTTCGATTTTACAGGTAGTTCACTTGATACTCGTAGTTTTCAGTTACGTCACGCTCGCTCTTTCTTATTGGCCAAGATTTCTTACGGGTCCGTGTATTGTAGAACGAGAATAATACGGACGGAACGGAACAATACTCCGTTTTCGTCTCCGTTTCCGTGTCATTGTGGAACAGGCTAGTGACGCCTTGCGAATTTCGTGTTTTCTAAACTACCTTGATTTTCTTGCGTCCCTCGCGTAGTTTATATAAACCCTGAAGGGTTGAACCTGGCTTTATCGCAAGTGGTAAATTTAGTGGTCGTTGCCGAGAGCGGTTGGGTTACCCCAGACCACACCCTTTTATCTCCACCCACTGTTCTGATAATATTCCGTCATCACCCCTCATCTTTGACGAGACTTTAAGCCATGATTTATTCATTCATTAAGTTTCTTTTCTTTTTCTTTTTGCAAAATGAATAAAGTTATATTACAACCAATGTTTTATTGGTTTAAGACTTCATCTGCCCTGAGAATAAACTGAACGAACAAAATTCAAGAACAGTTTGGAAACTGAAAAATATAAAAATAATTTCAAGTGAGTCGTCAAATTTATGTATATGTTATTTTAATTGTCCCTGGAAAATTGTAAAAAGAAACGGCAGATAGATGAAAGATAATCAAACACGTTTCTATACGCGAAGAAACTCTTTTATGAGATCAATTTACAGCCCGACAATCACAAACGGCTAGTAAGTCATAATATTTTCAGTCAACTGAACATTGTGCTCATTTATTTATAACTAAAAAAATCTAATTTTGTTTGAATATTTATTGAAAACATGGTACAAATTTGAATATATATATATATATGTTGATCCGATCGCTACCAAACTTCACATGATCACCCGCTGGGCCAATCTGAAGATTGCCTGAAAATTTTATCAAAATCGGTCCAGCCGTTTTGGAGTCCTTAGGGAACATACATACACACATAGAATTTTATATATATACCTAATTAGACCTTTTTTAAGCGAGGCTTAATAACCAACATTTCTAATTTAATTTTTAAAATATTGTCATAGCATTAACTAATGCGTATCCGAGTGCGTAATGGATAAAGATTTGATTATATTACGTAAGTTACGTATATTACGTAAGTAAAATAAATAATGACGTCAATAAGATTAAACATATTTACAAATGATTGGCTTCAATCAACGTTCATGTTTATCAGTCACGCCATGACAACATCAAATGTTTGTGCAGGCAGTAGCCCTTCCCTCGCAAATTTATGTAGGGCAAAATTATCAAGTCATTGTCTGACCTCTTGACATCGAGGAGAGGAATGCCTTTCGTATTTGTCACGTTGGTGTACTTTAATCAAGAGGAAAGCATTTTAAATGACCCGGAACGAAAAAAAAGAGTTTGGTAAATACCGGTTGATAAAACCTTTTTGTCTCTCAGCTGTCATGTTTGTTTTTCTTTAGTATCCATCTACTCGAAGTTGCTTTAATTGTCCAAACATATTCTAAGATTGAACCGACGTAATTAAATTACGACTGTAGCAGAATTAATGACAGTTTGTTCAGTGTTGAAGAATGTTATATTTAAATATTTTATTAGTTAACTAGCCGTGTGCCTGATGGGAAAGTATTTGATCCTCACTTTTGATGAATTATCAAAAACGCTGATACAACTGACTTTTATTTATAAACAGAAGTCTGAAAACCAATTTCCATATTTATAACTTCAAAAATGACTAACTTCCATACTAAATTTCATCCCCTATTTAACCCCCTTAGGGGATGAATTTTCAATAATCCTTACTTAATGCTCACCTACGTTATATAAGGAACTCCCGTGCAAAATGTCATGCTTCTAGACCCAAAGGTTTAAGCTGTGCGTTGTGTTAAGGGGCCCGCCTCGTCAGGGGTGTATGTGTGTTAGTGAGGCGGGATGATAAGCGCGACGCTCGCTGGTGCTTCCAGCGCGGTATAGCCTCTAAGCGCAAGTCTCTGAACTGGCGCGCATTCGTCTCGTCGTCACAGGATAACTGTGATATTTGAGCGGTGACCGTAACATTATATGGCGGAGAAATGAAGATAAAGGTGTTATGCAAGCCCCTTAAGTGCTTTCAAGAATCTGTACTAATTGTTTTATGCCTAAAAATTACTCTGAAAACACGCGTTTTAGGCATTTTAACGCTTCTAAAAATACAGTTTAAAAACTTAATCCGAAATTAAAAGTACTTTTCGGCCCTCAGCGAACTCTTAAATGCTATTCGTAAATAGGCCCCACTCGGATATCTTGAGTAGTTTTGAAATCGCGTTGTTTTTCCTGAAGCTCTGCACACCGTATGTGTGCCCATGTAGGCGGGGCCCTTAAGAGTTTCATTAATTAGATTTCTGTACTATAATGTATTTTCATGGGTGCAGTTATTCACCAGTATATGTACAATAATTGCCAATATCTAAAATATTAATTTTTTATAAACAAATGTGGTGTAGGTCTATTTTGCAGGACCAGGTTCTAAAATAAGTTAGGAGGTAGGACTTTAGATCTTCAATAGTGTCGAGTCATGCGCCACGCTTCCCGGTTGGGAGGTAGGAAGGACTTTGTCTTAAAAAGTGCCGAGTCATCCCTTTGTAGTCGCGAGTCATCCTCTTTGTTTGGACGACTGTTCACGTAACACGGTTTATCCAGTCATTATCAGTGAGCTGTTCACCAAAAAAAAGATCACGTTTTCCTTCCGAGTGTGTCCGAAAGTAATTGATACGCGCACATAATTTTGGTAATTTGGTCATGAATTTTGCGCAACTGCCCTAACCGGGCCTAAATACGGGGGTGTAATGTTTACTATAGTCGCCGTGACATCCGTCAGTGGCGTTGGGACCGCGTTTGTGTGTGTGTGCGTGTGTGCGTGTGTGTGTGTGTGTTGGAAGAAAGGGGGGAAAGTTGTACGACGTAAAGCAAATGAAGAATAAATTAATTAACTTGTGATTAACGTCCATGCATCGGGGACTATGAGGAATGAAGCATCGATCATGCTGTTGCGTAGTGGAGACGGGAGCGCTGCGAGAAAACCCACCAGCTTGGTGGAAGGCGAGCTTCCTGACCTCCTCCCTGGCTAAGTTCACGGGTTTGTAGCATGTAAATTAATCTCATATGATTGATTTGATGTTGATTTTTGACGTGACAACGTCAAATAAATCTATGAACGCCGGCTGCACGCATGAAAAAGGATGACTCATTGTCCCGTTACGCTCATTGTACGCTTGCGCCGCACCTATCTCTCTTCCACTCGATTGGAACAACCATCCATTTGACATTTTCGAGGCACATTAAACTTGAAACACTCCCATTCGTTTCCTACTTTTCCTATCATCGTCCTATCCTTAACAGAATAACACAGATTGGAAGAAGTTAAATAGCAAACATGTACAGAAGTTATAGTTAAAATAATCTGTTAGTTAAAGTAATAAACATATTTGAATTAATGAGTACAAATAAAAGTAAATTTATCAATTAAATTGTAGACTTCATTTCACTCCTTCTTTGTATCCATACAAAATAGTGATAATTCAATAAAAATGATACAATTTTATTCATAAAAGTATGCAATCATTTCATCAATGTTATGTTATGACGTTGTCACGTTAAACTATCGTCCGTAAACCGACTTTACAGACAACCAATTTTTTTATTTTATTTTATCGACATTGATGTTATTTTAAGATCTTCCGTGCTTATGAAGGCAAGGCACGAACACCTCTTTCAATACGAAATAAAATTTCTTCGTTCAGTTTCAGCAGTGACATATTAGCAGCTGATGACAAGCGCCCTATAACCATAAAACTCACTTTAAAGGGCCCACCTAGCCAGGGGTGTATCTGTGTTCGTGAGGCGGGATGATAAGTGCGACACTCGCTGGTGATTCTAGCGCGGAATCGTCCCTAAGCGCAAGGCTGAATGGCGCTCAGTAGTCTCATCGTGCACAGGACAAAAATTAAATTTCAGTGGTAACGATAACATTAAATGGCGGGGAAATGAATATAAAGGTGTAATACAAGTCTTTTTAATGCTTTTCAAGGATCTTTACCGGAAGTTTAATGCCTAAAGCTTATCCTGAAAACACGCGTTTTGGCCATTTTCACCCTCCTTAAAATACAGTTTCAAAATTAAATACGGAAAAAAGTAACACTCATCCATTGAGACCGGAAAAATTCGCGGATTCATTTCGCGATATGCTATAATTCAAATAATTGTATTTTTATGCAACATCTGCCATTGGTTCGCTGTTAACCTGGAGGACTGTGGTTCAATTATAGACCCTCAGTCAAAGCAGTATCGAATCACGAGGCACCCAATTGAGACGCCTCACAAGTCAGCAGCCAATGAACAGGCGACGTTCGCCTGAGTGTGCACAGGATCCTGGAGTCAAGCCTGGAGGTCATTGAACCCGCGAATTTTTCCAGTCCCTACAGTCATCCAACCTCAGCGCACTTTTTAATTTTTTCCGGAAACAGACAACGCTTGGGCATCTTGAGCAGTTTCCAGTCGCGTGGTTTCTCCTGGAGCTCCGCACACCGCATGCGTGCCCAGATAGGTGGGGCCAGATCACTGGTCTCCCATCAGGGTCGAAGCTGATTCCCGGAGGCATCATACCCAGGTGTTTTGCGGTGGGTCGTTGCCACAACGCCGAAATACCACAACGCCGAAATACCACAACGCCGAAATACCACAACGTCGAACGTACAATAACGCCGAATACCATAACGCCGAATGCCAAATTGACCGCAACGCCGACAGCTAGAAAACTGCTCTGTATACCACAACGCCGAAATACAGTAACGCCGAAAAATATTGCTGTAGGGAGGGGGGGGGGGCACAGGAGCAAAATGAAAAACAACTGAATGAATTTGTGTGCTAACCTTACCTAACATAACTTTTGTGGCAGTCCTGCAATTATATTATTCGGCGTTAATGTATTTCGGCGTTGTGGTAATTCGGCGTTGTGGCACACAGCAGTTTTCTAGCTGTAGGCGTTGTAGTCAATATGGCATTCGGCGTTATGGTTTTCGGCGTTATTGTACGTTCGGCGTTGTGGTGCGTCCCCTTTCGCGGTCAGCCGGTGGCTTTCCCCGGGGTCATCCCACCCGTCAAAGCTCCGTCACTCTGTGGCTCCGTTTGCCCTTTCAGGGACCCTTCGCCGTCTCCAATGACCCTGATGCCCTAAGTAATTCATTAAAATTCAGCATACCTTACCGAGGGACGACAAGTGGCACCACCTTGATTTATAATGGCACGGCGAGTGAGATTATTCAGTTATTTGTTTGGCATGTGACGTAGGTATATGTACATAAACTTGAGCACTATAATCAATAATAATTAGAGATAAAAAATTTTATGGTTTTATTTTTAGGCCAATTTCGTTTTTAAAACAAGATATTTCGGTGTTGGTTTTTTTTATGAACTGTTTGTTCTTAAAGACAGCACAATTTTCAACAAATATAAAACTTACTTGTTCAGTGATACTTACTTCACCAAACCAGTGTCATTTTGACTGAATAAATCAGCAAGTATATGTGTGTTTGTTAAATTTTCCAATGGCATACTGTAGAAATTAGTTACTTATAACAGTGGCAAAAAAAAAATCCTATCTATATAGTACATATATTTTGGTACTAACTCAAATCTAAGTAATTTACATTCATTGAATCTAATAGATTAAAAGATTACGTTTTTGTAATCTGAGTTGAGTTTTGATTAAATATGCTGTATAATTTAATGATTTTTTTTTGTTGCGTTTCGGCGTTATTTTGGCTTTATAGCAATTTACTATATAGCTAATATTGTCCCTAATAACAAGGTATTTGGAAAATATAAGCTGTAATCACCAGGGGTGGCCACAGAAATAGCGAGGCTCTGGGCCATTTAAAATTTGCGAGACGCTAGTATTTTGGAAAAGGTCGTAATGGAAGGGGCTGGAGGGTCATGGAATAGCCCCAGCGAAGGAAAAAAAAAGTTTCTGACGCCCTTCTCTAGCCTTTCAGATTTCTCAAATTTGTGAGGCCTTAAGAGCCAAGCCAAATAATATATATAAATATATATAACTTATATAAAAAGTTGGACAAGCATTCTTTAGTCCCGGGGTTTGAATCCCGGTCAGACCGTCCTGATTCCGGTTCCCCATAGTTTCCAAATCACAATCCATAAACGCCGTGGCGTGATTTTTTCCCGTTTATTCATTATCGCGTTTTTTTTAAAGACAAAATTAAAAATATTAATTCACTAATTCCCTTGCATTTGTCGTTCTGCCACAGATATTTCCAAACAAATATTTTCTTAGTGTAATAGCATGGGTGTAAAAAGACGCGCGCGCAGAAATAGCCCTTAAATAAAAATTATGAAAAAATAAAATAATAAAAACATGTGAGAGAGTATTAAGGTGCCCGGCTAATCAGGGGTATATTTATGTCAGCGAGGCGGAATGATAGGGTCGACACTCGCTGGCGCTTCTAGCGCGGTGTCGCCTCTAAGGGCAAGGTTGTGAACTGGCGATTCTGTCTCCTCGTCGTGCACAGGACAACTACGAGATCTGAGCGTTAACCACAACATTATATGGCGGAGGAATTAATATAAAGGTGTAACGCAAGTCCCTTTAGTGCTAACAACCTTCACCGTATTTTTCTTGTCTGAAAATGACTCTGAAAACACGAGTTTTAGCCCTTTTCACTCTTCCAAAAATACAATTTAATAACGAGATACGGGAACGTAACTACTCGTCCGCCCTCAGCGTATTCCTAATTGCTTTCCATAAACAGACAACACTAAGATATTGAGCAGTTTTTAAATCGCGTGGTTTTTCGACGCAAATACGTCTTTAAAATTGCTTCCATAGTTGGAGGCAATTAAAAAAAAAAAAACGAATGCTAACAAAATCGGGGGATACAGTTTGGTGTTGCAGCTACATATCTATCATCTCCACCCCAAAATTAAATTACACCACTGGATAGCTAAAGGATCAAATAATTCGTTACGGTAAGTGAGGAATGTGACGCATCACGCGCGGTAGAGGTAGAAACACCGCCATTTTGAGGTCATTTTTCTGCGTTTCGAGATTTCCATTTAGTATCTGTCTAACTTTTGACTCGGAGAAGCTACGACGTTCGTTTGAGTTTCAATCGTCAGCTCTCGTCAAAATATATCGATTGTATGTATAAAGCATTAGTGAAAAATAGTTGAAGTGAATATATATATATATATATATATATATATATATATATATGGTGTTAAAATAAAAATAAAAACACAATGTCGGCCTATACGCGTCATAAAGCCAAATCCAAACACAGAGAACGTACACGTATTCACCGACAACACACGGCCGTGTCGGACAGGGGCGAAGCCAGGGGGGGGGGGGGGGGGGGGTTATTTAGCGGTTCAACCCCCCCCCCCCCCCCCCTTTAGCCCCAAATCTTTAATTAATTTCTTATTCATCACTCAAACAAATTTCATATTAAAATTAATAAAAAAATTTACCATTACAATATTTAAATTTAAGAACCGAAAACTGCTAAAAATAGCACTATTTTACACCTTAAAATCCAAATTTTCCCGGGGGAGGACCCCCGGACCACCAGGGGGGGCAATTCTTCTCAACACCGCCCATACACAAATCCTGGCTACGCCGCTGGTGTCGGAGAAGGCCGCTCACCTGGCTGCGACTGGCCTCCTCTTGGTCCGCCAGCAGCCTGTCCGGGTGAACGTGGCCGGTGGCGTGGTTCCTGACGGGCGGCCACATGGCGGGTTGTTGTCGTCTCGCCCTCGGCTGCCCCTCACTTAAGTAGCCTCGCCGCCCGGGGCCCGCGCGGACTGTGGACCGGCCCGGTGACGCACCGACGCGCCGCTGGGGAGTAGCAAGGGTCGGGGGAAGAACCAGGGGAGTCGATGACGATAGCCACGTCGTGAGGGTTACGTAAATTCCTAGAACGACTCGACAACACAGGGTAGACACGTGCTTCTTTTTTATTTTTTTAAATTTTATCCCCCGATCGTAATTTATTAAAAAAAACTCTGCAACCTGAAAGCTTCGCAATTCAGCGCGCGCAGTGACTTCTCGCGTTAAGTTGTAGGGAACTAAACTCGATCCACGTCTGTCAGCCATGCATGCTGCCTACCCGCGTTCGCTGCACCATCGCAAACAGTGTTTCGTAGTTTTCGTAGCACTGCCAGAAATGGAGTTTCAGGAAGTGGTTGTGGTGATGGTGATGGTGGGGGAAGTCCACCAACTCCTCCTGCTTTATAAATGTGTTCACTTCCAAGGAATCTTTACTGTACGGGACATTTCATTGTCATTCGGGTGAACGGATAAACTTTTAGATTCTTTTGTAGAACCCTCATCACAAATTCGTAACCGCACGTTTTGACGCGAAAACGTCTGCTAATTAGTTCGGTTTGGTTAACCAGGTCAAAATTTACGATGCAAAGAAATTATGATACCTTTAATGAACCGAAAGCAAGTAACCGGCTAAATCCAGTTAGTGTATGCTTGTAAGGTCCTACCAGCGAGGTGTTTGTAGGTACAAACAAGCAAGCGTGGGCGGGGTGGGCGTGTGCGAGTCGGGGATATACCGGGCCGTCGATCTCGAGACCGCGTGCAGCTACGACGCCGATCAAGGCGTCTACGGTGAGACCTTAACCTACTTGAACCTGGAGCGATATTGGTTTACATAACAATAACACAAATTTTATTAGTTCGCAGATTTGTTAACCCCAAATTTTGCGAGAAAATGCATTTAGAACGAAAGAAAACAAGCCGAAAAAGGCAATATCAAAAGGAACTTCAAAAAAGCCCAGTAAGTCCAGCACAGAACGACAGAGAGAGCTACGGGGCGCCGAAAAAGATCTGTGGCGGAGGCCTTTTCAACCGCCAGCACGTATAGCGAGCCTTGTGTTTTCTATCTAACGGGCAACTCCAGTTTAATGCCAAAGATAACGGACTGACAAAGACGACGGAGTGCATTCAAAGGAGGGCCTCAGTACCATGGCATTCTGAACACTTTGTGTTGGCCAATCAAGTCCGTTACGCAACTCTCTGACGGTACTATCAGCCGCATAATTCTGAGGTCATTTTTCTGGTTGCAAAGTGTCTGAACAAGACAGGGGGTGGAGAAGTATTGTGTGATGCTCTCATAACAATCACATCTCAGCGTTTGTCCAAGGCAGCAGCTTGCAAATCATGCAACAATGGATTATTTTTCCAGTTGGGTTTTTTGCATGGGCGTAGCCAGGATTTGTGGAAGAGTTAGGCTGAAAGAAGGTATAAAAATAAATTTTTGATAGGTCTGTTTCAGGGTGTATAGCCCTCTATACAAGACGGAGTACCGGGAGTCCTCCCCTAAACTTTTTTTTAAGATGCATTAGAACACATTTTTAGGCTATCTGAGGACCCTTAAGTGCTTTCTCAAAACCTCAAATAAAAGGTGCCATCTATGAAAGGTTGATTCTTACAATACCACTGCTTATGACTGTTATTTAGTGGCCGTAAATTGAGACATACATTAGTCATTTAAAGCTGGTTAACAAATTGCTATTGGGAAAAGAGGCTATTGCCCCTCGTTGCCCCTCCCCAACTTCGGTTCTTTGAATTTTGTTGATCAGGTCATTAGGGACAGAGAAACACAATTTTTTGTGATCCGGAGAAAGTACTGACCATAGCCTACAGAAAGAAACCATCATAGCATTTTCCTGGAGTGTTTTCAGGAAGCCATGGCAAATCTAATCCAATATCGCCACACCAGGATTTTACCAGGGTACTCTCTAATGACATTCCAGTGACTCAGGACCCTGCCGCTTTGCTCTGTAACAGTGGAAGTTCAGAGCAGGGTTGGTCATGGATTGGGTAGTAACAAGTCTTTTTTTGCCTACTGGTGGGATGCCTCCCAAACGTGTTGCTCCAAAGCTTTCTGCACAGTCACGTGGATCTTGCTCTGTCTGTCTCGCCCTTTTGCCATTCTCTTGTCCGGCTCTCGATTTTACTAAAAGCTGAGCGCTGAAGCAAGTGACTGCTGGCATCAGCAATAGTGTTCCAATGAAATCAATTTAATACCTCTGGATGCAGACCTACTGCGAGTCATCTCTTTCACTGATGCAAAAGGAAGAATTGCTGTTTTTTGTTCTCAATCACCGTGCACATACTTTACTGCCTGTCATAAATAACTATATATTGTTTTTAAGTGTCTAATGAAGAAATACATTTGGCATCACTACAGTGGAAACCTAGTTAGTTAAAACTGCAGCAATTATTTCATTAAATTATAAATATGGAAGTAAACGGTATCTTGACACAGTGCATAATGAGTGATTGTTAGGAGATGGTGAACCGCTGAATGGGTGGCTATATTGCCAACATAAACAGAAGATAAATCTGCAGCCATGGCACACTGTGGTAGGCTGCCAATTACTGAAAATCTTTCATTATAACGGAGATTTACCTTCTATCTGGGGACATCTGCCACTACTGTTCAAAATCACCGAGTAGTTAATAAGCCATCTCGGATTTTTAAAATAACAGCCACACCTAACAATACAGTTGTGGATGGAAGTGTGTGATAAAGGACATATTCCCCCCCCCCCCCGGCCCAAAATTGATGAAATAATACATTATATTTTGGTGACAGCAGTAGCCTATGTTACTTAAGGTGACATAAGGTGGCTGTTACAACATCTAAACTACAAATCACACAGGAAGTGATGTAAGTTGAGAATGATTATGTAACTGTCCAAACTCCTTGTTCAAATAATTTATATGAGTACACTAATTTTAATATTATTTATTTTTCAAATCCCCTTCTGAAAAAAATTGTTATGTCCATAACTTCAGATTTATTACTACAATTTGTGGCAAGACAAACCACAAGACCTGAATTTGGACACTTATTTAAATCAACGAATTTGGTCTATTGTAACTATTGTATTATTATTGTATCAACTGTGGTAATCAGTATTTCTTCTCGGCAGTTACATGCAGGAACCTGTTGATAATAAGACTATAATAATGAAAAAAATGCTTGGATATATATTATTTATCCCTTGTCATGCAAGCAAATTGAATAAGTAATTAAAAATAGGACTGGGCCTACTAGCAAAAAAAAATTATTACAAAATGATATGGATTAATCCAGGCAATCTATAATTTTTGCAGATATTCTGAAAATATTATTTTTACCATAAATTACTAAGCAGGGAAGAAAAATACTATACCTATGCAGTATTGTGTATAAAGCTTTAAACTTTCTAATACATGTGATAAAATTTTTTTTACAACCTTAATTAGTTACAAGATAATTTAAATAATAAAAACCAAATCCTTTTAACCATCAGGAACCTACATTATTTTTATTTTCCTCATAATATAAACATCAGCTGTTTAATGAAATTGTAAAACAAAAATTAACACGTACACCTAACATTTTATTTTATTTAGATTAAAACCTTTGAAATAACAGATGAGAAGAACATAAAAATAACTCATATTGTGAGAGTTCAGCCTGTTGCCGTTATATGTCAGGCACAAACGAATATTGACAAATATGTAGTTTAGTATGGAAAATATGTTTATGAAATATTGTAAAAAATTTATGGTTGAATTCTAAATGTTAATCAAGGTATATTTATTTATAACTCCATACATACATAGAGATAGCAACAAAATGATTGGAATTGTACATCATAAAAATCAATGTATGACTTTCACATTTTTTTAAATTCCATACTCATTTAAATACCTTTGTAATGCTCTATTTAAGATTGCAAAGTAAAATTCTATCACACAATTTGACAGCTTGTGCATTCCGTTGAGGATACAGGAAACTACATGTGTTGTTACGTTGCATTTGAGAGCGACTAGAAACAAGATAATTTAAATATCTTTTCTGTCTTTTAGATGGGGCAGTCATTATTCTTTACGTGTCTTCTTTCGTATCATCTACGTAGAAAGTGCTTCAGGCGGGAACAACATGTATTAGTTATATTTTTCTCAAAGGTCAAAGGTGGGAGGGTCAAGCATTACATCTCGTGCAGAAGGCTTGCTGATGGTTCGTATTTGTTCACAAACTGCAGATATGGTTTATTAGGCACACTTATCTACGCACGGTTCACTTGTTTTAAAATGGGTCACTGAATTCCAAAACAAGCAATAATCAAACCTTGGACGTCTACTGAACACACAAGGAGACCCAACCATACACAACACACAACCGATTCAAATTCAGTGGTGGACACAGCTTCAAAATTTGGGGAGGAACAATCATCTAAGGAGTTTGGGTGGTGTGGAATATGTAACTTCCAGTTAAAGTGGAGTCCTATATTTTAAAAAATAATACCCCTTACAAAAAATACTTTGAAAGAAAAATTTATGTTCTTGAAATTTCATAGCTTTATCGGATTTTTAAGAGTAATAAAGTTTAACAATTTACACACATTAAAAAAAAATACTTTTTCTTTACAAAAAAAAATCAATTGTTGCCCACATCGCCACTCCCATGTCAGTTTCTATTCAAAGTGATTCGTAAATTGTGTAACAAAGTTTATTATACAAAATATTTGTCTTAAGAAATCGCGGGTGCGCGGGAAAAAGGGGATATGTCAAAATTACTTAAATTAAGATATTAAACATTTAAAGTTCTTCCAAGTATGCAAGATCAGTAATTAATCATTCCAAAAGTTCAGTGCCATAGAATAACACACAAGGGTGCTAGACTTAACCCATTTGTACCATTTTGTAGAGCTTGTTCTCCTTTATTTCATACCATAAAAAAAACATTTTTGCCAATATTTGACTTATCCCATTATTTCCAAGCACCCGCCAAATTACAAACGTTCTCATCCCAAATATTAGAGTAAGCCAATTTTACAAACACCCAGGAAACCTATAAGTAAATTTTAAATTTTTATATCTGTGATAAACATACAATCAAAATAATTGCATATGTTGTTTTTAATTTTTGTAAAGAATTGTTATATTCAATGTAGAAGCAGATTATTATAGTGTAGTATTCACACCAAGGGAAATTTTTCAGTATCGTGTGTCTGTCTGTCTCTCACGCACATGACTGTTCACATCAATTTTCACCCTTCTTCGTGCAGATTTTTACCAGAAGTATTTTCAACATCATTATCTTGTTGATGTAGGCCAGGGCTACGTCTTCTCTAAGCCCGATGTGCCTCGCCCCACTTCAGGCCCCTTCTCCTCCCACCAACATTTCTATGGCCTCAGGGGGCATTTCAAACCTCCCGCCAACGTGTGCATGTGTATGTTTGTGTGTGCTAGTCCACCCAGGAAGAGACGTATTTAGATTCTGTGTCATGTACCTCTATTCTTAATTATGTAATTAATAATTGTCATTTTTCCTTATATCGTTATTCCAATCCCCCAAGTGTATGATATTTTTCTGGGTAGTATGTCAGGACGAAGCAGTGCCATGCGCAAACCTTCGGAAAGCACCCTCACGCGGGATACTCATATTTGAACTTAAGTAATAAATAATTAACTACATAAATAGTATTAATTCAGCATAAATACTGACAAATATTATTAAGAGCTTGAAGGGTTTTGTTACGTTATTTTTTCCTTCACTTAATTGTCTGATGCGTAATGGTACTTCTGAGGCTTCCTGTCGCCATGACACCCTGACCACAGCCAGTAGGAAGCAGCCACTACACCTCGAACACTTCTACTGATCTTTAAAATCCGTCCATTTAATTAATACTTACCTTTTTTCTGTTTCCTAGAGGCCTACTTTGGGTAGCCGACTGATTTAACGTAATAACTTTAATTCTTTTCAGGAAATTTAAAACGAAACGACACAACTTGTATTCTAGACCAGGTTAAATGGTGCCCTGGTCCGTAAGGAGTTTCATTAACTGTTCAATTGAAAGTGTATCTGCGGAAATAAAACCCTCTTACCAGAACCGTGAGAACTTTGTCTACAGACCATGTGCACCCTTGTATAGAGACAGAGGCATGTGGGATACCTAAAGAGCCCATCGGCGATCACAGTTCAATTTATTACTAGTGTGCCCACTGCTGAGAGTGGGCTGGTAGGATAGATTTCAAAACCGCATATGAGGAATCTAGCATAGCACCCACACGGGCCACATCACGACTCAGGGTCAGATTCACAAGCCGGGTCCACGTACCCATCCACGGTAATGCGGCCTAATTAATCGCGTGAATTTCCCCAGACAACATTGTCGTACATTAAAGAATCTTCAAAATCAATGATTCTATTTTTGAACATACAATCTCGTCAACAGCTTCCGAATGGAGTGGGATGGCACAGTGGTTAGATGCTGGATTCACATAGGGTTAATTCCAGTCCAGGCATCCTGAGTTCGGTTTGTTACGTGCCAATACCCGGAGGACTTCACAGCTTGCCATTAATGATTAGTAATTCTATTTTCTCATCTTAAATTATATCAAACACTTTCTTTGTATCCTCTGGGCCTGCTCCAAGAGGCAAGCTGCTTTAATTTAATAATATTTAACCCAATACATGGTCTTTAAAATTAATGAAAGCTATATTGGCCATGATGGTGACCAACCTCAAGAATGTGGGCACCTTGAGAGCCCAATGGGTAAATACTTCGTGTAAGCGTGCTCGATACTTAGAGCACTTTTAAGGGGCACTTTTGAGTCTCGTCTCCAAACGTGTCATGACAGACCTTGAGGGAGGATCTCCCGCTCACAGGTCCGTTTGCCCATGAACACACGGTGACGGCCATGCAGACTATATCTACATACATGCAGCAACGGACAAGTAGGGCCCGTGGACATCATAATATAAAAAAATGTTATGGTAATGTAATAATGCTGTAGAAGTGATGTTAAAACAGTACAGTAAAAGTCCGTTATAACGTAAATTTATAACGGCGCCAAAAGTTTATGTTATAGCGAATTTTCGTTATAGCCAATTTTAAAAAAAAATCTTATTTTTGTAGCATTTTTAAAATATATTATTTTCCCGCTTGTTTTTACTATGGTAATTCACAACAAAAGTAAAGGAAATATACATAAAACTTACCAAAATAACATTTTTAAGATATGTATATCAGCACTTGCCGACTGCGAAATATGAGACCGCATAGCAGTGATAAAACCGTCATGCACATTGTGGCTAAACGCTCAGCTGTTTGTTTGCATGGTCATGCCGGCCGCTTCCTGTCGCTTTACAGATGGTTTGCTGGTGACATGCGCTAAGCTGATGATATTGGGTGCATATTTGCGGAGTTTTGAACACTTACTAACAATATGTAAACTCAAAGATGTAGTGAAATTTATTTTAAAATTTGTCACATTATTACTCACGTTGACACCTATGAAAAATGTCAAACACATTAAAAAAAAAAAAACCTCTAATTACGTTGGACAACCATACAAATTATATAAAATAATTTTTCCGACAATTGGTCAGTAACACAAAAATAATCAATCGCACAGACCCTTGGAAACTAACACAAAATTAAAAATCACTTTTTAAAAAACAAATCACTTTTAGTTTCCCTTGATTTCACTAGACTTTCGGACAAAATAAACGACTGGACCTCTTGGAAATTCATCAAATCTTTCGTTGAAGCATTTGTATGCTGATAAAAAAGACTGATTGTGTCAAGTGCCTCCATCATCGACGTTTTCGACGGAACAGATACGTCACTTGGTTCGTCATCATTATTATCATCATCATCTTCAGATGCCGCTTCGTTTTGATAAGAAGAGACGAGCTCAACAAGTTCCGTGTTCGTCAACTCCCCGCACACGTCAACATTATCATCAGCCATGGAAAATTCGTGGAACGTGCATGGCACATGCAGTTTCATGTACACCGTACGCAACGCTTACGATGCAAGCAAGTGTGAGATGAGTTAAGCTCATTTACGGGCTACAGTCGGCGTAATTCTTAATAAATAATGCTCGCAGTGGAGCCCTGCTTTTGTTGCCGTGAGGCCAGCTATGCTCGCTGTGGGGCCCCACCTTGTGTTGTGTGGTGTTGCCAAGACGGCCACATCATGCGCGTTGTTTGTCGGATGCGTGGAATTGTGCGAAGCTGTTTCTCATTTATTAAGGAAATTGTAGATGTTTTCTCATTGTTTTAGAGCAAAATTACAGGTGTGTAATCTATCGCTATAGCGAAAATGAACTACGCTGCATTCGTTATTTCCGAAATTTTTATCCTAAGCAGCATATGCAAAACTGACGGTGCCGATGGCAATTATCGTTATAGCGGACTTTACGTTATAGACCGTATTCGCTACAACGGACTTTACGTTATAGACCGTATTCGCTACAACGGACTTTCACTGTACTTAGTACTGCATACCAGTAGGCCTAAGCAGCATGCCTTATGCACTAAAATACACAGAGTTGCCATATATTCAACATACAGCATAAAATAACAAAAATAGTATTACTACAAATAACTTTTCCGAAACTGAAACTAAGTCTACCAAGAGTTCCCTTTTCTACTAAGAAGGTAAACCAATTATAGAACTTACACAGAGGAGTTATAAAATTATTAGTGAAGGGTGTAAAGTGCTAACACAAGAAAATATGACCCAGTATGAATTTATATAAAATTATATTTTATTCTGTTTGGTATTAATGGTACTTAAGATAACCACATTCACAAAATGTGACATTTCTTTCATTACTTATTTTGTGTGCTTGAATAAAAGAAGATAATGATAACAATAAAAACAACAACCATAGTAATAATAAACAATATCACTACAACAACACCCTTAAAATTAAGAAACACTGTTGGTGGTATATTCACTTAAGGCAGTTTACAGGTAGGCAATATAAATGATTCAGCACGAAAAATCTACTTCCTGACTAGCCAAAGTACAAAGACACTGGAATGTTAATAAGCAACAATTTACAGATTGAATATTGATAAACCACCTCAAATTCCAATAGACATGGAATAAATTATAAGCACTGTTACAAGACAAAAATTATTTCCCTAACTTATGACGACAAAGGTTGTTTCGGCTATGAAATTGTCTCTTTGGTAACAAGTAGCAAGTACTTTTTGCCAGAAGAGTTAGGCATGTGGTGATCTTGACTTCTTTGCAATCGACATACACACTATCACTACACTGCATCATTACTCGACATGCGGGCCCAACTCTTCCCAGTCGTAATGATCACCGGCAACGGGATCGTCATGCTCGGGGTTCCCGAAAACAGGGACGTGCTGTCTTCCATTGCAGCTCTCACGAGTTCTGCGGGAGAGAACCAAGCCAATGAAAGCGCAGCTCACAGAGACGCTGGCGGAGCTAGGGACGAGCCCTGCGGGCACGGACTGACCTTCGACCTGCTGCAGGTGCAAGTCCCGCACCTCCCAGAGCAGCTCGTCGTGTATCTGCAGCAGCAGATAGGCCTCGATGTCCGGCCGCCGGCTCAGCTGCAGCTCCGTCCGCAGCATGGCCGCCTTGCAGACGTCTGCCGCGGTGCCTGCCAACATCACACTCGTTCCGCCCGACGCTCACTTCGCTCATGCTGCGGCCAAACTCCACAAACCTCATGTCACACAAAACACAATAAAATAAAATACAGTAGAACCTCGATGATACGTTCCCGTTTCATACATTTTCCCGTGTCATACGCCGATTAATTTTGGTCCCGCCGAAAGTACTATATTTACAATGGTTTACTTTCCCGGAACATACACTTATAAAATCATGAATTTCCCGTTTCATACGTTTTTACAAAGCGGAAAAGTCCTAAAATTCACAAATTTTTTCGTTATATTCCTCCTGAAAAAATATCTTTTAATGCTTTTATTTTGAAAAACGTTCATTGTTTACCTTTGCAAACGTAAGAAAATAACTTCATCGCACCATAGATAGATAGTATCAGGAAGACTGTGCACCTCACTACTAGCATCTATGGCCAGCACCAAGCGAGACTAGTGGCGCAAACTAGCAATGATTATGAAAATGGTGCACGTGCTTTACCAAGGCACAGATCTCATATTTTGTGCATTCAATTATCTTTGAACTGAATATAGTCGTTTGTTATTGTTTTCTTACGATCGGATTGTTTTGTATTTTACGTTTCTCAAGTTAACATTTTATTGAAAATTGTTCTGTTGCATAAAGTTGTTTGTAAAATGAAACAAACAAGCAAAAATTTCTGATTTTCTTTTTACAATAGCCTAAGTTTTTTATTTCTAATTTAGGCTTGGTGACTTTCCCCCCCTTCCAAGAAAGGACTGCTTTACTTGATTATGGACTGTATTTTACATTTCTGGTGGTTTTATTATATATATATAATGATGAATTCATTTCTTTCATTAATATACATAATGCAATTATTTACACATTATGTATTTAAGTTTAATCAGACATTGTGCTGGTATGCTAGATTGAAAAAAAATGTTATTATTGCCATTCCCTTTTCATACACTTTCCCGCATCATACACCATTTTTGTGCCCTCCGTTGAAAAGTGTATGATAGGGGTTCTACTGTACACAACTCATTTACTTGATTCTATTTGAAAAGAAAAAAACTTATCGAGCTCTGATAATAGGATGATTATAAGATAAACCTATTAATTTACAGGCAACTCATTAATATTTGTATTAAGTATATACAGCACAGGTTATTTAATGTAACTGTAATAAAGTAATTTAGAAGTAGAACACTAAAGATCAAAACAGGGATATGTCTTGGAATGAATTGAATCTTGTATTCAAGTAAATACATACAATATTTTTTGTACAAAGTTATTTTTTACAGTTGTAAAAGTGGAGTAGATCTACACTCAAAGTAATTATTTAGATTTTTTTTCCTCCTGTTGTGTTAATGGCATAATTAGCTGAGAATCTAAGTTAATAACCTTGTACCAAAGTTAAAAGTTGCACAGGGCTATGACATAGCTATATGCATGCCACAGTTGCAAAGCACAGTTTTTTCATCCAAGAGTGGAAATATGCCAGCTTATATCACTGGCTAAGCTTTCTTCGAAGCTTCAAGGTGTTTCAGTTATGCAAATTGAAGGTTTTCATTCTAGTGTAGAGAAACCAAGGCTGTTCCTCCTACATTGCTGGATAGTTGCATGGATGAATGTTTAACAGATTAAAAGATTTAAAATAAAATATTAGTTTGCATTACACACAGCTAAATAATTAAGATTATAGGACCTGACGGTTATAGTATTTTACAAAAATACTTCTGTGCTCACATATGGTCAAAACAGAGGTTGGGTTGAACCATCACTCTTTGCCCTTAATTGAAGTATAGGTACTACCAAAGAAGTCCCAAATGATGAACTGATGTTTTTGCAAAACTGCTAACGACACTACACTGACTTCTTAAACCTTACTGAAACAAAACGATGAATACGATGACAGCTGTTGAAAGTATTCACCTTGTATTAGAAAGTTGATGGCTTGCCGCTCAGCTTGAGACCTCAAGTACGGGATCGGGCTGTTGATGGCCGGGAACAAGCGACGCCGACCACTGAAAGTACGAAGTTCTCCTTTCTGGCGGCAGACGTTCATCACTGAGTTGAAGAACGAGCGTAGTGCTGGAAACCTACCTGCAAAAAAAAAACACACATGCACACACGCAGAGTAATGTTATTATAAAAAATGATTTATACTTCAAGAAATGCTTGAGACAGCATCATAAAAGGCAGATAGAATGAAGTCATCTAAACTTAATATTTGTGACTCTTCTTCCAATAGAGTTATAAATTAGTCTTTACAGTGCACACTGTATTTCTCCCTCTTACAATGTGACAATACAATACATATGGGGTATTCAAACGGTTGCACAACCATTTTGTACAATCTTTGCATCGTTACATATTCTAAGACACAAAAATAAGGGTTTAGGTGTTGAATATGCTGCAACTGTACCCTAACCATATTTCACAGCCACCACTTACTTTTAGGGAACAGATTTTGGCGACGTACTCATTGCCTGAATTCTGCGCATGTGCAAAGCTCAATTTTTCAGTGATTTTGTCCAAATGGCAGACCCGTATCTTCCAAAATTAACTCGTAAATTGTCATTTTTGAACGAGAAATAATCGCAACTTACAAAGTATTCGAGAAAACTAGAAAGGTGTTTATATTATTATGCGATGGTGCTGCTATCTCTAGTATTTTTGCAGTAACAATTGTATCTATGGTTGCAAGATGTAAGCTAGAATGTGTTGAAACCAGTTTCTAACCTCGCCCAGGGTTCCATTTATTAAAACGGCTGCCGATTTGTTTCCTTACTGGTATTCGGGTGTGAACATTCCCCATATAATCTTGTACCTTCTTATAAAACATATAAATCCGATGTAAAGAATTCTATATAATAGTTATTTAGAATGGAATGGATTGAGCTTCGAGTTTCGCAGACATCAGAATCACCAGATGAAGGATGATGAGATGCTAATGAAGCATTAAAGGAATGAACGGGAAACTCACAGTCTCACGACAACGACCGGCACATTTCCCACTCGCTAAAATTTTGCGTTCCACCCCGCCAGGAATCGAACCCGGATAGACTTGGCAGGAGGCAAGTGATCTGGCCACTCAGCCACCGTGACACCTTGGTTACTTAGAAGGAAAATAAAATTGCAGACTTCCGTAGAAAACGCCCCAGGGTTGCGCAGCAACAAACAGCCACTGTACCTATAAAGCTGTTGATGATCCCATTAGCCTGAGCAGTGTTCACTTGAAGGAACTCTGCAAGCTTGCTGGCACCAGCACCATACATCACAGAGTACACTATGCGCTTTGTCTTCTCCCTGTCCTCAGGGCACACACTGGTTCCATCCGGTGTCAACCTTAAAACAGTGGTGACACAAATAAGTACAAGCAGGTCCATCCACAGAGACTGCAGTCCATCAAAATGAATTAGTAACAAAAGAAAAAAACTTTAAAAACAATGAAAAAAATATGACAACAAAAATTATGACACAATTAAAACAGAGCTCAGTGAAAATTTTTTTTAGTAAGTAAAATTATAACACCATTTGGAACATTAAACAAAAACTGCATTAACTTTGTTTAATTTGGTTACTTGGATGCACAAAATTCAAGTTGGTGCAGAAAAAATTTAATGCTTCGTGTTACTGAAATACCTATTACGGTAACTTATTCTGCAAGTTAACTTCTTGAGGACAAAATGATGCTGAATTGTGCAGACAAGCAGGGAACTTTAAGAGTGGAAACAAGAATAGATGTGATTGGTGGAATTCACTGGAGGAATCATCAGTGGAGTGAAGACATGAGGAGAGGTAAGTGAAGAGGACACAGTAGGGAACTTTATAAGTGGACTAGCTGCCCGACCCGGCTTCGCACGGCTATACTAATGGAAAAAAATTAAGCCACATCTCCCATTTACAGTAATGATAAATAAAAAAAAAAGTGAAAATTTATTACAATGCTGTATAATGTACCGGAGAGAAAATGAATAGCACCGATTGTTTCCCGACTCGTGCACACAACGTACAACTGATGTACCCGTACTTCGCTACGGCAGTCTACAGGCAGATCAATCTTGCGCCGCTCATTATACATGCCCCTCCTTGTGGGTACGCCACTGCCGCGCGATGCCCGTTGCCACGGAGATGCAGAAGGCATGAACAATGCAAAATCCTGTTCTCATGCAAAGTACCCACTGTTGCCTGGTTTTAACCACCCATGGGATCTAATTTTCGGAAAATGTCATCCTGCGTAACATAAGGAACATTACTGTGAAGTTTCAAGTCTGTAAAATATATATACTTGAAAAAAAGGGCAATTTTTGATATTTAAAGTAGTACCCGCAAAATTTCAACGGTGATGAGGACTGCACTAACAATGAAATAGTCGTTGCCATAGAGACGAATGAAGCATCAACAAAGCAACAGCCGTTGCCATGATGATTTCCTACCAAAAACTGGAAATTTTGATAATATTACGCCCCCGAAACTACCCTTCGGATGGGATTTCCGCCGAATCCGTTCTTAGTGAGCGTCTATATCACAAAATGAGTAACTATGCTAAATTTCAAGTCAATCGGGTGTATAGTTTTAGAGATCTCGTGATGAGTGAGTCAGTGAGTGGTAATTCGCTTATACATACATACATACATACATACATACATACATACATACATACATACATACATACATACATACATACATACACACACACACACACACACACAGACACACAAGTCCTTGTCAGAATTGTAACGGGAGAGGAAAATTATTGATGGTCCGAAAAATGAAAATTAATTAAAAATAATAAAATAAATCTAGTAAAAGAAAAAAAAAACAATTTAAACACAGAGAGAGGAAAAAAAAAACAATAGTTTAGGTTTGCAATTTAAAGTGATAAAAAGTATTTAAATACTAATTGAACTCTTATGAGGGTACTGATTGCTTCGTTGTTAATATCAAATGGGTGTTTTTTACTTGTATGGGAAAATTAAGAATGATAAGGCATCTAGTGTGTGGCAACAATGTTAAAAGGCAATAGGAAATAAACTTCTAGCGCCTGCGGCATTGTCAACACACACTTCGTATGTGTACTGCATGTTGTATCTAACCCCCTCCAACGCATTTGATTCTAAATTGGACTTTTAGTACGGATCCCTAATGTTATTGATAATATAATATAGCCTATAGCCTTCCTCGATAAATGTACTATCCAACACTGAAAGAATTTTTCAAATCGGACCAGTGGTTCCTTTGATTAGCGCGTTCAAACAAACAAACAAACAAACTCTTCAGCTTTATAATATTAGTATAGATACAGGAAGAGAATTGATTGGTGGAATTGACTGGAGGGAACATCAGTGGAGGGGAGACACATGGATAGTCAAGTGGAGAGGACGCAGTAGGGAACTTTAAGAGATGTGATTGGAGGGATTGATGGAAGGGGACTTGGAGGGAACTGAGTGGAGGGGACACGGACCAGAGTCTGGCGAGGGTCAGGAAGATGTCCCCAGGCTGCTGGAAGGCGCGCAGCAGGTTGGGATCCTGGGCCAGGTGGGCAAACACGCGGAACTCGATGTGCTGGAAGTCGGCGGCGAGGAAGGTGAACCCGGGACGGGAAACGTACGGGGAGCGGAGCAGCAAGGGTGGGTGGCCAAACCCTGGAACAGCACACACACACACACACAAACACTGTGGAAACATCTTATGCAAGTGGAGAATCAGTGGTAGTTCCATAAAGAGACTTGAGGGGCTTAATCCCTTCCCTAAATATACTGATAACAATTTGCAGTGGATTCAATGACACTGTTTCCTAGGAAAAATATTACTTTCTGAACTAAGTACGATGGATCCCAATTCACGACAGTTCAGAGGATAAAGAAATACTATCCCTTAAACTTTTTCATTACCTTAATACAATTTTCTAGGGCTACTTGGTATCAGCCATGTAAGTGCTGTAATGTGCAGTTGAAACCTGTAATTAACTGACCTAATTTTACATCAATTTTTTTCCCATGGCCTACAATATTACACCATTTAAGTTCATATACTTTGCTATTGAAATTTCAAAATATCATAACTGTGTTTTGTTTACTGTTTTCTCTATATTTGCATATAGTAGTGTGAGAGTTCTCTAATAAAATTTCTTAAACCCACCCACAATTTTCAATGGTACCCAATGTCCAAACCTTGGCTTACAATCTTAGGTTGGAGACTTAAAAAAAAAAAAATAGTTGTTATAAAAATTTATGGCATGTTTTCCAGATTTACTTTTGGTCTACTACAATTTAATACATATTTGCCTTACATACTTGACCCAAATTTAAAGTTTGTAAAAACAATGGAGTTGTTCTAGTTGCTTTTGTAAATTTGTGCACTGCCAAGGATATCTGTAGAATACAAGAGCAAATATTATCATTATAATTTAACACAGGTTAGCTATAAAATGTTTTTATTACTTCTGTGTAATGTGGTGATAGTAGCAAATACCTATTAAATCTAAAACTCAATAAATAACAGCAAAAAAACACAAAGTAATTTAAAAAAACTTTTTCATGATGTAGCAATCATTATGATAGAAGTCTACAAGTACAACTAAAATTTAAATATTCATAATTTAAAAACAACCACACCTTTGGCAATATGACTTGACAGTAAAACTGGATGTTTGGGAACAGCTTGAAGATTGGGATTGCTGGATGTGATACGACCTGTAGCTGTTGCAGTCTGTTCCCTGGAATCATATATTATAAACTATCAATTATTGCATGCAGTTCTAGAAACCATAAAAATTAATTTTATTATTTGTTGTTTATTCAAATGAGTGATACTTTTGTGAGCCACAAGCCTGTTAAAACTCTGAAGCAGGAGTGTACATAGAATTTCATTTTGCGTGGGGAGAGAAGATAGAACCACTTTGCTTGCTGTTTTTCCTTTCAAATTATTTAATTTGTTATTGAGAATGATAGATTTATTAGATTTGGAGGGGGGGGGGGGTGAGAGAAAGGTTACATTTAACACCCCACTCCCCTTCCTGCACATTCACCCCTACTTTGAAGTAATACAACTGCACATTATTTCTTATTGTCAGCAGATAGGAAGTAACATAATGATTGAATACTGAGCAATAATCAACTTTATATGTTGGCCTTAAAATAACTAATATTATTCCAACAATGCATTTTGTCTCTATCTTATCATTGCACCCCTCAAACATATCTAATTACTTCAAAATCAACAACTAAATAAGTTTTGGCTCTAAGTTATAAAACACTCACGTCTATGAAAAATTTATGAGCTGAAAAATAGTTGCATAGTAAGTTAATATAAACATTATTTACCACACTGTGAATATGGTTGAGTTCTTGATTTGTTGCAACATGCCATCCACATACGTAGAGCTGAGCTTTTGTATGTGTCGATATTCCAGTATAAGTCCAGGAAGTGGGTGCACAGACTCAAGCAAGCGTAGCTGCAAAGATAAATGACCCACAGAAAAAATTAACTTTTCCCATGTAGACACAGAGCACTAAAATATTTTGTAACACATTAAGTTATGCACATTACAGGGTTGCTAAAAAATTTTTGAATATGAAATTTTTTAACTTTTCCAGGTTTTTCAACCCACATGAAAATTTTCTAGACCATTACATATTTATGTAATCACAGTTGGTAACTTATTTTAGAAAGTACGTCCAGCTGATAAGTTGTATAATAGACGTCCTTTCAGAAAGTTAATCTCTTATATTTAGTTAGCTGAAGTACTACTTTTAATGATATGCATCTATACATAAAGTAGAGTAAATAAATTAATAAACTGTCAAAATGTACCAAAACATAAATTTTTAATATTCATAGGCCCACAAATGAATAAACACACAAAATATAAAAAGTTTAAATTTAAAAAGTACTTACACATTTCAAAGATGTAATGAAAAATTGCTATTTTGTAAGTTTAAAATACTGAGGATATTTCTGACATTTCAAAATGCTGATGAACAAGTCTAAACATACGACCTCATACAACAATAAAAAAAAAAGTTTAAAAAACTGTAACCAGACTACAGAAAAAAACACTAAAAGGTAAGAAACAAGGTAGGTGCTGTTTGGTATCATCGTCTTATTGAGTAAAACAAGTCATTTGATATGTTAGATATTCCTATTTATATAGTTCTATTGAAATTCTCTGTCACTTCCACATTAATAACATTATAATTCAATTCAAATACTGTAGTCGTGCATTGTCAACTACAAAAAGCCAGCATTTTAATTTGATACACAAGCAAGCATTTTAGTTTGATATATTATACTGTTATTATATCAAACTGATAGAAGATTTTCATTATAAAAGATTGATCTTACTTAATAAGACTACAATAGTAATCAACACCTAACGTGTTTCTTACCTTTTGGTATTTTTACCGTAGTCAGGTTACAGTTTTGAAAACAAAAAAAATTCTGTATGATAAATGTTCCAAATTCATCATTAGCACAATACCATTGATTCAGAGGTTGACTTGGCTTTCAGAACCGATGTTTCTTTCACATGTATACCACGTTTCTGGTCGAGTTTCAACTCATCATACAATATGGCCCTCAGCTGCTTTTGGGAAGTCAATAAGAACTGTTTGCCAGCTGCTTTGTGAGCAGCATTCTGCAGTAGCTTTGCTCGGTCCTGTAAGGTAAAGAACTTGCTTTAATACAGTACACACACACCAAGGATACTTTACCCTCTTTCATCGCATAATCGTCGCACTCGCGTAATCGTCGCACCTATATTTTTGGCCGTCAAAAATTGGGATAAAAAAAAACTCGCTTAAACGTCGATTGATGTTTTTGGTCCCGCTATTAGATGTGATCGCTTTGTGTAGGTATATTTTCCATATAAAAGATGTATTTTAAAGTATAAATCTAATATTTATTCGGACATTACCACTTACTTATTTAATTAACAGAAATACAAAGTTGTCTGACGTGTAAATTTTCTTTTAAAGACGTTTTTAAACGTTATTTCCTTTATCTGATCGTCTGCGTCGTCGCGGTGTACAGCTTATGAACATGTAGCTTGCGCTAGTTGGCATCATTCGTGTTTGGTTATGTTGCTTCCCGTATAGAACGCACACACGTAGTCAAATATCGATATCTCGCCGATTGCATGCAACGCGCGCTCTCTGTTGAGTGCCGAGTTAACTACATTTGATGGCCCGCATTCTTTCGTGGTATATGTGAACTACTGCAATAGTTACGCGTTAGTTCACGTCGCAGATTCAAGTGGCCTGCGTTCGCGTTACAGTTTGGTTTTTCTATTTAAAGTTGAAGAAAGGTTTTTTTTTTAATGAATTATTAATATAAATTGTTTGGCGTGCTCTTGTATACTCCACCTTTTTTTTAAATAAACGTACTTTCCATGAACGTGTTTTGTTTTTATGAATAACTTTACCTAACAAAATTTCTTTTTCCGCATAATCGTTGCACCCCTAATTTTCAAACTTGATTTTAGAATAAAATGTGCGACGATTATGCGAGAAAACACGGTAATACTTTAACCAACTCAAACATAATACATTCAGTCACACAATATAACTAAGGGTTATCTGTTTTTTACAGCCAGCTGACTGAATAAATTTTGAGAAAGAATATTTATGGGGTTACAGGCTTTAATGATTTGGGTGCCATAATATAGGGACTCTAGTCACAATACACATGTCTATATGAATTAATAATCACTACATACTTAATAAACTTTTTGTACTGAACCACAAATGATTATCAGAACCAAGGAGTGGTCACATTTACATGATTACTTCAGCTCATGGTCTGCACCATGTTGTTTAGATGCCCAAAACATTAGCTGAAGTGTAGTGTTTGCATTGTGGAAACAGTTTTAAAGTACGTACTTAATTTCTTGGAAGAGACTGTATTTATTGATGGAAATTCTAATTCATACTTATTAACCACCATCATGCATGGTCAAGTACTATTTCTTAAATGTTTTGTGCGTTACAATACGGCGGCAGCAGTGTTGAAAAGTGACTGACGTCACAGCATGCCGTCTCCTGACAATTCCTAACTGTATGATTATAACTATAGTTATACGCGTTAGTTATTTCATAATCATTTGCTGCAGTGATATCTATCACACCGTCTTGAAAAAAAAAATATATTTTTTTTTTTAATACCGGAAACATGCTACGAAGTCTGTAACACTGTTACATCTATAGTAGTACACACACAAAAATACCATCTGTGCTGAGCATAGGCGTACCCAGGATTTTTTCAGGGGTTGTCGGTCCAGATTTTTAAGAAAAACTCCATGTATAAAAGACCATAGACTTTTCATGGGAAACGTTTCTTTTTTCCCGATATTTTATTCTACAATGTGACCTAAAACAACAAATAGCATTATTCATTACATGAAAATTAAACTACCAAACCTAAAAATTAAAAATTTTACCAACCAGGTACTTGAACATGTGTGATATTTTAGTTAGGTTAGTTTATATAAGCAAAGCAGTCCTTGGCCTACCTAGCTGAATATAAAAAATAATAAAAAAAATAAAATTAGACCAAAACATAAGTTGCAAGAAAAATCTCTTTTACCTTTGATTTTATTCCAATGAATTTATTTATTTCTAAAGTTAATCAGGGTGTCCAGTGAAAATGTATTTCAAAAATCCCTGACATTTCCCTGTTTTCCCTGACAAAATTAGGATTTTCCCTGACACTATGCTCGTTCCCATTTAAATTCTTATAAACTTTGTCAATATTTTTTACACTATAATATATGTAAAAATATACTGCAAAATTTTAAGCAACAGCAACTGTGTAAATAGGTCTAATACTAAAATACAAAATGTGAAAAAAAATATATGAAATATGTTTATTGTACTCACATATCACCATGTTCCTCAATTTCTTCAAGAGTTACTCACTAGATGGTTTTGAAAACATAAGTCAGTTCCACTTCATATTTAAAAATAATATATATAGTATTCAAATTAGCTAAGTATGCAATAGTTCCAAACTTAAAACTTTAAAAAAACCTTTTAAGTCCAATCACAAATTAAAATTTTAACAAAGGTTTTTCTTAGCAGCACTACTTTTTTAAAGCTTCTATCTGGAAGCTTAATACAGCAGCTTCTTTTTCAGCATCTTCCAAGATTTTCTTTTTCTTAGCTTCCAAAGCAGAGAGTTCAGCAGCTGCTTTTCTTGTTCTTCCTTTTCCTGTAATAACTTCTTCTGTTGTTCCGTGTATTCCTTGTATTTTAAATATGCATTACGAGCAGCATGAATAAATCTTTTAGATACGACAAAATTATCCAGACCTCCAGCTGACAAAATACCATCATGAATTGTACGCTGAGCAATCAGTGAAATGTCCAGCTGATTTTCTACCAAGCACTGTTTGTTTATTGAAAATCCCCTTTCTACTGCTGCGTTGCCATGAGACATAATAAATATCATTTTCAAAAAAGATGCTAAATGCCCTGTATTTTCACTACAGTAAACATTTAAAAGGTCAAACCAAAACTTATCCAGGCGTACTTTGGATCGGACATGGAGTTTCAAATGTTCCTGCACTGCAGTCAATGAACACAATCTTTTGAATTCCTTCGATATTTTGTCACCTTGAATTCCAGAGAGCCAATTATGACTAACAAATATATCTAAGGCACATGACAGCCTCTTGATCGCCAAATCGGGAATAAGGGCTACAGAAGGATCAGCAAATGAAATGCCTCTTGTCAAGCTGAATGTAAGAGGTGAGCGCTTTAAAATCCTTTTCACACATTCCTGCAGGCATTTTAGACAGTCTGCTCTAAATAATTCCATATCCTTCTGACTTGCATTTTCTGAACATAATGCAGCTCGTGTCCCAAAACCTAAGTCAATTTTTTTACTTGACAAAAGATTATTTGCAGATAAATCTATTTTGCTTAGGGTAGTATTTGCCATTACGTCTGCTTTGACAAATCTAGTCATAAAATTCTTGATGACTGAAGAAAAGTCGGAAAAGAGGTACGGCGCCATGGGGTCATTTGTTTGATATTCTTTGAGAAGTGGTTCAACTTCAGCAGCAACAGATGAAAAAAAAGCAAGTTTAGGTCCAAGTAACACATCTTTAATAGCACTTTTCACTATAACAAAACTAGCACACGTAGGTTCTGTATTTGACTTTAGACCAGCAACATAGTTCCGAAGATTTGGTAAAATTTTCAATGCTCTGTCTGCTACAGGAACGTTGTCTAACCAACGAACTGGACAAAATTTTAGAGGAAACAAGCTGGAACCAGTTATTCTAATGTAGTCTGCACGACGAGTGGGGATGTTATGAAACAGGTTGTAAATAGCACGCAAGAATTTAACAATTTCCCAACCAGTTTCTTTCATTGCGCCTTTGAAGGCACAGTGTAATGAATGTAAGCCACAAGTGCCGATATCCAATATTACCCCCTCATCAGTACGACCTTCCTTCAAATCTTGCTTCAAGTCTTTTAAAAACCGCAAATTTACATTGGGGCCATCCATCGACACCTGTATAATTTTGTGTAATGTATTCACAGGCAAAGAGTTTTTAAAAGCACTTAACAGGTCTGCTGCAGTCGAATGGCCGAGAAATGCTGATGTAAGATATCGAGTGCAAGTAATTGAATCATCTTCATTCCAGTAACGGACAGAAATGTCCATTTGCTGTTTCTGGGCAATTTTATTTAAACTTTCATCAAAGCCAACTACAAGATGAGAAGATTTTGATATATCAGCATGCAGTTCCTTTTGAAATTCTGGAGCCAATCCGTGAACTATTGTATAGGATACTTTCGATTTTCCCAACTGCAATTTAGCTGCAATTTTGCTGTCGTGATACATCTTACGATGCATTGCTACACTATTTTCTGAATTCCTTAAGGAATTATGAGCCATAACACAATACAAACACCAAAGTATTTCGGCACGTGTTACAGAATCATTTAATAAGTAATTTGTCAATGATTTTGATTCCTTTCTAGCACTGCCACATGTGCACGTGCAAGAACATGTTGCGGATGGGTTTAGATAAGAATTATCAGCATTCGAGGAAGTATCAGGCAGAGATTTAGAACTGCTGACTGGATCTGTTTGGAACAACGGAGGGGAAGATACTTGAGGTGAGCTGGGTACATCAGAACTAAACAATTTTGAAGATTCAGACAAAGGTGAAGAAGACTCTGAAGAAGAATTATTTTGTGACGCTGCTGATGTAGGCCTAGTTGTTTTACAGTACACTGCTATGGATGAACTCATGTGTAATCCTTGCACTCTTCTGCTGTGTTTCACTCCAGATGCATGACTGGTAAGAGCCTGCTTCCCCATATTACTCAGTTCAATCCTGTGATTGCAAAGTTTGCACCAAGCTGCATATGGGCAGCCATCAATAGCCTGAGCCCATGAGAGGGATGGGTTCTGGTTCCATTCATCCCTGAATGTAGTTTTTCTGAGTTTTGAAGACATGTTGTGACCTGTTAAAATAAAATAATTTTTTACCTTTATCACACTAATCTTTAAAATAATATTCTTGTGAGAAAATTAACCTATTTTTCATTAATTAGCAAATAAACGTTTCAGGCACCACAAACACAGATAAAATCAATGCAAGTACATAGGCCTATCAGCACATATTTTCTATACAAAGTAACTGTCAGCTTCAACTTCAAGCATCTTTTATAAGATAGGCCTAGGCCTAATGTAAACTTATGAACTGAAAATAAATCTGAAAAAATATAGGATATGTTCCAGCAACAATAGCTTGTTTCAGAAAATAGTCACATTTTATCTACAAAATTGCTGTGTGTTCATGTATTTTAAAAAATTTGCATTGTCTGGCCTGGCCTACTTCGAAGCAAGAAAAATGCCTAACTAACGTAAAATTCAAAAAATAAATAATATAGTACGTTACAACATGACTTGTGTTTGACCCGATTTATAAACTCTGCAAGCACGCATGTCCGAATCCAAAAGTTGAACTCTCACCTTCTTAATGTTCCGGTTTATAAACCGGAACGTGAAAAAAGGTGAGTGTTCTACTTTTTGCTTTACTCAGACATGCGTGCTTGCGGAGTTTACAAACCAAGAACATCACGAACCGTTGCCGAGCGAACGAAACAAATTAGGCAACAGTTTGCGACTTGCCCATAGAGCAACTATAGTAGAGTATACATACATTTTGTTTCTTACCTTTGTTTGGCTGATGATATAATAATTCACTTATCCATCAACAAAAACGATAACCAAAATCAACAAGAGTACACAAATGCGCGCCATTTTGGCCAGCCTAACAGGCCGCAATGTGTACAGCCATGTGCCGATTATAATCGATACGTCGATCATTTTTACGCGGCGAATTGAACAATCGATATGCATATTGTATCGTGCTGCTGCGTGAAGAACAAACACGGCCAAAATTTCCAGACGATTTTTAAAAAATCCCTGACATTTCCCTGACACACGAAATTCCCTGACAATTCCCAGTTTTCCAGGTTTTCCAGGTCGCTGGACACCCTGTTAATAAATAGAATAGCAGCAAGTTTAATTTTTCAGATCTGGGTTATTATATGTTTGTAGATTGTATGCAATTTTTCTTTCAATCTACTTAAGTAAGTTAACATTACAATATTTAAATACCTACACAACCCTAATAAAATAAAAAAATTACATTATTACAATGGGTAGTAGGTATTTCTTTGAAATTTACCTAAAATGTGTGCATTCTACTTAACAACCTAGAGATGACTGATCTACAGAATATAAACACCTACACATTGGACTTCACACCGCGTCGTACTCAACGTGGTACGTTTCATCTAAGACGGGAATCTCAATTTTCAGTTTTCTAATGTTTGTAACCATTGTTTAATATTACACATCTTGAGATAATCTAACATTCTTCTTCATATTATACGTACAGTATTTAAATGAATGCACCTGACTTCATGTAACCAAAATACTTTTTTTTTGTGTTTTAACAGTTTTACGGAGTTATATACGAAATTAAGTTGCAGAGTTGCAATCACTACTGCTACCCAATGCCCAATTCTGTTAAGCAAAACTAAAACTTAATCGAAGTTGAGTTGTACAGAGTAGTCATAAACCAATCAACACGATTCGAGAACTGAGACTGACCAACCACTGCGATTCGACTTTGTTTACGTTTGCTTAACAATTGGGCTGCTCAGTGACATTATTTCGCTTGTCGCTCGGTGCGATACTTCAGACAATGAGCTTCATACGACATGAGCATTCACAATTTTCTTGCCTTTATTTTTGGGGGAAGGTGGTTTGAGAAGGTTAACCCCCGAAATACTTCCGCTGGGTATGCCTATGGTGCCAAGTATATACTTCACTAGAAGTCAGAAAACCATAGTATAAAAACTGGTGCACTATAAAGAAGAAAAATTATAAATATATTTTACACATTTTTATAATAATGCTAACACAAAAGAAAATCATGTGTTTTTTAAAATGTTATGTAACTTTACACTTTCAATTTTTATTTATATATTTCAAAATGTAATTCCTTAAAATTTTTGGAGAATCATTATTCTATTTTCTATACAGCTTGCATTTTCTCGAAACACTACTAAACCTACCTTAAGACCTATATTTGTATGTACATTATTACTATGTATTTGAAAATTTTAAAACTTGATTTTTTACCTTTAGAAGGACATCCATCTTCTGGAATTCTGACTTTTCAACACAAATACCACGAAGTTCCATTGCTGTACAGAAATTTCAGAAGTGCTAAAGTTATAAAATAATAAATTACAATACACAACTCTAGTCAAGATAATTTTTTCTCCATCTACCATTTAAGATGTTACAAATTTTGAAGGGGGTTGGGACGGGGGAAAATAAACTGTGAAATTTTATAGAAAAAATCTTTGATTACAACAGGCAAGGAAACTAATAAAACCTGCTTACAAAGATTACTAAAATGTAACAAAACAAAAATTAAATATAAAATATTTAAGTTAACTGAAACTATCATTTATTGATATCTGCCTCTCTAATGACTTTAATGTTTATGGTTTAAGTATAACATATATTTTTTAACTAGTAATTAAGCATACAAAACCCAACTCACATGTTGAGATTGTTTACGTAACAATTATCCAGGAGCCAAAAAAATGTGAGCCAAAATAATATGAATGTATGTCAGGCCAATATTTTTCCCTTTATTATTCTAGCTATAATTAAATGTTGCATATATATATATATATATATATATATATATATATATATATATATATATATATATCTCTGTGTGTGTGTGTGTGTGCGTGTATATATGTATATGATCCCTTTGAAAGGATAAATTAGATTTATAATTGTGAAAAAAGTGGCCAGTAAAGGATGTACATTAGAGAGATAGCAGGCATTCATAAATGGCAAGAGCAAATTCAACAGTTCAGTTAAGTATGCAACAAAACTACAGATATTACTATCAGATTTGCAAACTAAGGTGATGCCACAGCTCTTTTTTTCATGCAATAATGAAATATATGTAATTGTGTAACGTAATTACCTTCCTTTTGCATTGTTGTACGTAGCTATGATGATAACAATAGACACATAAAAAAAAAGTCCTTTTGGTTTTAAGTGACAGAACATACAATGCTATCAAATAAAATATTTTGGCTTGATATGGTTGAGCCAAGTCGAAGTGGTAGACTGTACCGATGGTTCATTCTGCATTGATGCAGGCATCTTCCGGGTTGAGATCTCAACAGGTGATTTCTCAACCCTAATGATGCCTGCTGCAATGCAGAACAACACGTCGGTACAATCTGCCATTAGCGAGCCTGCCTAGTCAGGGTGTATCTGCATTAGTGAGGCGGGATGATAAGTGCGACGCTTGCTGGTGTTCCTAGCATGGTATTATCACCTTTGAGTGAAAGGCACTGGCCTGGCGTGTGCGTTCTTCTTGTCATGCATAGGACAACCATGAGATTTGAGCAATAACCAGCAATAACCGTAACATATGGCGGAGAAATGAAGATAAAGGAATAATGCAAGTCCCTTGATTGCTTTCAAGAATCTGAACCGGACGTTTCATGTCTAAAAAATTATCCTGAAAACACGTGTTTTAGTCCTTTTCACTTATCTAAAAACAGATTTTAATAACAAAATAAAGAAACAGAACAACACTAATCTGCCCTCAACACATTCTTAAATGCTTTACAGACCCCACTTGGATATCTTGAACAGTTTACAAATCACATGGTTTCATCTGAAGCTCTGCACACCATATGCGTGGCAAGGTAGGCGGAGCCCTTAGACACATCAACCGTGAAAGCCAAGATAGTTTATTAGACAATGGCCGCGAAAGCCTGAAATCTACATGCAATACCATCACATGTAATTAAATGTTTACGATAAGCAATGCTACAAGCTGTTACCTGCAAGCAATGGCACAAGCTTCAGCTCTACTCCCGTGAATAGTTCCCACAAATGCTGAGATGACAATCTCTCATACAGCTTCTCGGCCACCGTGGAGAGTGTTTGCAAAAGATGGCAGCAACGATTCAGATCGTTGTCCGCACTTGCGTCAGTTTTCTTAAAATGTCAGAAACAGAACTTTTTTTAAGAACTAAAAATTGGGACTATCTATGGTTTTGAGTTACAAAAGCAAAACCTCACAGATGCTGTAACAGCATATGTAACTTGGAAAATAATAAGAAAAAAAAATTATTAAGTACCTATTTTAAAGAGTGACCTTTATGGGGGGAAACAACATACACCTACTCTTGGAAACTGTACATATGGTATGAAATTGAGTAAGCAATCCATATAAAAATATGCAGTTAAGATAATCATCAATGCTTTCAGATAATGTAAAATGGAGATTGTAATAGCAGTCATTAAATTTTAATATTTAGTTTCATATTTTAATATTTAGCATGAATTCCTAACATTACTCAAAATACAATTAAATAGTGCTATCTTATTGTTCTTCCTCTCAGAATATAACCAGTTAAATCCCTTTAAGAAAACAAAACAAAATTTTTTTTTGTAATTAAAAAAAAATATAAAGATATGAATGTGTATTACACAGGCCAGAAGTCTTCTGCATGGTGGTGAAGTGTGTGAGGGGTAAGCAGGATGATAGGGCGAATCGAGGAAAATGGGGAAGAGAATACATGTCAGCATGGCATGGAACTCCCCCTTAATGAAGATGTTGACAGTTAGTGCGTACAGAAAATAAAGCAAAGCGCAAGCATAGAAAAAGCAAATAAATGATGAACATCATTGACTGACGCTGTAATCAGTTACTACGTAAGAGAAATAATGAAAGTAAGTGAAGGAAAAAAGTTAATAAGACTACATAAATAAAAATTAACTGGCTTTCTTTCAGAAGCTATATTAACATATAGGTCTGGTATAATCATTGAAGAGAAATTAATATGACTAACTTCAGATATAGTATCCATTAAGATTAAATATGTAAATTATAAAAAAATATTAAATAAGTTTCAACCATTTAACAGGCTGAAAACCAGAGGTGAGAATAAAATAATAATAATAATTATTATTATTATAATTATATTATTATTCCAATCTGAATCCAAACCTCTGACAATCAGGAACAAAAATAAACATGAGCAAAAAAACACAAAATTAAGTTTTGTAAAACTATATATATTTTTTAAAAATTAAGAAGTATATATAAGTTTAGGATATAGTTAATTTTTTTTTGTCACAAATGTTTCCTGAAGTGCTAAACAAACATTCTGAGTTCACTGAAGTTGTTGGCATAGTACACAAAAGTTTCTTTAAAACAATGCAGTCCTTGTTAACTACAAAGGTACTAGAGTGTGAATTTCTGGATTTCACTTCCTCAAATATTTTTCTTCAAATCTTTCAAATACTGAATCTATCACTCTTTGGTTCTGCATTTTCTGTAAACCGGAACTGCTCAAGCCGGTTGTGTTTAGATTTATGGGGGAATTGAGTATTTGAAATTTCATCAAAACTGAAATTGAATAAACATACTTTTGCCAGCTAACAATGATAAACTGTAGGTGTTGTATTGTCACTCCCCTGAATTCATACACATCAGTAGGTCAAAAAAATATATATAATGAAAATATTAATGGTTTAAAAAACTGCAGTAGTGTTGGTTTAGAATGACTCCGGTAACACTACTTGTGCTTTCATCCCCCTGGAAGGCAGGTGCGGTAGCGACATCGCAACAGGATGCACCTTTCAATTCTACACTTGCCCCTCTCTCCATCTCGTTACTAGAAATTACATGGCTGTCTGCAGTCGTACTGGCATAGGCCTATCTCGCTTATCTCTTCATTCCCACACACAAGTCTAGACTCGAGTTGCACATACCCACCCGAGGCGAGCTCAAAATGCATTGCTGCACACACAAAGTTGGTTGGGCACAGCTTGGTTTATGTCAATTGGAAGAATGCTTTGTCTGTTCTGAAAAACAGAAGCCATAATTTATTTTTTTTTGCTGAAATTCAAGTTTCCAATTTTATGGCTTTTAGGGAATTTGTATGGCACCACTGCATTGACTGTTGCTTGGATTCTGGTGTGTGGTGATAAACCTACAACTAATCATCAGTAACAATGTGATTAAGAAAGTAATCACCCGATTCTGCAAAGCGTGTGGGAAAGTCAAGTGCATAGCCCATCCTTTTTTTTTGTGTTCTTTTTTACATTTTCAGAACCCATGACTTCATCCAATTCTTTCAATTTGAGATGCCTGTTTGCTTGAAATGCTTCTCCCATTCTTTGAAGAAGGGCATCAGAGATCACTTGTGGCCTACCTGTTCTGTGCTCTTCATGAACATAGGTCCTAACTCCATACAAAGCATAACTATTCATAATATTCATGTCTATTCATAATGTTCCCAAAGATAGGAACAATTTCTTTGTGAATATCCACTGAATGCTCACCTCTTGCACAAAGAAAACAAATGAATACACTTCACATCTGGCAGGATTCTGAACTGACACAGCCATTATAAATATCTGCTACTCGAACCAAAATAGTGCAGAAATAACAAATGACTGCTAGGTTACAATCCGTGAAGCCAACACACCCACCACAACTTTTACTTTCTCACTGTCTGTTTCTTTACTTTTTCGAAACACTATTGTACAATTAAAATTGTAATTAAATTTTTCATTTAAAGTCTAGGAAAATTAATTTCTAACACACATTTTACTAACTACAACTTAATCATTGTTAGGTGCTTATGTTTAGTTTTTTTTTTTGCGACAACAATATGTTGAATATGATATTTTAGGGTATTCTTTTTGTTTGGAAACATGCGGCTAATAAAATGAATTATAATTTTTAACAACTAAATAATTTTTTTTGTAACTGGTTACTGCAAATGGAGTACCTATTCATTTAAATTTCAATGAAAAAATAACACAGGACAGAGATATCATTTAAGTTAGTAATAATACTTCAATAATGTACCTCCTACAGATACAGTACTTTACTAAATGAACTGAGGCACAAGTGGAAAGTTAGGAAAGTAATCCAATCCACCTTATCCAGTTACATTATCCTAACAACACTCTACTGAAAAGATATTTTTCAAGAAGGAAAATAATAGTTTTTTTTTACCTGAAATATTTTATCATTCACGGTTGTAGAAACTTCCAACCTTTCCAAGGTTTCCCTGAATGAAGATACAGGATGATCTGGATCGAGCAGCCAGCAGCCAATCAAGGGGTCTATCATCAACCACTCGATGCATGCTGCAATCACAGTTTGGTTCAATTATTCCAGTCTTCGTATTCAGCAAAAAAGATTTATAAACAAAAATGAACATATACAAACATTTAAGCCAAAAATTATTTTTGGGCATGCATACTGTGCTAAGAATTTCTGGGTACATATAATTCTAGTTGACCCATGCTGCATTACAAAAAAAGGCCACTTTAGAGTATTGTCAAATATTCAGGATACATAAACTTGAAAGTCAGGAAAAATTAACAAGTTCAAATTGTGCTAGACAAAGCATTCAGCCTGATGTGGCTTATCGTCGGGTTAGAATAAAAACACTGTATATAAAAAAAATGTTACATTTTTTATCACATTATTTTATATAAAACCTTGAATCTCAACTCTGGTTAAGCAAATAAATAATAACTAAATAATCATAAAAATATTATTTATTTAAAGTGTATTAAATTATACAAAATATTTTTAAAAACAACATTTTTCTACTGCTTTTAAGTTATGTATGTGTACATGTGTGTATGTGTGTGTACATGTGCATGGATGAGTTTGAAAAGTGCCATGAGACAGCTGCATCAACACCTCTCAATAACCAGTCGTAAATTTCTCTCTTTAAACGTGCTATTTCGTCTACAGAGTACTTCACATAACTAATAAGTGTTTTCTTTTTATCTGCATGGTGTTTGAATGCTAGGAAAGTAAAGACTACTAACTTATTACTATCTACACGAGAGAGAGGTAAAGGGAATACATAACACGGTTGGAAGTAAGCTAAATTTAAGGAGTATTCAGGGTACTAACTGTCTTGGATAATTCAAATGCACACGACAGTCTGCGACACTAGCGCTCGCATGCTGGAGTTTGGTTCAAGAGCACTACAAACTTACCAGTTTACCACCCTCCAAACCCTCTCGCTATGATAAGCCAGCATTCTGCATCCCAAGAATCCTCAGTTAAACTTCTTTCAACGTACGGGATTGGCCATCTCCATTCAACAACGCTCCTAACACTGCAGCTGGGACTAAATTGTAAAGTAACATAAAGTGCAACGTGTCACAAGTGTAGTGTATTTTGGCGGTGCAATCCCCTGTCGTGTAGAACAGTGCTACATTTTATTAAAATATGTATTCTAAAACGTTAATCAATAACCAGTTTTTAATTACAATAGGCTAGGAATCTGCCTATTATGCTGGCTAGGGAGTGTGCAGCTGTGTAACTGCTAGTCCTTTTATCTGCGAGCCTATTGGACCACATGCTGGGGCCAACGACCCACAAAACAGCAATTTGGTTGGATGCACGAGCTAACCTGTCATCCTCCCAGACAATTTAAGATTCAATTCATGCCAGCATTCACTAGGCCCACCCCACGTTTCAGTCACGAAACCGCAGGTGATGGCAGACACAAAGACACATCTCAAGCATACTTATTGAGAAGAAACAGGCTATGCCTACCTTGTCTTGGTGAAAACTGAAACTTATCAATCAGAAAAGCAAACATTTCTTGTGCTTCAAAGCAGATCATTCGGCACTGGCTGTTCAGCAATTTAAGAATAAAGTCTCTGAAAATATTTCAAGTAAAACTTCCAATTAAATATATTTTGATAGTAATACAACTAATTCTTTTTTTAAAATAAAATAAAACAATAGCCATTTTTAAAATTAAAAAAAAAACACAACAATTGATAAGTCAAATTTGAAAACATTAAGCATTTAAAGTTACATAACAGAAAAATGAAAATATTTTGCCACAACTATTTGATAAAACAAAAAAACCATTGAGAAATAATTTTTTACATACAATCCATTCAAAAGTGGAGACAGCTATGTGGGATATTTTAGTCTGTAATATTGGCTGCCGTGGAGATAGTTTGGACAGTTAATAGATGATGGCGACATGTCTTTATGAAGTGTAACTCCAGTTGTGGATTTGCTAAATAAAAATGCAACAAGCTATATTTTGAAAAATAAATCCATATTAAATAGGTTATGCAAAGGCTTAAAAAGATGGGATCCCTAATGTAATGGTGGTCTTGAAACACCTCTGGTACCTACTGCTCTAAAAATAGAATGAAAATGATCAAAATCACAATCTTCAGGGCATGATTGGAATGATACCTCAACCTGAGTTGACACACCAGCAATTCTGTTCACAATACATTCAACATAACTAAGTATAGTATAACTTTACAATATATCTTAAAATGCTAGTACTATAAAATGAGATCAGTGCTTGCAAGGTTACACAACAGGAAGATTGCACATACTAAAGGCAAATACCTGCTTTCGTCCATCTGGGATGGTGAGCACACATCAAAGTAATAATACTTAATATCACAATTTGTGTCCATGACACCAAACATTATGCCTTTTGGATTGCAAATGGTCGACATAGTGTGTTCCAGGGGCTTATTGAGCTGGCAGAATCCTTCCCTGAAAACATAAAGAAATTTCTGACGAAAAATGCACTCTAAAATACAAACAAGAGTACCAAATGATCATATGTATACGGGGATAAAATTATTATTGACTAAATACTCTTCTTAAACTACCTGCTGAACATATCCTTTACACACAATCATTTGAGTGAATGGAACACCCTTCAATTGAAGGTATGCAAAGAGGCTTACTTTTGGGAGTGACCCCCTGCCCAAAAAAATAATCAGGGGAACGAGACTTCAGAATTAGATACTAATAAATTAGCATAGATATTAAATTCATACTAAGCTATTAATAGTTGTCGTGGATGAGGGGGGTTTCGGATCGGCGTACGTGTAGACCTTGGGTACCACCACGTGGATGGGCACGTGACGTAACCCATGTGGAGCTACGCTCGACTTCCCCCTGCTAGCACTCACCGGCCCGCTCTCAGCGGCGGGCACGCTATGTTACGGCGAAGACGACTGCTTGTGGGGTCTTGAGGCGCCCCACACACTTGTTGGCGGGAGGTTTGAAATAGAGGGTGTCGGTGGGTGGAGAGGGGGTTGGCAGCAGCGTGAAGCACATCGGGCTTAGGGAGGGTGTAGCCCTGGTCGACGTCATAGTTATATATATCCATCTTTGATAAGTATTTAAGATAAAAAATAGCCCAAAATTTTATTTCAGAAGTCTTTTTATCCACTGCATCTTTTACCTTCTGGGAGAGAGGCGGTAAAGGGAAAAAAGGAGGGGACGGGGTTATGGCCTCTGGCTTATGGCAATGGAACCTCTAAAATCACAGTGGACTTCAAACCACTGGATAGTGACTCATTGCTCACAAACTTACGTCATGCTGAGGGTTGGAGGGTTGGAAATCAGGGGCACAACAACTAAATTTCCAAAGGGGGGGCAATATACCTTTTTATAAAGAATCATTGATCCCCCCCCCTATTGAAGCGGGGGGTCCGGGGGTCCCCCCCTGGGAAAATTTGTATTTCAAGGTGGAAAATGGTGCTATTTAAACAGTTTTATTATCTAAAAATTGTTTACACAGCACTTTCTTTGCCCCCGATTGCCCCCACTTCAAGGTTTCAGAGGGGGGCAAAATACCCTTGCCCCCCCCCCCCCCCCCCTGTTGTTGCGCCCCTGTTGGGAATGAACCTACCACCGACAGTCGCAATGATGAGTTAGCCATCATTGCCACTGATAAACCACTTCTAATGCATTTATGTGCTTGATTAGTCCAAGTGAAATAACATAGCTAAGTATCATTTACCTACACCATTAATCTCATAAATGTTAAGAGTTTATTCGTTGTCTATATCACATTATAAATTTAATAAGAAAACTTCATACTGTTGGTAGTTTTTTCCACACAATCACAATATGCATCCAAAATTATATGAATTATGTATTTACTTACCTGTAGACGATTGCAAGACAAATTTCTTGCACTATATTCTGCTTCAAATCATTA